>NW_024505892.1:10511374-10929753 GCF_017590055.1 Onychostruthus taczanowskii
CGGCCGGCGGAGCGGCGGCGGCGGCCGGGGCATGTCGGGCGCGCGGGGCGGTGGGCGCGTGGCCCCTCCCCTCGGCGAGCGCGCGGCAGCCGCAGCGGCGGCGGCCGCGGGAGGAGGCGGCGAGGAGGCGGCGCCTGTGTCGGCGCTGGAGGTTGTGTCCTTCCTGGGGAAGCTGCTGTGCGCAGTCGCGGCGCTGAAGGCGGCTCTGTACCTGCTCCGCAGAGTGTGCCTAGCGATGGCCTGGAAGTCGGGCGGCGCCAGCCACTCCGAGCTCATCCACAACCTCCGCAGTGAGTCCCGGGGCGGGGGCGCGGGCGGGCGGGGCCCCTGGGCTGCGGGGCGGCTGTTACCGGCCGCCCGGTGACCGTTAGCGACCGCGCGCTCCCGCGGCGCCCGCCTGACCGCCGCCAACTGTCACGGGGAGCGGCACCGGCGCCCGGCCGCGTGTGTCCGTGTTGTCCGTCCGTCCGTCCGTCCGTCCGTGTCTTTATGCGCTTGTCTCAATGTCCGACCGGGGGTGTGTCCGTGCGTGCCCGGGTGCTCGGGCGGGGGGTGTGTGTCCGGGCGGCGGCCGGTGTCGCAGGGCGGGCCGGGCCGGGCTGTTGTTGCGGGAGTCAGTGCGGCGGGCGGGGTGGCGCCGATGGCGGTCCCGGAGGGGAAGCGCCGTGCGGCGGCCGTGGCTGTTCCCTACTCGCCGCGTCCCCCCCTCGTCGGCCCCGTTCCCGCCGCCTCGTTCCCGTCTGCCGTGTGCGAGCTGAGGCGGGGCCGCGGCGGCAGCGCCGTAGGGCCCGTGATCCCCCGCACGCACCGGGATCGGCGTCCGTCTGGTTCGCTCCGGCCGGCGGAACTAGTGGTGTCGGCGGGCGCCCTCCGGTCTTTCAGGCCCGGACTGAACAACGCAGCGGGAGCCGCCCGGGTTTGGGAATCGCGCCGAAGAGGCCGCGGCTGTTTGTGTTGGCTGAAAGGGGCGTGTGGCAGCAGTCCCTCCTCCCCGCTCCCCGGCGGGGTCCCGAGTGGCTCCGCTCGAAGGGGTGGGCTGGGACCGCGGGGAGGCGAGAGGAGAGGAGCGGAGCTGTCAGGGTTGCGGACTCGCGCTGTGACAGCCGAGCTTTGCGGTGGCTGCCCGGCACTGGGCGCTCCCTTGTGCTCGCCGAGGGTTTGTGCTGTCCCCGTGCTGAACGTGGAAGGTGTCGGGCGGGCGCTCCTTCGCCGATGTACTTCAGTGCATCCTGAAGTCTGCAGGTCCTGAGAGGACGGACAGACAACAACTTCTGAATTCAAAGCTTCCATTTTTTCATATTAGAATAGAATTAACCTCTCTTATGTATACTTACAGTGTCTCTCGTCTCTGCTCCTGGCTTTTTCCCTTCCTCTTCTCAAGTTTGTGTCCTAGATGTAAAAGGATGTAGATCTGGAGCCTGTATTATGACAGTTGTCTCCTGTTTTAGTGACACTACAACACCACAGACAAGTTCAGCTGTGTGGCCTCCTCGTTATTCTGGTGTCATAGGAGAATCACCCTTGTTCTTTTCTCCTTTTCTCTGCTTATGTTAGATAATCTGATTCTTTGGTCTTTCTCAGTATTTTCTTTTGAAAACTATCACATCCAGCAGAATAATACATGCTGAAGTGACTTTCAGCTTCCCTGCAAAAACTACTAATTATTGTAGAGTTTCTGTTTAATAAATTGATAACTTCTCTAGTTACAAGTGTTGCAATACATTTGTTTTGTTTTGTTTTGTTCTGCAACTGAAAGGGCTAGAAATACTCTTTTAGTGAAATACTGTTCTCTTACACAGCAGGGAAAAACTCTGACGTAAAAATCAATGTTAAACTCCAAAATACATCCAAAAAGCAATTATTGCCAGAATAGTCTATGGCACTCAGAACCTGAAGGCAAAACCAGTTTCTTTGTTGCAGAAGACAATGACAGTTTTTCAACACATGGAAACTGTTTAGGGCATTGCAAATGATGATGACAAAGCTAAAAACCATTGTAATTAGTATACAGCGATAGTTGTATAGGAAGAGGAAAGTAAAATAGAAGTGCTCAATATTGTAATTTCAAAGCATGCACTGATTGTAATTTCCCCCTCTCTGTTTTGCATATGCATGTGAAAATGTTTTGAACGGTGTTAAACAGGGAAATAGTGGATTGGCAGTAAAATATTGTGGAAGCAAAGAGGCCTTTGATCTTGCAGGAAGATTGTGTTGTCAACTTCAGTGGGACTCTGTTCAGGGTATAGGGCTTTATCAATGCAGAACAGCTTCTGAATTAAGACTATAACTTTCAAGTTAGAGTTCCTCTGGTAAGATGATACCTTGTTGCTAAAGTTGGGCACAGATTTAGGAGAAAGTACTGTTTAATGTGATACAATTCTCCCAGATATGTTTCAACAAACTTAGAAATTACTGGTTACAGAAAGACTAAAATGTTCCATAGAACTCTTTTGGAGTAGTAGATCCGTCAATGTATTTTCCCCTCTCTAAAAACAGCTACATAGCATTTACAGCATTTTATGCTAAAAGTGAGAATGCAAATTGGATGAGGTTAATTTGATGTTGTCCAGTGTTTGTCTTGTGTATAACTTAGTAAATGTGTGTGTAATGCAGTGTATATTTTGCATAACTTAAAGAAAATAATGCAGGTTATAGTGATACAGTATGTTTTCTTCTGCAGCTAGTCCTGGTAGAGAGGTTCTTGCCCTTGCCCTTATGCCACAATTCTTCTCTTGACTGTTCTTGTAGAATTCCTTGTGAGGGAGGCAGTGCTGTAAGACTGGGTCTCTTTCTCATGACTTTTGAAACATAAACAAGATTTAAGCTCCTCAATGTCTGTCAGCTGTTATGGTTAGAGAAGCAGTAAACTTGGTTGTGCATAAATGAGGGCTGGGAAGAATGGGAACTTATTAATGTGGTTTTGCTTCCAAATGAAAACATCATTGGAAGATTCCTGTATGCTGCTTGTTCTTTTCCCTTAAAACAGCTGTACAGATTATTCTTAATTATAGGCTGTTATTGACAGTTACTAGTGCTTCTGTTTTGTGGCAATAAAATTCTCTATTTTGTGGCATTTGCTTTACTGCTCATTTCACTGTTGCCTTAACTATAGAACTAACTTTTCTGTAATGTGGCAATCATTGTGTTAGTGCACTGACAAGTGATTTTGGGTATTTACAATGCAGATTTGGGCAATTATTCTCTATAGGTTTTATCTTTGCTGTCCTGTCTTAAAAGAGACAAAGTAATAAGGAGGGTCCTGGAACTTTGCATGTTTTTCAGCACATGCTTAGGGACAAGTGACTGGAGAATGTTGCAGTACATTGTTTTGTTGTTTTAACTTCTTGTTGCATTGTAAACATGCTTTTGTGCTGTTAATTTGAGGCATCATAGATGCACAAATTGACATATGCAAAATAAACTTGTTTAAAACATGCCCTTCACAACAAAAATGCTGTCCTTGAATGTGCTGTTGCTACGAGGTGTTCAGCTGCTTTGTTTCAGTGATTCTTGAAAGTACTTCTCATTTTTTTAAAATGCCTTTTTAAAATCTGAATGATTCTTCATTCAAGCCTTAAAACATTTTTCACCTTCCCAGAGTAATTATTTAAATCTTTGCTTCTTCCTAACTGAAAATAGTTGAACATGTGCCTTCAAGCTTGAGTAAACTTCTCCCTAATATATATTTAAAGTAAGATATTTCAGCAGACAACATTTCTAGGGAGCTCTCTAAATTCAGGTTACGGTAGGGTTAGAAATCATGCTAAACATAGAAATAATTACCTGACAGGAGATTTTTTTAAAATTATGAACCTCATACAGAGCTGCTGAGGAAGGAGGAAAAAATGGGTGAGTTATTTACTGTTGTCTTGCTTGGTTGAAAGTCTTACGATTCTAAATCTGTAACTTTTTTCCCCCCTCTCTGTATCTTCAGCTATCTGCTGATAGGTTACTACTAGATCATTTCATCTTCTGTCTTTCATACTTGGGCTTTTGCCAAGTCCTGCTACTTTACATGCCTACATCTTAGAAATCAGCTTTTCTTTCCCACCTGAAGGACACAAAAATTGGTTCCCTGTCCAATTCACAAGCAATCAAAGTTCATTAAGTTTCCTTGTTGCGCCTTTTCCCTCCAGTCAATGTCATGCTGCCCTAGGACAAGCTGGCTTTGCTTATTTCTCTGATCACGTTGTGTCAGTGGTGTTTTCATCCCATATACCTGCTCTTGAATCTACATTTCTTAGTGAAAGTAAAGGTGAGTTAACTTGGCTGTGGCAGATGTTGTTAACCATCTGTGGATTTGTTTCTTGCTACATTCTTTTACCTTCTTCACCTAATAAACTTGTGTTGCAAAAGTTAGCAGCTCTAATTTACAAGATTCCATAGAATTTTGCACCTCACATAAGATCAGAGTCTTAATTTTTCAGTGTGAATGATGCTTCAAATCATTATATATTCAAATATTATCACGGTCTGAGAATTCTATTTTTAAATATGCTGAAGGTATTTCTCCAAGTGTTTTAATTATTTAGATGTTAAATAATTAAAAATGGCAACTTAGCATGCTTTGTCATGATGAAGGCTTATCTGCAATGAATCTGCACCTTTGGTGCAAGTTTCTGGTTGCTGAGGAAAAATCTCTTTGGGAACTGCCATGATTGGGAAAGCATTGCATATAGTAAGCCTGAGCTAGGTTGAGCAAGCAGTAAAACATTGGTTTTATTTTCCTCTGTCATGTCTTTTCCCTTGGTTTATCCAAATCTCTTCTACATCTGTCTAATTTTGCTTAAGGAAGAGTAATGTAACTTTGAACATGAAGAAGGGAAATAATAATGGGAAATTAGGCCAAGTTTAATGACTCCCCTGTACAAGCGCTTTTGCTGCCTGTTGTGTGCATTCAGTGACTGCCCTTCATCATGAATGTATTGAGGCTTCAGTGACTAAGCATTGTAACTTATGACCAGGTAGTGAAGTGGGTAGAAAGTGAACTATTTTTTTCAATTAAAAATTAACACATTCACTGATAAGTTAATTTAAGAATATCTAAAATTTCTTAAATTTGGTTCATGTCTCAGGTGGCAGGCTTGAAATCTGTGATGCTATTTTTTTGAGCATTGAGATTTTAAAAAAATTTTGTTAGCGAGTAATTTGAATAATCGCCTAAAGGAGTTGCTGTGAAACTTTTTTTTTTTTTAAGTGAGATTTAAGTATTTGCTAATGAATTGCCTAGGTCAATGAAATGTTTTGAAGCAATTTCTGTACCCTTGATCTTTTATGAGGCAGGCCTTCAAGTAAATCAAGACAACTAGATAGCCCAAATAATAGGAAATGATAACAGAAAGAAAAAAAACCCAACCTAAATTTAATAACATTTATAATGTTTTATTGGTGTGTAAATTAAGATTGTGTTCTTAACTGGTTCTTTGTTGTTGGCATGTTTTTTGCAGTCAGTGTTAGACAGGGTGTCAATGTAATGTTAAAAACATACCCATACTTTCCCAGAAACTTCCAAAATTCAGTGTATCAAAATCCAAGTCCTATCGTTCAAGAAAAAAAGAGGGCATTTTTTGCTGATTATTTGCATCACAAATCTTTATAACTCCTAATAAATAATTTTAATTAAAATATTTTGCTATTTTGCTTGATTAAAGATATATTTTTATTTTTGTTTGTGAATATAATGCCATGATATGATTTTTTTTCCTGGTGATCTGAAGCTGCCTAGTAATCCATAGCAAAATGGAAATGATACTGCAAATGTCTCCAAAACAGGTCATTACTGCTGCATGTAGGCATTTAAAAAGAGGGAATCTTCTATGGTTTAGCTTCAGTACAGCTCCAAGCTTTTCTTTTAATGCTACTCTTTCTTTCATCCTGATGTAGTATCAGGAGATCACTAAGATCTACTGGAAAGCCTAGAAAAAAATGTATAATGTTCATGTTCTTTTGGGTGAGTGTTTATGCGAATGTTATCCCTTAATGCCTCAAAGTCATGTTCTTTAGTGCTGCATAACACTGTAAGTAAATAATTTTATTAAATTTTTTATTAGATTAATTTTATTAATGTTTTAATTTTTAATTTAAATTACCAACATTTGGCAAAAACTGAGTGAACTCTTAGCTTGAGATCAGTAAACTGTGGAATTCTCTTGGACTGGCTGACTTGTGAGTTGCATTTTAAGACTTCAGAACCGGAATACTTCAGTAGTGGACTTGAGGACTAAATAGTTTTAAATGCTTGCACTATTGAAATACAGCTTCAGAAATTCTTCCTAATTTCTGCTAGTAGGACATTTCTTTGTCATTTTGTCCCAAGAGTCAGAGTTATATTTTGCTGATCTTCTGATCTTCCTCAACTTTCATGTAGTACTAGTGCCTGTCTTAATGAAACCACCTTCACAATGACAAACTCTTCATGTGGTCTAGCTGCTGGTCTTAACAGCATTGGCTTTTCTGAAAACTGCAGAGTGGTTGCATGGAATCTGCTCAGTAAGATGTGAGATGTGCACCATGTGCCTTCTTTACAGATCTACTAAAGCTGTAAGTAGTTTTGCCTCAAGCCTTACTGAGAAGAGAGTTCCCTGTCTTTCTGTCTGATCCAGCTAACTTTATCTTAATCTTTGCAACACATTTTCATTATTACTGATGGTTGTTGTCAGTTTGTATTGAACTCTTTAGTTTTGACTTCCCATGTGATGCGTTAAATGAAGTTCAGACTTCTCAAATTTTGAGGGATTGAGGAGTGCTCAGAGGTTAAAGTCTCCCTCATCCACACATGGGTGTTAAAGTTCATTGGAAAATGAGGTTCTATGTTTTTGCATGCTGAAATCAACCCTAAAGTTACTTTTTTCTTTCATGTACTCCTCAAAGTTTCTTGATTCAGCTGCTGATACAGATGTAGATGAAATCAACATAATCATTATGATAAATGTGAGTACATTACAGAGAACTTCTCTATAAGTCTGTGTGCTAGAAGGCTGTGTTAAGCAGGCCTTTCTCCTCCCCCAGAGAAAAAAATGGTTAATACCGACTTTGCAACACTGCCCTATGGTAGGAGGGGGCAATACAGATGTGGTTAAAATATCTAAATTAGTTAACTGCAGACTTTCAGATCCGTGAAAATGAATAGAAAACTCTTACCTGTTACACCAAAGTGTTGTTTTTGAAGGTCGTCTTTATTAAATAGGGAAGGAATACTACCTTAAAATAAAAGTGAAATGTTCACGGGTAAGTTTGTATTTAAATGAAGCTTGAGACTTCAATTGTGTTGAGCCTAGCTTACGATTCCAATGTTTTACCTCTGCAGGTTTTGAGTAGCATTTAAATGGTAATTGAATATTTAATATTACTGTTACTCCCATTTTTTAAAAATTTCTGTCACTTTGGAATTTTCATGGGACTTGATATTTGTGTTTCATTTCTGGGCTGTAAGATTAACTCTGATGGACTTGTGCTTTCCGCAGTCTTTCTGTTATGTCTTTGAACGATAGACTCTCAAGTGATTCCTTCCAGTGAGCTGTATGCAACCTCCTGTTTGGATAATGTTTGGATATTGTGAATCCAAATCACAGTAAAAATAGATGGACAGCTGAATGTTTGGCTGAATGTTTGAGGCAATTATCAGCAAAGCACAAGAAGTGTGCATGTATGAGCCGTATAAGAAACACCTGTTTACAAACACCTACTTTCAATTTATTTAGCACAAAGAGCTTTGTATGGTTTGGGTCAGTGTCTGTTACTGGATTTTAGGGTGCTGATGCATCACTTCTTGTTCTAAGTGCTTTCTTTGTATTCATACTTTACAGTGAAATCTTCCTATGCTCATTAATAAATAAAGTTCTATTAACTGAACCACATTCTTTCCCATCTTTTTTCTTCCTCTGCTCAAACAAAAAGACCTTGACTTTAAAAATGTCAGTTGATCAGGTGCTTAAAACCAACAATCTTCACATTGCTTGCAAATCAGGCTGTGTTTCTGTTCCAGCCCATTCTCCTCTGGAAAGCTGCTAGCTGTTTTTTATCGGTCAGGTCGAGACTGTCATTTGACACTGTCCTGCACTGTATCCATATCTTTAAAAGTGAGAGGCACGGATTAGACGGATGGACCACTTAATAGATAAGGCTGGGTGGTAGCACTCAAAACAGTTGTGGTCAAAAGCTCTATGTTCAGGTGTAGACCGTGATGAGTGGTGTTCCTCAGGGACTGGCACTTGGACTGGTGTTGTTTAACATCTTTGTCATTGACATTGACAGTGGGATCAAGTGCACTCTCTGCAAGTTTGTGTAGAGCAAACTGTCCTGCATCAAAAGTGTCATGGCCAGCAGGGCAAGGGAGGCAATTCTACCCCTCTGCTCTGCACTGGTGAGACTCGACCTGGAGTGCTGCATCTAGCTCTGGGGCCCCCAACATACGAAGGAACTGTTGACCTTGAAGGATTCTTCTAAGCCAAACCATTCTATGATTTGTCACATCAGTAATTTCCATCTACATAAATGAATCTTTTGTAACATAAAGCTCTATGGGCTTTGCATCATGCCTTAAGATGTCTGTATGATTTCAAAATATCACTGTTTCACTGAAAATTCATCTTCCTAAGTGAAGTATTCTGCAGTGGTTATGGAGAAAGTAGTCTAAGAAGCTGAACTATGTGGATGCTGAAGTAGTTGCACTGCTTGTGGTTCTTGAAGTAGTAAATGGTTTTGGGATCTGCAAGAGGATTTTTTTAATACATAAAGTCAGTCACAGGAGGAGTTTGAGTAGGTGTTATGGTTTGTATAGTAAACTTGTGTGCTGGATCATGTGGTAGTGACACATCCTCTTTTCTGATCTGGAAGCCAGTGTTGGGTTAAATGTTGACTGCTAGTATTTTATGGTTTGGTTAGAAATGTGTTTGGTCAACAGTCAGGGTACCATCAGTGAGGCAGGCAATTCTTTGAAACTTCAGTGATGCATTTGTTGCTAAATAAAAGACAGAATAAAAAGATATACTTGTTGCAAGTCCATGGTGCCTTTTCAGACTCTTCTTTCCTTGCTCTCTGACAGTGAACTGCCCAGTTTCCCAGGTTACATTCAACAGTGGTATACTTCCACCTTCAAATCCAAGGTCTGCTCTGAGCTCTTTTCCTGTTTTCATGGTGTTATTTGTGGAAAAGAGGCAGACCAGAGAGAGTTTTCAAAACATGCTCCAATTATGTCAAGTTGTCATTGCCACAGCCTCTGCACAGAGTAACTCTTGAACTTGGCAGGCAGTGCTCCTCTATTAAGTACTTACTTTTCAGCTTCAGCCCTTTGAAGCTTGGAAGTTGTGCTGATATAACTCTGTTTTATTTGAGTTTACTTTTTATTTCAAGCTGTCAGTGTGTTTGTGTATTATCCTTTGCTTGTAAACACTTTAATATCTGATTAAAGTGTTTACAAGCAAAGGATAATGCACAAACTGATTATCATTCTTGAAACTCAACAGTCTCCTCAAGGAGAGATTTCTGTGCACATTATAATTGGAAAGGATATTCTACTATGCATTTAACTGTTTTCTTGCAGTATACAGCTTCATTTTAAGATTTAGAAAATTGTTTTAGTTAGCATTTCATTAATAGTTAATTTTTTTTTTAGTTTTGGTTTTTTGGTATAGATGGCATGCAATTAGAATGCTTTCTTTGCAATATAAACTTCTATTATTGGCTTCTTTAGGGGATACACTTGTTTTCTGGACTTAATTGAGAATTTGATAGAGACATCTTTCAGGCAGAATTAAGATCCTGGCAGCTGGTCATCTTGGGACTGACTGTTGCAGGAAATAAAGGACTTTTTTGGAGTTTGGTACCTTACAGTTGCTATGTTTCTCTATATTCAGCTGTGAGACTAAGAAAAAAAATCGTATTGTTATCAACACAATAAAAATGTCAACTAAGTCAATATTGACTTTACTGTTTAGGGCTTGATAGTTTTTTCTTAATTCCCACCTAGAATTTGATGTTGTTTCCATTGTGTAATAAGCAAATTTGAAAAACAGACTTAATCTATGGGGGGGTAGCTGAGAGGGTGTTGTTTTTTGAGGACAGAGCATTATTCAATAATTGAAATAAATATCTGACAGCAGATTCAGCTTCTCCCACACGTTCTGAGTATGGGTAACTTTCTTCAATTCTTATTTATCGATGAAAAAGATTACAATAATTAAAGACAGTACAACAGTCAGCAAATCTCAAGATTGTTTGCTGAATGAGAACATCCTGAATGCCCAACATCTGTACAATATTAGTACTTTCTCTTTTCAAGGTTTTTTTTTTTTTTGTAATTTGCCTGTCAGTGTAAGCATCTTATTTGATAGTTGTATGTACTTTGACTGGAGCTAGCTTTTGTAAAATTAGAGAAGGTTCTTGGCCTTACCATAGGGCCCTGCAGTTGCACTTCCAAGGTGGAAGCTTGTTCTTTTTGTTCTTTGCATGTTTATTCCACAAGGCATAAAAGGAAAGAGCAGATGGCTACCTGTAGTTCTAGAATATATGTGCCTATCTGCATGTAAAGAAATAAATAAATCACTATTTTAGACCTTTTGTGAGTACTTCTTGGCTACTGCTTTTTGACATCCCTTCAGCCTCCTAGAGCCTTAATGTCCTCACTTCTATTATAATTAGACTTGCTTATTTTCCTTTTTTAAAGTATATTTCATTTGGAAATACTAACTTCTTAGTGATTCTTAATGAGACTGTAAAAGTTTGGGTTTTTTTGTTTCTATGCTTTGTTCACAGAACTGCTATACAACTAATCCAACTAATTTCTAGTGGTCAGGGAAAACTTTTTTTTTCCTTACTATGCTCTGTTGTTAGTGCCAATGTATTAATGGATTGATTTGTTTGTTTTCTTTTGGGTACAATTTTGCTCAGTAAGTAAACTTATGAACTGCTGCAACTGCCTGCTGGCTCAGATTTAAAACCTTAGATTGAAATTAATTTCCTCTAACTACAACTGCTGTAGTATTCAGTTCAAAATGAAGTCAAAGAACAGGATATATCTAAGGTGTGGGGACTGTGAGTGGAGTGTATGCTTTTTCTGGGACTTACCAGATAATAGAAATATTTCTACAAAAATAATATATTTTAAAAATGAATTGTTTTCCTTAAAATTGTCCTTAGTAATAGTATATTTGTTTTGTAGTTCTATGTGATACTTTGTCTTCAGACCAAAAAGGAATATGATCTGAGGAGTTATTTTCCTTTCTGAATTCAAGTCTATCTTATATAGGATAATTAATTCTGGACACAGATAGTAGATAAGAAAAAAAGACAGGAAAATCCCATGATGAATAGGTGTAGTTGGGAGCATCCAGTAAACAGTCAGTAAAGTCTCTGTAGACGTTGGCCCATTCCTGGGGCGTATTTTTTCAAAAAAACCCACTGGTGCAACTTCAGGACAATCTTACACAAGTTCCATAATCTGATTTTCATGTTTTGGGTTAGACATTAATGGTGCTTAAATGATCAGGTGTTTTTTTTTTTTTTTAAAGTATAATTTTGCAAATAAATCCTTATTTAAAGAAAGTAGTTAATGAAGCAATCCATCATTGAAATGTCAGTTATTTGTAGTTTATATAATCACTTAATACAAGTAATTAGTTAATTTCTTCCATTTGTTTTCCAAAGTCTTCTGTTATTCATTAATGGGCTCTTGAGAACTTAAAAAAAGATAGAATTAACAATGTTTAAAAAAACTTCAATAAAACAGCAAGGAAAAATGGCTGCTTCTGATATTTTATATGCATGTGCATTTCTATTTTATTTTGAAAAATGAACAAAAGATTCAGAGTGTTTTCATATAAAAACTTTTTGGCCTCAGTCTGCCCCAGCATAAGAATTCAGATTCAGTGGGAGTTTCTTAACAAAAGGATTTTTTTTCTTTGCTAACACAAGACAAACAGATCTGGAAACTAAAGTACTGAGCAATGATGCTTCAACTTAACATTTCTAACTTGCTTTTGTATATTTTTCAATAATTACTTGTATAGCTTCTTAGAAATATGAAGTATATCTTGTTTGGTGTGTATAGTAATACTAATTTCTTACTGACTATATTTTCAGGATTTATCAAAGGTGTGCATGAAGTTGAGTTTTCCTAGGGGGTAGATCTTTGCAAGTGGTTCCAGGAAAACATTTGTAACTGCTGGGAAAGTCTTGTTCAACAATCACTGTCTTGAGCATCACTTGCTGTCTGGATTGCAGATTTAAGTTTAGTATCACAGAAGGGTTTGGGCTGGAAGGGACCTTTAAGGATGATGTAGTCCAATCCCTGCCATGGCCGGTATGATGAGGGTAAGAGTGTAAGATCTGTGCAAGGCACATGATTTCTCACAATGCTGTGAATATGTTAACACATTTTGCAGACTCCTGCACTGAAGAAGAGAAACAATGTCTTCATTTTTATATATTTGTTTGTTTATAGAAAATGGAATAATCAAAACAGACAAGGTGTTTGAAGTAATGCTGGCTACAGACCGTTGCCACTATGCAAAATACAACCCCTACATGGACTCTCCTCAGTCTATAGGTAAGAGCATCTTGCAGAAGTGACTGAGATTGTTTTCATTTGTGCAACTGTGACTGTTTTTGTCATTTATATGTTAAGAATGTGAAATTATGTTTTTTAATTTGGAAGGTTGTTTAGTTCTTCATCAATTAATGGCATATCTTTTAACTAAGCTTCCATTTCTTGTGGAATGCAGTTGGCATATTTGGATACATCAGGCAGAGGTGTTTTTCAGCCAATGTTAGTATGTGTAAATATGTGTTTGTTTTTCAAACCACAGCAACTTGTGGTGGTGCAACTGATGTAAAACTGATGTCAAAATAATTCACATCCAGTTTATGGTAGAAACATTCCCTATTTGAGGAGTCTTTACAGAAAGACTTGACAGAATTATCTTTACAGAAATTAATCAGTTGGGACCAATGCAAAGTTTCCTGAACCATTATGTGAAATATTTAATAATAGGCTTTGAATGGGCAGGTCTTCTGATAGGACAATAATTTCCCATACAGGTCCCAGTTTTATCTTTCCAAGACAAGAGAATGAGCTATGTAAATGTGCTAATTTCTTTTTTCTTTATCTTCTCCCTGCTTAATTGTACATGGTGAATGAGTTTTATTAGGATTTTGTTATATAGGAAAATGAAAAAATATTTTAAGATACATACTCAAAGGCTTGTGTATCTTTACAAAAACAAATATAGGTGAGTGTGCCTCCCATTCTTATTTGTTTTCTTTTTTTGTTTGCAAAACACATGAGGTTGCTCTCCAGATATTCTATGGTCTCTACTATATGAAACTCAAACTAACAAATTCAGGTTCTAAAAGGAATTACATTAGTTTGGGAGACACTGCTCTTCTGAATTAAGCCTACTTGCTCAGTTTGTGGTATTCTTTAAATGTATAGTGACAAAATGGAGATTGTAACTGAGATCAAGGATAAAACCCTTTTTTTTTTCCTGTCCAGAGTGGACACAGCGTAGCTTTCAGCTGAGGTACCGTAACTCACTTCTGATGTAGAGTACCTGTGTAACTGCTGGGGTGTGGATGTTGTACCCTGAATGAGGGTGACAGTGAAGGTGTTGCACTTTACAGTCAAGGTCATAAAGATTGTAAGGTTGCTGTCTGAACAACAATGAACATCTTCCATTCTCGTTTTACAGGTTTCCAAGCAACAATCAGTGCTCCACACATGGTAAGCTTTAAACTAGGTGATTAGTATAGTGATTTTATAAATATCCAGGTGCTTTTGAAATAAAATATTTACTTAGTAAATATTTACCTAATAAATTACCCTAGTAAATGAGCAGTTGATTACAAGGACACTTTTGTGAATTGCTTACTGTGAGGAACTAGAAAAGATTGATCAACATTTTTCTTGCAGATGTACAGTAATAGGATGAGGGGTAGTGGGCGAAAAAATGTAACATAGGGAATTCTGATCAGTTTCTAGAGTTAAAAAAACCTATGAGGGTAGGTAAGCACTGAAACAGACTTTGCAGCTTGTGGAAATTCTGTTCTTTGATATACAAAGAAGCTGACTGAACAGGGTTCTAAGCAGCCTAATTTAAAATGCCCAGTATTGACATAGGACTGAACCAGAAGATTTCCAGAGATCTTTCTATTGTAAATTACTTTGTAATATATAAAATCATAAGAATTCAGGAGTGAATGACAGTGACTCCTATAGTACGGTATTATGGTAATGCCTTTAAATCCTTGGACCGGAAAAAAGATACATTGTACTGAGTTGCAAGTTTTTTGCCAAGTGGTTTGAGACCAGGGTGAGTGTTCCACTTGGGATTTCAGTGCATACATCTAACCCAGATATAATTTTTCTATGTTTCTTTATTTGAGATAAAAGGTGAATAGAAGCAAGTATTTTGTCTTTGCAACGTTTGGAAGGTGTCAAAACATGGTAAAAGTCTGCTTCTCTTGATTAAAAACTGTGCAGTTGGCTTAGAATTTACCTAGTTATCACTATAAAAAAATCAGGAATTTTGTATAGTGATGTTAACAATATTATTCAAGAAAAGACTGAAAAAATGTACTGTTTCTAAGGGGAAAAATAAGGATTAATTATGCTTCAAAATTTTAAGTCCCTTAAGTCATTATTTTTCCAGTGCTTAGCACTAGCAGTATATGAAGTGTTAGAGCAAAAAGGTAATATATCCTCTAAGCAAATATTAACAAAGAATGTTCTAACAGAGAATATTCTAATTATTTATATTTTCTGGGTGGGATGGATTAAGCTGAAAGAGTGTGGTAATGGCTGTCTCTGAAACATGGAAGAACAAATTGGTTTTTTAGTGTGCAGACTATGCTTAGTTTGTGTACTGGTCCACCACATAGCAAAGCAAAAGGTATCAGTGGTGTCTATAGACTACTGCATTTCATCAGTGAGCCTGGCTATCTGCCTTTATAAGAGAATACTTATTTTTCCTATTCTTTGATTCAGCAAGTGTGCAGGTAATACAGGAGGTGTTTTAATAGCCGTTTTCCTTGATGCTCTAGAGCTGCCTTCTTCCTAGTTAGCTTTCGTACCAGGATATTCCAATGCATATAGCATAATGATAAACTAAATTCTTTATTAGCCATCTACTGCCAGAATATTAAGAGTCACCAGACCTGAGGAGAAAGAAACTGATTTATAGTGTTTTTCTTAATATATAAATAGAGTCTGTGTGAGAAGATGTGTCTTTGTATATGAATATTAATAAAAATAAATACACTCATGAAATTTGTTGAAGCCAATGAAATAACAATTATTATGTAATGCAGTTAACTCCTCCCCCCCCCCCCCCCCCGCCCCATTTTTGCAATAGAAATTATTCTGAAATTTCTTACAGAAATGCTCAGGGCATTTCCCAAAATCTCTGAAGAAATTAACTTAATATATTGAGTAAAACAGACAATTAAAATAATTTGAAATTTTCTCTCTCTGTGTTCTCTTAGCATGCGTATGCACTTGAACTTCTATCTGATCAGCTACATGAAGGAGCCAAAGCACTTGATGTAGGATCTGGAAGTGGAATTCTTACAGCATGCTTTTCACGAATGGTGAGTTGTTTGGTTTAATCACTTGATCATCAGAACTGCTTGGACTCAAGTGTATCTCTGAATTACAGGGCAAAAAAAAAGCATCCTTCATAGGTGACTGAAGTATATTATACAGAAAGTAATTTACTCTCCTGGGTGTGATTGTTCCTATTTCTTATGGTAGTTTATAGTAGATGTTCAAGTTAAATAGACCAATAAATTGTGTAATGGTGAAAGAAACCCCGTAGTGAGGAAGTTTAGGGTTTTTGGATTGTTTTGGAGATTTTCTAATGATTGAATCTTAGTTGTTGCTGTATATCTTGAAGGAACACGTTTGTCTTGAACACTTCAAATTTTTTTATCTTGTGTGGCTGTGAATGTTCTCATTGTGATAAATTGACATGCAATCCTGTTAAAATGAGAGCTTAGTGAGGCATAAAAGAATCTTATTTCTACAGGAAAATATTTTGTGTATATAATAAATTGTCTTTGAATTTAACTGCTTTCTTGTTATATTGCACAAGCATTACTATAAGTGTCCATTTAACCTTTTTTAAGTTAGATATTAATTTGAATTTTACATCTTTGCCAAGTAACTTAATCTCAGTTGTGTTATTCAGCCTGTACCTAAGGAATTTTCTGTGTTCTTCCCTACCTTACATTGGGAAAAAAAGATGAAAAAATAAAAAAGATAAAAAAATTCGGGTTTTAGTGGCTGTAGCTCTTGTATTCTTAGACTGATTAATGAAGAGGAATAATTTTCTTTCTCTGTTCCAGGGCTTTGTAATTGCTTTATGATTAGTAGAGACCTTCATTAAATTGCCAACTAGATTTTTGTTTAGTCTTTCTGCCAAGTTGATTTGAAATGTATTGATACATATGATAATTTCTCATTTAGGTTTCTTTGCTACTTAGTTTTCTGTTTTCAAGCACCAGTCTGAGTCTGCAATCACTTCTGTTTCCCAGTGTTAAGAGTTAGCTGAGAATGTTTAGGACTGGGCAATGCACTTGCAAAAGTATTTAGGTTTCTAAGTGTTAGTGCCAAATCTGGGAAAAAAAAAAAAAAAAAGTAGTTGAAATAATTAACCAAACTGCAGTTTAGAAGAAGACTTAGATGGCACTTGGTTCAACTGGCTGCCTGTTATTTTTGGTCTTGAAGTCAGTAATCAAATGCTAGCATAAGAATGCCAATCCTACAAGCATTAAAACTTTTGTCCAGGCTATATATATTTCTCACTGCAGTTATGAATGCATAAAGGAATAGCCATTTTCCATAGGATTTGCTAAATTATAGTTGTGCACTTTTTTCTACTAAAACAAGCTGTGGTGAAGTCAGAATCAGCACAAAAAGGAAATCTCTTCCCAAATTTCCTGAAGTTAATCCCTCTCTCTTATTTTTGCCATATGAATGCCATGTGCCTCTTATGAATCCTCCTTTGTTTGCATTGGAATGGCTTACAGACATGTGTCATGAAAAATTGAGTGCATGCTTTCATTCTGCTTGGTAGCACTGCTAACAGTAACAAAAACTTGAAAGAAGTTACCGACGACTGGGGATGCAATCATCATACAATCACCCCAGGACAAAGTATATTATAGGAATCAATGGTAGAGTGTTTTGCCATAAAAATTCAGTTTTAGATGTGCTTTTTGTGACTATGCTAATGTTGCTTCTCAGTCTAATTGAGGTCTAGAATTAGTAGCTCACATTTGTGGCGCAAGCGCCTCAGTGCTCATAGATGACAGCTTTACTCTTATGATGATAATCTCATTTGTGGTATCTCTGGGAAAGCTTATGTTTACTTAGACTAGTAAAGTTTCTTGATGATTGTTGTTTAGATTTTCATGTTAAACTTCTGGGATAATTTTTCAAGCTATGTAGATAAGTTTAAGTTTATTTACTTTTGAAGGTTGCTGGCAAATTAAATTAATTACAGTTCTCATCCTGTCAATACTGGATTTATGAAAAAAGTGGGGTATATTTTTATTCCTAACATAGAGCTCCAAAAATTGTGCCTTCTGTGTTGTCTCAGTTGCATGTGCTTCACAGTTTCAGGGTAATTGAGACAACTGATGAGGACTCAGAAATAGCATAATGGGCTGTCACATGCAGCAGGAGGTTCTCTTACTTTATCAGGCTATTTCATGCTCTGACCATTTTGCTAAATTTTCATTTTACTGATGTTACTATTTGGAATATACTGGATCTTTTGCCAGCTTATGGTACAGCTGGCTGCCAGGCATTCCTCCAAACAGCAACCCATGGCTGTCATAGTGAAAACTTGCTCTGTGTCTTGCTGTGTTTCAAAGACTGGGGTGGTGGTCTTCCCCTCAAACACAAAAAGCTGACACTGCTTTTTTTAATGTTTTTAACATAGGACTTGTTCATAATAAAACAAAAAAAAATTCCCCAGGATAACCAGTAACCCCAGTTACTAATTTTTCATGTCTTAAAAATATTAAAATGTAAGATGCAGAAACATAAACAATGCGTTTAGATGTGTCCAAAGATAGTTGTTAGGCAACATGGGCTTTGCTAGGACGTACTCTGATATTGTGGTCTTTGAGCTGGATACTGTTAAAAGTGGTCAGATTTTTAAAGATTTGGATTGGTTTTGAATTTTTTTTCTGGACTAAAGACAAAATTCTGGAAGAAATTCCTCTAATGGAGAGATTTTTGTTAGATCTTTTTTCCTCTCAGAATACAGAAATTTTGTGACCTTTTTTGAGTTAAATTCCACTCTTCCTGTGGAGGAGAGCTGTAAATCTGAAAGCAGATTCATGAATGCAAGGGTGAGTGGAAGGTAATTTGTCCGTGACTGGTAATTGCAGCATTTGCTTCTGAAAGAATAGGACTCTTAGGACGACTTTGTATAAAAATCGTTCTTTAATCCTTGAAGTAAGGTCTTCTCTAGAAAAACCCTAATCCTTAGTAAGTTTTATTCAGTGTGAAAAGAGATCAGTTCTAGTCTTTGTCTTTGATGTTGTTACTTTTTGTTGCAGATAATGAAAACAAACATGATCAAATTTAACTTCTAAAAATTCCAAGAAGAAATCTCCACTAACAATATAACATAACTGAATCACATCTCAAGAACATCTCTGTAACAAGTATTTATAAAACTGTGCAGACACACTTTAATTATCAGGTGCTTCTAGCATTCAGAATTTGTCATTTCTAACAGTAGTTTTAATAACATTGGGAAAATATACTTCCACTTTCCTGTTTTTGTTTTTATTTTAGAGAAATGAGGTCAGGAAGTATAAGTACTCATTCTGTAAATAAAGCTGGCAGAAATTGTTCAACTGTATATTTTTATTCCAGGTTGGTCCCAAAGGACAAGTTGTAGGAATTGATCATATCAAAGAACTAGTAGATGACTCAATAAATAATGTCAAAAAAGACGATCCCACATTGCTGTCTTCAGGAAGAGTGAAACTGATTGGTGAGCATCAGACTGATATACTTACTAATTAAACTGATATTCTTTCTAGCAGCTGGTTGAAAATGACTGAATTGGATGTTATTAAAAGTTTGAATTTAATAAGCCGAACCCAAGAAAGAGAAGCCAAATGAAAACTTTAAAATTTAAATTGTCTTTAGGCCTTTGAAAATCAGTATCTTCCCCCAGTTTTCAGACTATGACTTCTGGTGATCTCAAAGACTATGTAATCATTCTACTAGAAAAACTTAATAGGGGAGTGTTTTTTTGGTGAAAATACATGCTGAAAGTCTGTCATGTTATGTTTGCTGTTTAAAATTGGGGTTGAATTCACAACTGTTCTTGAATAAATACCCTGTCATCTGAATTTGAGTGTTTTAACACAGCCTTCACACTTCTGATAGGGTGGTTGAGAAAGCTGCATGTGAAGATTCAAGTGGAAAAAGTACTAGATTGGCAGTATGCACCAGAGATGTTTATTTCATTTGTTTTTAAAATTGACAGTAGTTGGATGTTAGGGAAGTGCTTGACACCAAAGTACATTAATTCAGTTAGAGTAACTGAGAGGAAATAATGCCCAAATGATAGCAGGACAGTGAATTATTTTAAATAATGGGGTTTTTTACTTTAAAAAAAAAGATTAGGGTTTGTTGTTTTTTTTTTTTTTTTCCCCGTTGTTTGTTTGGGATTTTTTGTTTGGTTGTTGTTTGTTTTTTCTTAGAATATGCAAGGCTGGCAAGGCGAAAGTGTCATTCTATTCACTAAGTTAAAAAAAGAGGTTGAAGGGCTGGATGTTTTTTGAGGCTTCTTACAAGAACACTTGGAGAAATTATTATTATGTGATGTTTGGCTCTTAGCTTAACTACCATTTTGATTCTTGGTCTTTTCTTGTAAATGAGGGACTTTTCTAAATGTTTTTTAAATGAGTTTATCAACACGTACATATGTATAAAAAGCAATGTATCTCACTGAGAACACATATGTCTCAGAACTTTTTGGAAAAGAAGTCAGACTGCTAGGGCTGTAGAGGGGGAATGAGGGAATAATTTCCATTGATGTTGTACAAAAGCAATTTTGACTTATGCTTCTGGTTGTTCTTCAAACAAACTCTGGAGGTCTTGCAAGTCTGGAATTCTAAGTAAGCATCATTGTATTATTTTTGACTATGTAGCAGGGTGACTAAGAGACTTCTGGATAGTTTTGTTGTGAGGTACATTTTTAAAAAGTACAGATGGGCAAGTAATACTTCTGTGAATTAGGCTGAGAACAATGTTTCAACTGTGTTGGATTCCTGGGAGCTCTTTGATGTGGAGCAAGAATCCAGACAGCTGTTAATTTAAAACAAAAACACAGCAACAGAAAACACTACCCAAAACCCCCCATCCCAAACACACAAACAAAAAAGTTACGAAAAGCAGTTGATTGATGATGGGAGCTGTATGAAATAAGACCTGGTGTGTCAGTTGCTGGCTTTCCACAGTGTGCTTCAGACATTGTACTCTGCTTTGTCATATCTCACATATACCATAACTGCATTTCAGGAACACCAAAATTATTTTGGGGTGTCTCAGTAGAACTGCACTGAGAAATTTGGAATAGGTATACTTGGATTAACATGTCTTTTTGTTAGCTTGCAGGTCTTTTGGCTTTTTTTTTTTTAATAACTTGATTTTTAGTTTGTTTCCTCTTAATATCAGGAGGAAGCCTTTGAGGTGAGTCTCTGAAGTGCTTCTACTTACCACTCTTTGGCTCACGTGAGAGTACTCCTGGAAAGCACAAAATTTGATTCCTTTTGGATGAAACTAGACAAGATTATTTTCCAAGAAGCAGCCAAATATGTTTGATATGTGCATATTAAGACAATAAGACTTAGATCTAGGCTGCAGTGATTATCCTGAAATGCATATGTTGCACGGATGCCAGGTTCTCAGCAAAAACTTTTGCTGTACAGATCTGCCTCTATTGTACTGCACTATTTGCTGATGCAGCCATAGCCAGCGGGGATGAGGGATTATAAATGACTGAGGGAAGTAATTTTATTCTGTTTCTGTGCTCATGCTACAGCTCTGTGTGAAACAGGTCTGCATAGAAGGCTTGGGTACTGTGATTGGCAAATCAGGTCTAGATTTATAATCAAGCTGCAGAACCCTTTATATCAAAATGTCGTGACATTTTTCCTCATCACCACCTACCACCCACCACAATTACTTTACTAACAGGCTGCATGTAACTGGAGATGTGAGTAGGATAGGGGACATTCAGGATGTAAACACAGGCTGAAAATTTGGGCTGCTCTTTCCCCTTAGACATTGAATAATATAATAATTTGAATGACATTGAATATATGAATGCCAGCTTAACTATTTTTTAAATGTTCTGGGTATCTAAAACTGTGTTGCCATTGTGGGTGGATATATTTCTTCTGTAACTATAAGAATTTTTGTGGATTTTAGAAGGGAAGAACCATGCTGTGCGTGATGCATATGAAGGAGCATGATTTTTTTTTTTTTTACCCCTTTGGGTGTGTGCTGTTTTTGAAGATGTTAGCTATTGATTCTGAGAGCCAAGGGATTAGTTGTTTTTGGATCTGTTTTACTGCTGTCAGTGAAGTGGTAAGATGTGCAGAGGTCACATTCCTACTTCTCTGGAGAGTGCACTGGGGACATTTATGTCTCAGAATACATTTTTTCTTCTTCAGAAGTGACAGCAATTTCTTTCACAGCTGCTTCTTCCTCTTGGCAATCACTTCTTTTGCCAGCAATACTGGAGTCCGCTGCTTCTAATGCCTGCTGTGCACCCTGGGGGATGAGACTCTGCCTCCGTTGTGTTACTAACATAATTTTTAACAGTATCTGTATGAACAAGCTAAAGAAGCCTTTCTCCGTTGCCATGTCTGATGGAACAGCAGCTTGATTTAGTAACACATCGTTGCTGCTTCTTCTTCTTTAGAAGAGTTCTACAGTGCTGTTAAGATATAAGTAAAAATTATATGCTTGGCTGCATAGAAGTGGTTGTTCCAGTAGGACCCACTTTGGCAGTCAGAGGAATTACACCCTGGAAATACTGGAACTTTCATTACTGGTGATCTCTGTTGCCGTCTGACTTAGCGGAAATGCTGATCAATAGGGATGAGATCTCCTGAAGCACTGGTACTGCTTGCTTGGCAGCTGTTGCTTGTGGCCCTTGGTTGGAGCTTGTGCTGGTCAGAATTCATTGTATTTATGTCATTATATATGATTGTATTTAACCAGTATTTGTTATATGTCACTGACCTCTAAGAGGCTTCTCAGATTCTGAGGAAATGTGCTCTCTTAAAGAGTGTGGATGCAGAAGGTCATAGCCAGGGTCATCTTTCAGGACCTCATAAGAAAGATGATGAAGACTTCAGTTTTAATTGTTTTGAGGAGCTGTCCAGGTCTTCCTGTGCTGTCTTGGATACCGAAGGGTGCTCTTACTGTCCAGATGGCCTTCCTTATCATGGAGGTCAAAGTGAAACCTGCTGTGATGACCATGCTTTTTTCCTGCCATGTGAGTTTTTGGAAGGCAAAAAGTTAACAGATTTTCAGCCTCTGACTAGGGCGTAGCACTTCCTTTGACTTTCAGTTTTAATTAACCTGTAATACTGGTGTTGGCACAGAAGTCTAAGCTCAGCCTAAAGATGGGAAGCCCCAAATTACTTGTGCTGATCAGAGCACTAACGTCTATGTTTTTTCTTCTTGACTGATTATTGGAACTTCTGTAATCACAGAGTATGAATTTATGGATGCTTCAGCCTTATTTTTTACATTTGTTCTAAATAACTCCAGAGAGAGCCTGCCTGACTTGCTCTGATTTCCTGTTGCTTTCCTGTAAATACTGTGGATGCCATATTCATATAGTCTCCTTTCAAAACATAACTCAGGGTCCAGTTTAGTTTGTCACATTTCATTGGCTTAAAAACACCAAACTGTTACTCTTTCCTTCTGCATAACTGGGATTGTATGAGACATTTGTGATAGAGTGCTTCTCCATGGGTTCTCCACCAAAGCTCAAGCAGCACTGGTAACCTTAATTGCTCCTTGCATCTTCCAAGCAGCCACCTGGAGCTTTAGCCATGAATCTGACCTGGCTCTCTGTGTTAGCAGTGATTGTCTGCAGGGAGAATAGTGAGGCCCATCTGCTGGAACGTGGGGTGTGCAGAGGTTACTGCAGTACTGCATTAACGTATGCATATAGGTGTGGGCTTTTGTTCCAACTGGTAGTGCGGTTGTAGGCATATAGTCCATGGGAACACTTCCTTTGTGTTTTCCTCACCTTTGGAGTCTTCTGATATGTGCTTCTGACATTTAATGCTTTGGACTTAAGATTTGCATTATATTTAGGAATGGTGTGCAGGAAGACAAGACAAAGCAAAGTGTATGTTCTAAGAGGGTAAATGAGGGGGGAAACTCAGCTGCACTGGTATTGGTAGGGAACATAAATACTTCAGTCTCTTTTCTAGGTGGACCATGTGTTTCCAAGAACTTTCATTATAAATCCATGCTTTCTAATTTCAGTTGCTTCAATACTATTTAGTATGTTTTATAAGCATGTGTATGCACATATAAGGGTGTTTTGTTGCATTTATTTTACAAATGTGTTCATTTTTACAGCTGTTTTCTCAGTCCTTTTGAAAATGTTTTAAAAAATAGTGTTTTCTTGCAGTGGGAGATGGACGAATGGGATATGCAGAAGAAGCTCCCTATGATGCAATTCATGTTGGAGCTGCAGCCCCAGTTGTGCCCCAAGCAGTAAGCCTTTATGTTCTGTGTGTGTGTTTCTGTAATATCTTAGCTGTAGAGAATGCTTTGCATACATCTCTATGTAAAATACTTGGTAGCTTGCACTGCTGGGAGTATCAGTGGGCAGTGTGGTATTACTGTATGGTGTGGGGTTTTCGTCTCTGTTACAACTGGGCTTCCTGTTGGTTTGATAAAGCTGTATGTTCTAATAACTCTGCTCTAAATAAACATATTTTAAAATGACATGTGTGCAACCCTCTATTACAACAATGAACTGGAGCATTTTATATAATAAGATAATTCAATTTTATCAAACAATGAGTTAAAAAATTTAAGTGTGTTTCCCAAGTTCCAAAGCACTGAGTCTGTTGAAAATAAAATGCTCAACTGGAAGTACAAACAGTGCCATTTGTTCGTAGGTTTCAGAACGGATACAGGGCAGTTCTCACTAGAGAAGCTGAAGAGTAACTAGGAGCTTTAGACTGTGCATACATATAGTCCATTTTTACAGATAAGTTTTTTTTTTCTCTTCCTTTCATCAGGCACATGGTAATACATAACATGATTTCTATATGCTAGATGCCAGTTAAGGTTTTTAAATCTTAGTGAGGGATAGTGAAAGACTGATGTCTTGATGTGCTAGAGATAGATTGGACATTTCCAAACAATGACCAGTGGTGGTGGGCTTTTTTTTTACTTCATGTTTTTAAAGTAGGTTATATTTTTAGTTTGTTTTTTGAGGGGGATTTATTTGTTTGAGTTTCGTTGTTTGAGGTTTTTTGTTGTTTTTTTGGTTTTTTTTTGGTGGGGATGTGCGGGAGGATGTTCCCAGCAAAATGTTGACAGATGACAATTAAAAAAGTAATTGAAAGCTTCTTTGTAAATGAAACAGTTCTTAATTATAACTTTTGTTAGCAATGGGGATTAAGTGTTTTTTTTCATGACATCTGGGAAGTATGAAATTTTCCTTGAGACTATTGTGATTAGCCTCCTTTAACTATAGAAAAAAAGTGCAAGCTTTTCTCACATACTATGTTTACATGTCACTTATCTTAGTCGTATTCATATATTTTAGACTAGTTTCACAAAAGGCTGTTCCATTCACAGAATGAAAGAGGAGCTGTTGGGTAGTGAGTGTGTTGTAGACAAAATTTTTCCAGGAAGAGAAATAATGAAAAGTCACCAATCTCAAATCTTATTCTGAGGGCTTAAGGGGAGATCAGTTACCCCCAGAATTTTTGACAATGGGCCTGTACTGATGCACAATAACTATTGAACAGTTAAACAATTTCAAAAGATTGAATCTGTTGTAAAAATAATTTGTGATTTACATGTTTCCCCCACATATATAGAAAATAAAACTGCAACCTACCCAGTTAATTAAATTATTTTACTGTAATACCAGTTGTTTTACCATGTTGCTGTGATACTCTCATTTTCAGTGCACTTTTTATTTTTCCTAATGGAAGTAGTTATCTACTGCATAAAAGTAGATAAATACATAATGGCAAAGCTATTAATCTACTGTAACAAACTTTGGATCCAGCTTCTCTGAAGTGGCTGGTTACATTCTAATTTCTGTGTTGTGTTCTAGCTTATAGACCAGTTAAAACCTGGCGGAAGATTGATATTACCAGTTGGCCCTGCTGGGGGAAACCAGATGCTCGAACAGTATGACAAACTAGAAGATGGCAGTGTCAAAATGAAGCCTCTGATGGGAGTGATATATGTGCCTTTAACAGATAAAGAGAAGCAGTGGTCCAGGTGGAAGTGATTTTCTGTTCCACTTACTTCTTCCACACACATGCAAGGTGAAAGGGTGTGAATTTTAAGCAGATAGACTGCAAGGCCTGCCTTTGCTGCTGTCATTGCTTTCTGCTCCTCCATACCATGAAAAGTGACTCAGTCTGCATTACTACATCACCCAAAGGAGGTTATGCTAAGTTTGAGTTAAATTAAAAGCAGAAGAAAAATATTGCATGGGTTGCACTTTGTCTTTTTTGGACATGTTTTCTTTAGTCTTTGGTGTTTTGAAGATTCTTATTTGTTGTTTTAAACACAGTATTTTCTAAGGTTAAACTTCACTTTTAATGAATTTTTTATAACTATTTTGCCCAATAATTAGGGTGAAGTGTAAAATTTTACTTAATAAATACTGTTTTGTCCTTTAAGTTAGTGGTAATTGGGTGTTCATTTTTTATTTTTCTGAAACACTACAAATGAAGAAAAATCTTTGCAAAATCCTTTTTGGAAAATGTAGATGATCTTGCAAGCTTTTCCTTTAGCTTTCGAGTTGCAAAAAGTAGAAAAGATAATTCCTTCTTCCCTCAAGTATAAATGTAGTTGAGTAGTGTTTAGAAAATTTTCCCAGACATGTTATTAGAAGTCTGTCATCTGTCTCTGATGGGGCAGTATTTGTGTTTGCCAATACAGCAAACTCTAAAGGCCTTTCTAGAAGTAGGAAACCTTCCAGTTTGCTGAATTGAAAAGCCAGTAATAAATGAATAAATAAATAGACTCAATGCAGCTGTCAGCTTAAGCCATGCTAGGCATTAGTATGTGAATGAACAAAGCAGCAGTGCTGTTTTGCTTCCTGGCAGAAAGTGCTTGTGAATGTATTATTGGCATTAGTGAAGTGCAGAGATGTGCATTGAGCTCTGAAAACAACTCTTGAGCTTTATAACCTAAATTTAGATTTTTTGCTTTTTTCCCCTTGATATTTTGGAGTATAGCTTGTGATTTGAATACATGAATATTCAGTCTAACCTATCAAAATATTCATAAAAAGTACAAAATAAAGCAGTTTGCATACTGTTGCTTAGTGAAACCTCATTTCAGTGTTTCTTAGATTACTGTATAGCCACCACGTACAAATTACTCTTAAAACAACTTCAGTGAGGTACTGCTTAGTTCACAGTTTGTGAAGCGTGCTTGTTATTCAAATGTTTTGTATTTGTTATGCAAATGAATGCTTTGGCCTCGAATACTGGCAGTATTCCCTCAGTGTGGTACTCAGGGGTTTCCTGCCTCTTGTGAGGCTTTGGAAGCTTTCCTTTGTGGTCGGTTTCCTCCTCTGGCAAATGTTTTATTTAAGTTTGGAATCCGATGCTTCGCTTGCTCTAAAAAAGAGTAGTCGTCTTCTTAAACCTTCTTTCTCTCAGAGAGTTGTCATAGATTTTTTTCTATTTCCACCTGATCTGATTATAGTAGCAATTGGGATTTTTTTTGATATCCCAAAAAAAGGATAGCAGTGTGTGTTCATAAAACACTTTAAGAAGGGTTTCTCGAATGACAGTGTTTATCCCTTGCTACAAGTGAAGGTGGGGTACTGTGTTAAGGACTAGAATTCTGAGGTTTTTAGCATCTCTTTGGTGCAGTTTGGTGTTTCATTTTGTCTGCTAGCTTGGAAAGAGCTTTGTGGAAAGCTCTTTGAAAGCTTGGAAAGAGCTTGTCTTTGGGCCTTCTTCAGTCATGCATACTGTAGGATTATTTTCCCCAGAAATTTGTACCAGTTTCTGTGCTTTTCTGAAACACTTCTTGATTTTATTTATTTTTTTTTAATTTAAGAATTTACAGTGGTGTTATCAGAAAATATAAGTGCTTAGCCTGAAGGGTTCATCTGCAATGGCATAGAGGCTGTATCTTGCTATGTGCATTTAAATTTTGTTCAGTCTTGGAACTCTCTGTTAAAGAAAATCTCAGAAATCCTCTTCTTGTAACATTTGCTTTTTCTTTAATTGTCCTTTTTGTGATCTGAAGAAAATTCCCATTCCATTTTCTAGGATAACTGTTAGTGTACTGCTGACCTTACAGGAGGTCACATCTTTCTTTTCTTTGGTTTTCCTTGTTGGTGGCTATGAAGTATATGGTCAGGCAGCTGCTGCTAAGGAAATTCCTAATTATAAGTCAGCATTTGCTATCTATGCCTGCATCAAAGAGGAAAGAGCTGTTTTCTCTTCACTTCCTAGATTTCATTTTTTCTTTTCTAAATTGCTCAAGATCTGTGAGCAGAGTTCATTTAGAGACTCCTCTGAAAAAGCATCTCAAAGTGTTTCTGTAATAAAAGTCTGTAGTGTATGGGAGACTAGTTAATGTAAATCTCAAATTCATTAAACAACAATCATTTTAAGATTAGCTCAATTCTGTGTGTTTAGTTTGTCATTCTTTTAGTTTACATTATGTGATGTCATTCCTAATGCAGGTAACTCTTCCATTGCATTGAATGAAGAATGGCTGTCCCTTCACAGAATACAACTGATAGGCCAGCAGCATTTTCCTGGGGTAGCAGACCCTCCAGCTGGCAGGAAAGAAGCTGTTTAAATTTTTGTTGAGCCATTCACATTTTGGAATGTTCTTTAATGGGGCTGTAAGGTGCTTATGCAAAGCAGCACAACACTCTTAAGTGGTGTTTGAAGTCAACCCCATCTTCAGGTATTTTGTATCATGCTTCACTATGTAAAACTGGAACTTGTAGCAAAAGAAAGTCTGGACTAGCTGGAAGGAAAAAATTCCTTGGATTTCAATACATTGCTAAATAAAGCATCTTATTTGTGAATACTGTTAAATTTCTTTACATTTAGGCCATGACTTTGTAGTTTTGGTTCAGTTGCAGTGGTATTTTTTTAAGCTCCCAATATTAGTGGGAATCCTCTCAAATGTGACTCCCTTGGACATTTAGAAGTAGAATATACACAGGAACCCTATCTCTGGTACAAAACAAAACAATGCAGTGTGCCAGAGATCCAGCAGTCAATGCCCAGTTATGTGATTATACTGATAAGGGTATCCTTTCACATAACACTTAAATTGTTTTGGGTTTTTTAACTGAAAAATAGGATGGAGAGAGGGCCTCTTGTGTTGCACAGTTGGGAACATGGCTTGATGGCTGCCTTATGGGCAGATCTTCTATAAATTAGGATCTCTCTGGTTTTATTTCTCTGTGAAATAAAACTTACTACTTCACTTACTATTTATGTGGAAAGACAATTGTAACTGTCACAGAATCGTGGTATTATTTACGATAGAAAACACATTTAAGGTCGTTGAGTCTAGCTGTTAACCTGGTACTGCCAAGTCCACCACTAAACCTGATCCTAAGAGCCACTAAACCTTGTCCTGCTGGCCATGCTGCTGCTGATACAGAGGCATAAGAGAGTAACAATGTAAATAACAGCAATGAGTCTCTGTTGTATTTTGGATTTGATTTCTAGACGGGCAGCTTTTTAAAAATGTTAACAACTACTTTTGTCTTACATATTGTATTAGTAGAAATTATTTATAAATGTCATGCTGAATTTATATTTGCTGATAAAATACAAAATTATAATGACAGTATGACCTTTCTGAAGAAAAACTTCAGTGACTAAACTGGGGCTGTTACTATATCCCACTTATCTGTACATAAACCATGATTAACACCCTTTGGGAAAATGTATTTATTAGGATACATTTTAATATGTTTCTGCTTAGAAACTCTTATTCAGTGTTACAAGTGCTCCTGATGAACTAGTTGATCAATCTAGTTTGAAATTAGCAGGTATTGTTTGCTGGAATTCCTCAGGCCATGCAGAGTAATGACTATGGTTTAAGTTTTTATTTTACTTTGGGAAAAAGAATCTCTGCACAAAACATTTTACGTTAAATTTAAGAATTATGAATTATGTATCAAGGTGATTTGACCCTGACTGAATGCCAGCTGCTCACCAAAACTGCTCCCTCCACAACTGGACAGAGGAGAGAGAATACAATGCAAGGCTCGTGACTTAAGGACAGGCAGAGATTACTCACCAATTACCACCATGGGTACAACAGACTTGACTTGAGGATATTAATTGAAATTATTGCCAAGCAAAATCAAAACAGGATAATGAGAGGCAAAACAAACCTTCAAAACACCTTTCCTGCACCCCTTCTGCCTCCTTCCTAGCCCCATGTCCTGCCCCCAGCAGTGCAAGGAGGCAAGGAATGGAGTTTACAGTCAGTTAGTCACACATTCTTCCTGCTGCTGCTCAGGGAGAGGGGTCCTTCCTCTGTTTCAGTGTGGGGTCCCTCCCACAGGACACAGTTCTTTCTGAACTTCTTCAGCGTGAGTCCTTCCTATGGGCTACAGTTCTTCATGAACTGCTCCAAGGTGGGTCACTGTTCTTGGGATGCAGTCCTGCAGGCACAGCCAGGCACCTGCTCCAGTGTAGTTTCTGCACAGGGTGATGAGTCCTACCAGGAAACCTGTTCCAGTGTGGGCTCCTCTCTCCATGGGTCTGCAGGCCCCTGCCTGGAGTCTGCTCCAGCACATTTCTCACAGGGTCACAGTCTCCTTTCAGGCATCCACCTGCTCCAGCATGGGCTCCTCCAGGGGCTGCAGGTGGATCTCTGCATCCCTGTGATCCTCCATGGGCTGCAGGGGCACAGCTGCTTCACCATGGTCTGCACCAGGGGCTGCAGTGGAATCTCAGCTCCAGCACCTGGAGCAGCTCCTGCTCCTCCTCCCATGATCTGGGTGTCTGCAGTTCCTCTCACCTGTTCTCACCCTACTCTTCTCTGCACAATAACTTTTTTCGTTCTTGAATGTGTTACCACAGAGGCATTGCTTCCATTCCTGACTGGCTCAGTGTTGGCCAGTGGAGGGTCTGTCTAGGAGCCAGCTGGTGTTGGCTCTGTAGAACCTGGAGGAAGCTTCTGGCAGCTTCTCACAGAAGCCACCCCTTCAGCACCCCCCCACCACTACCAAAACCTTGCCAGGCAAACCCAATATAATTATGTCAACGTGTATGTGATATACCTGATACAGTAGATTACAGAAAAAAAATTATCCCTTCAATTAATTCTCAATTTTATGATTGATCATAGCAAATAATAAATATTTTATAATAGCACCTTTCCACATTAAAATGCTGGAGGTCTAAATATTGCATCTTTAAAGTTATAAAGTGAGAAATAATGGGCTGCTGAAACACTGAGTAGATGCTGTATTTCTAATTCATAAAAGGCTATACTCTGAATTTCACTTTCAGTAATGACAACATGTTTTTCATAGATAAATGATGTATTGAGAAGGGAAAGTCAAGTGCTGCCTAATGACAGGAAAATTGAAGTGGATCTAAAAGAGTGAGATACAGACTTCAGATAGATTTACAAATATTTGTTCAAATATTTAATTTGAATCCCTTTCACTAAAGTGGCAGTGAGGGATCACAAAGCTGCATGAGTTACTTACATCCCAAACGTATTGTTGATAAGATTATTGATTCTTTATAGTTTGTAATTTACCTGAAAAGCTGCACATTAGGTTTTTTTCTGATAATTTTTCTTGGTTTTTTTTGTTGGATATTCATAATGGGAAGTGTAGAGTATTCACATATATGTTTTCCCTAGTAGCAAGCGAAAATTTTTCAAACTTTCTTACATTTTTTTCAAGAATAGTAACCTTAAGCTAATGACTTCTGAAATTTGCTTTAACTTGTGCTTACAAAGTTGCTTTGATGTCTCAGCTGATAGATGAGTGGTTCTCTTGCTGCAATTCCAAAAGCCTGAGAAGGACTACAGTGGTGACTTAAACCCTAAATATATATATTGCTTGCTAAGCAGGAGCTGGTAAGCAGATTAGAAGGAGAGCATATATGAAGGTGGAGAGAAATTACGTGAGTTGTGTAAGAGTCACAGTAAATAGCTGTGGCCAGAAAGAATACAAATCAGTAGATCTTTTCTGTGGCTCTAGAGGACAACAGGATAGTTTTAACAAGGAAAGAGCAATCTTTCGAGTCTCTTTTTAAGCTTTGCAGCAGGATAGATTTTGTTGTACCACTGGGAGGATAGGATAATTATCCTGTTTCTTACCAGTCGCTCAAACCTGGTGGATTTCATAGCCTGGCAGTTTCTGATCCATACAGGATCAGCTCAGGTGAGCTGACGCTGGTTTGCAATATGTATTTATGTCTGCAAGCTGTGCTACATTAGGGAGAAAGCTGGCAACTGTTACCTATCAGGTGATCTGAGACTGTTCTGGCACTTTCTAATACATACACTCCCATAATGCACATATAAATTCAACTTCTATCTGTAGAAAATAAATGCTGTATAATTTTAACACTTATATCAGGGATTGGTTTGGGCTGGCATGCTGATGTTAGATTAATGACTAGTGAAGAGCAAGTTAAAAACCTCTTGAGGAAAGCTGATCCCCTTAATACTGTAAATGTTCTAAAAAATAAAAGATGAACATCCTTATTTTGAATGTCACATACAGGATGTAGTGGTCAAGAATATGTTAAAGCAATGAAAAATACCAACAATTAAAACATTGCCATGCTAATGTAATTTATTTTAAATTATATATTTATATAATACTTATATGTTTTAAGTAGAAATATCATTTTGGAAAAGAAAAAACAACCCCACACTTTAAATACCTTAAATGTGTTAGCAACATTATGCAAAAGCCCTGCTAACATCTGTGGCTAGGTAGAATCAGTGTGTTTAATAGTTTCAAGGTAAATACATAATGTTTCTTAGGCTTATAGTTTCTTGAGGATCTGCCTTGTATTTGAAGGATTATGAATTGCTTGTCACAGTAAAAGAGCAGGGTTTTATAAAGCTGTGAGTGTGTGGTAGGAATCAGGATAAAAATCACACCCACAATTAGGCGTATGAGACTAAGCCAGCAACAGCAGTAGTCATTACTTACACACACTTCTTGAAGTTGTAAAAATTAACTGATGATGCCACTCCTGGAAGTGTTAGGGATGAATGAAGCACTTGTCCTGAATTCACTGGCACTGCATTTTAAACTGGGTATCAGATGTTCATTTCTTTTTATCTGTTTAAAGTAAGCAATACCCATTATGTGAGACAGGCAAATACGGAGAGCTTCCAAACCTTTAGCTATAAACAGATTTTTCTTTATCCCTGCCAAGATGTGTTCTTCCACCTCCTGCTTTTTTCTGCTGTGTGTAATTACTGCAGTGCTCTAAAGCTGTGTGATTAGTACTTTACTATTAAGAGGCAGTGCAAAGTGCAAAGAATGCAAATATTTATCACTTACAAATCACAAAGTTTGCATCCCAGCTGCATTAGATAGAAAACTAGTCATTTAAGCACTAGTTTCTACAGCCTTTTCAGTTGCTTTTAAAATGTTTTGCATGCTGTCATTCCATGCTGTATGATTCCTGGAGCTTAATAATGTCTTTGAAACTTAAAGGTTTTGTATGTGTGCATGTAGAACTATATTTTTGTGGGTTAGTTTGCATGATAGCTGGAAATACTATTGTGTATTGAGCCAGCAATCACATTACTGAGTTTTTTTCTAATTCAGACACTGTTTGCTTCAGCTGATGAGGCTGATGCACCTACTAAAAGAAAAATTGCAGCAAATTCATTCTGAATTTGTAGATTGCTTGTGCCTCATCAAAAAAAAAAAAAAAAAGAGGCAAAACACTTCTCTTTGAGTTTTCCAGTGCCCAGAGTGGCACAGTGCACAGCTTTCAGATTTGATGGATGTTTTGCATTAAAATTAATGCTTTAGAAATACTTAAACAAATCACTACTATATGATCACTTTGTGGTTGAAATATAGGTTCTATGGATTTCTTGTTTCAATGTGTTTTAAATGTCCTACAGGAACAAACCTCTGCATTTTCTAGATTGCTTTCAGTGATTTACAGAGACTTATTGATTCATCCTTCTCCTAACTAATCTCCTTTTAGCTCATACACACTGTCCTGCTCCCAGCCTTTCCACCACCTACTCCTGATTTATTGTAGCTCCTTCAGGAGCTAATCGAGTTCCTCTGAGAAATAAATAAACTGGTAGAGACTGCATAACAGGGATGCAAGACTGTGTTTCCACTTTCTTGAGAGACTGCAGCTGAAGCTAAACTTGCCTTTTTGGCAACTACAGAGGATGGGTTTTGCCAATACTCTGTCTAGTAAGTTGGCTCAGTTGCTTGCCAGTGTGTAGCCAGCAGAATACAGATGGCAGGTATCTGTGTTACCAGCTGTGCAATATGGGGGGGTTTCCTTAAAGCAAGTGATCCATTAAACTTTCACAATAAGTCACACAGTAGTATGAGATGATATGGGATTGCTGTTGCCTTTCCTTTGGTGTTTTTTTTTTTTTTCTCAAATGCTTGAAGTGATTTCTAAAGTTTTGCTGATGTGCGTGAGCACTTAAATGTAACCTGATTCAATATCAAAACTTTTCAAATACCATTTCCAAGGGGAGAAGAAACATAACTGCATGTGTTTTCTTTCTACAGGGATGAATTATAAAAGCTACATCATCTTGACCCAAACATAGTGTTACAGTGGACTGCTCATCTCCCGTTCTAAAAGCTTTTTGAAAACCAACAGCATTGCAGCTTGTTTTGGACTTCGTTATACTGTTGTTATCAGCATGGAAAAGCGTGGTGTTTGTTTTATTTTTTTAGATGCTCAAGGCAAATCTGATGAAGAAATGGTGGAAAGTTTTATGTGGGCACTGTTTTATTTAACATGCCTTTATTTCACTTTCATGTGTTCAAAGTGAATTTCTGCAAAACTGCAGATAAAGACCTGTAGCTTGTGAACTCTGATTTTGATGGGGGAACTTGAACACTCACTTCTCTCGGCTCCTGTGTCCCTTGATAAAACGCTTCTGTGCACCTTATGACACTACGTAGGTAATACCAGGTTTTCTGTGTTCCAACGTCTGCTAGATGCTACTAAAAGGAGATGAACTTCCTTTCTAAGCTTTTGACATGGTGTCATAGACTAGCATGTAGTAGATACAATCAGCTGCTTTTTTACCTTAAAACCAGGCATTTGTATATATTAAATTTCAAGACATCAGAGGTAGGTGGCCGCTCTTATCAAACATTGCTGTTCAAGCTGGACATAAGAGACATGGTTTTCCCTTTCCTTCTAAAATTGATTAATGTAAGCTTGAAATTCTGTTGTGGTTTATAGCTCAGTGCTGGTGTGATACACATGGAGCTAACTCCATAAATGTGAGGTGAGCTGTGTTCCAATCACTGAATAATTTACACAATGCTGCTTTGCCAAGCAAATTTAAAAGCAAAAGGGGGTTTTGTGCTTGTGTGGAAGATTAGGATGGATAGGTAGTCTGATATATGGATTGCTAGGTTCTTTATTAAAAGCCAAAACCCCCTTTGGTTCCAAAAGAAAGTTGCTTCTGGTAAAGCCATTTGATGTATTAAGATTCTTGTTTTTATAATTGTGGGCACCCAGGAAAAATTCTGGCTTTTTAAAAAGTGAATTCTAAATTGCTGTAAAAGGAATGCATCAGAAAGAATCCTGGACTCCTAAGTACACATAGATACACTTGTTCAGTTTTTGTATAGAAGAATAGTTGGAAGGCTATAAACATTTTTTTCTGATGTAAGTTTTGTGTTCTGGTAGTGTAAAATGTTGACAGCAAATTAGGAAGCAGTGCACTAAGGTGGGCTGCTTTGGGAAAGGGGGGAAGTGTGTCTTCAGTGATCTTGCTCATATTTGAACGACCCAGAATTAAAGTAAACAGCATATTATCCTTTTTTTTTTTTATGATAGGAAGGATTTTAGAATAAAACAACCCATAATGATCACTGGAAAAAAGCCCAAAACAACTTCCTATGGTGGAAGAGGAATAATTTTGTGATAGGATTAATCCCTGAAAGCATAAAGGTTATAATTCAAAGGCCTCTGAATACGGAAAAGGAACATTTTAAATAACCTGCCTTTTGAAGGCCAGCCCCATTTTGTTCCTCTGTGAAAGATACTATGGGACTTAATTTATTTAGATGTTTGGAAGTTAATGTACCACCTCCTGATCTGACTGCAGCCTGGGAGTACATGCACAAGATTAATCTTATAAAGAAGTTAATATAGTGTGTATTCTAGAAAATACAATCCAGAAAAATCCACTTGCGTCTGACAAATTTGTACTAACCCACAATCAACTGTGACTCTAGTTCTTGGTGTTGAAGTGAAATAACTGATGCATGCTAACGTTCAACCTTTTGGTCGCTGTATCTTTCAGTTTGAGTTCAGCTTTATTTACATCTTCTCACTAATTTAATCAGTTAAATGAAAGGTATGAGCTCAATTGTATCCAAATTCCTGTCTCTGGACACAGTCTAATAAGCTAGCCTGACTTGGAAGTGGTGTTAAAGCTGAGACCCGATGACAGCTTCCTGGGGGAGAACCACTTCAGGAGGTGTAAGGCTTCAGGGACCAAGGCTGGTGGGATTAGTGCACCCATTCCACTGAAGGGGCTGATGACAGTCAAGGTACTCGACAGAAAGGAGTATCCAGGAGTAGCATTTAGGAGTCGAAAATGGAAACTCCTCCATGATGGAGCAATGGTTCTGAAGTAAAAAACTTGGGAGACAAGGACAAGTTGAAATGCAGAAGACTTGAAGAGCTTGAATAAATGCTGTGTGAACTGTCTGAATTGCTACTTTGCCAAATAAAACAAATTAAGAGGAAGCTGTATCTAGATGTCTGCCTGATTTTGTGGTTGGTTTTGTTGTTTCTAACCTTCAACAGGATTTCACATATCCAAAAGAAAACGTATATAAAAATACTGGTTTGCTAACTGACCAGAACTATGTGTCCATTTTCAGTCAATTAATGTATTGCATCAGTTACAAAGCCTGTTAATACTACCTGGAATGTAAGTGGGATTTTTGGTGTCTGTTTGGCATTTCTGAAGCACACATCTGTGTGTTTTGTTTTGGTGAACAGGCTCTGTGCACAGTTCTGTCTGCTGTGCATAGTTGAATCCAGCCACCTCAGAGAGTGTGATTTGCCACTTAGAAGGATTACAGCTTTACCTCTTTATAAGAGGTGCAGTCATGTTGCACTGGGCTGTTATTATCACCTCTAAGTCAGAACAGCTTGGGAGAATGGATTGGCTGAACTCTTGAGTTGCTTATCCGGTTGTTTCTGGGATCCAGACAGTAGAAGCCTTGGAAAACCAGTACCTGTATCTTGAAAACCCACCAAGAGTTGTGGGCTCTCCACAGAGGAGTTTGATGTGCTGTAGGGATGCTTTCTGTTTATGTAGCAGGAATGACCTGTGTACTTCTGTTCAGACTGGTCAGCTGGTTGAGGCCACAGAGCCCGTAACATGACTTTTTCTGGAGGGAAACCAGCACACAGCACGTGTGCACCAGCACTGTTGATGAAGCCACCTGGATGATTCCTGAAATGTTTCGTAGTCGTCGAGTTTGAAACAGGCAATAATGCCTGGAGCCAGAGGGGCTCTGTGTGGTAGGCTCTGGAGCTTGCAGCTGGCAGCAGTTCTCTCCACATGTGCAGTGTTTTTGTGACAGGGTGACAAGCTTCAGGATTTTTGAGTGTGGAGGGACTGTGTAATTAACCCATCAGCACAAAGAAGTAAAGTAAAATACTCAGAGGAAAATTCTGAACTAGTACTCTCCTTCCTGCCAGGAAAAAGGGTGTTAACCCATTCTTACAGTAGCAGTGCTTTCTTCCTTCTCCTCATTAATGTGCCCTAGGTTGTGCTGCTTTTGATTTAAATGCAGTTCACAGAAGGAAGACATGAGACAATTCCTTCTGAACTTTGACATGATACAAAGGATGAGTAGCACAAATCATGCTCATGATTTGTAACTTTGGTTCTATTTACCTGATGTTAAACATATTAGGATGCAGGTCAAAAGATGAATAGTTACCTTTATGGAACCTTGGTCCCTGTCCCACGCAATGTGGAAGAGGTATTCTGCTGAAGTGAATGAGGGGTGGTCCTGGTTCAGAAAAAAGGCAGATGGTGAGGTCACACATGCACATTGTGCAAAACCAAACAAAAAATTCAGAGGGGAAGTGTTGCCTCAAAGATGGCATAGGGGGATGCAGGAGATTATGAGGTCTGAAATTGGTCTTTTGCATTTCAGGATGTTCAGACTTCATAGATCGGAAAGGGTAAATTCGAGTTTAAGTACTGTGGTATACAATAGATGGCGTCAAGCATGGGGTTTAAGTTGGTTTTGTGAGTTCATGCATTTTGCCTTCGTTGAGTCTATTTGAGTTTTGTCCATCTGCTTTTAACTGTGAAAGGTGAACTGCAGACCAGTTGTGGTAAGTCACGGACACTCTGAAGGTATCATAAACCCACTTTGCCTTGACTGTAAATAAGACACACCTGTGTGCTCAGACTCCCCAGCTGGCAAGGTTTGGGGTTCCATGCCTCAGCCAGGTCTGAGGAAATAAGCATGGGCTAAAACTTGGACTTATGCTGGCAGAGGTGATGTAAACTTCCCTCTACCTGGCCTATTTACTTCCCACACTTCATCCTTGACAAACAGGGCTGCTTTCTGTTCCAGGTAGTAGTTTTTCACAACACACAGCACAAGTTCATGCTGCAGCTGATGCACTCTGAATTTTCCTATGAAAGGCTGTTACTGTTCTCTCATGCTCTTGGCAAGGTGTTAATGAGATGCTCAGCAGGATGTGCTCAGGAACTAAAACTGTATTTCTTTAAATTATGAATTGAGTGGACACAGCTATTGCTGAAATATGCATGGAGGAGATCCAGCTGTCCATTGAGAATTGCCTGAAAGCTTCAGAAGGAGAAATGAAAATAACTCACTTTGTGTCTCATCATACCAAACTTAGAACTTGAGACAATTCCATGCTTTTTAGCAAACTTTTTTAGCAACAACAGACTATCTTCATAAAGACTGTTGTTGGAGTTACTCTGAGATCTCACTTTGATTCTCTAAGGTTTCTTTGTAGTCCAGCCATTTTCATCATATGCTTCTGAGCAACTGACCTGGTAGATACTCTTGAGAACATTCCCTAATGCTTCTGAGAAGCTGAAGCCCTTTTTTCAGCCATGTTTGCACTATTAACAGGCCATGTGTCTCGTTTATTATGTTCTGCCCAATCCTTTTTCAGCTATAGTGGAGAAGTGGCATTAGATAAATCAGTAACTTTTATTGCAGGTGCCTTATGGACTAGGAGGACACTCTGGAAGGCCTGTGGTTAGGAAAATGGGTGATTCAGAGCACCTGCCAAGGCTGCAGCTCTGATCAGAGCTCTAGAGAAGCTGCTTTCCTCTGGATATAGAGGCAGCCTCAGGACAGTCATCTCTTGGGCATGGAATTAGCCTTCAGGGATGCCTTCTCTATAGGCCCAATCTTCCACTGGGCCGCTTGGTTTCAAGTCCTTGGCAGTCCTGCACTCATTCAAGTTCCCTGCTCCCTCTATATCTGTTTTGTCCAGTAATTTGGTTTGAGTGTAGAAATCTTAAATGCATCTCTTTAATGCAATAGGATCTGGTAGTTTTAAGAACTATGTTAAAATGTCTCGCTCTGCCCTCTTTAGAACAGGATTATACATTTTTGTTGGCCAAGGAAATGCCAGTTCTAACTCATTCACTGAACCTTTCTGCTGTGTCTGGTTTCTGCCAGCTTGCTCAAAATACACTTTTCATTGATTTATGAGTGGCTCGTAACTGTCAGCCAGGAGCCTTATAACTGCAAAAATTAAATTCTAGCAGGTGTATTTAAAAACTTGTTGCTGAAGTGTGCTGATGCAGTCATTCTAGATTTCTCTTTGTTTGCGTTTCAGGGCTCCAGCACAGAGTGCAGCTCACTTTTTCAGTTGTTTTAAGTAACTATTACTTGAAAAATATAGAGCAGAGTTACATTTACACAATTTTTTCTCCCTTTAAATATTCCTTGTTTACAGCATTCCCTGTCACTCAGCTCAGACCAATTGTGTCACGGGCTCTTTTTCATATTAATTATTGTGTGTTTATTGCTTCTTTCTGGTCTTTATGCCTGTCAGCACTCTCTGAATCTTCTCTAGCTTTTACCTTTGCTCTTACTCTTTTAGCTTTTGCCGTTAGAAACTGAAAATCCCAATTCCTGATGCACATGAAAACAGCCAGCACAGACCTCAGTGATGCATGACTGGATTCTGTTAGGGCTTACTAGAAAGGCTCTCCCTTTGTTTTGGGGTGGCGTGTTTGTGTTGCTATTGGTTTGTGTCTCTGGCTGGCTCTGTGCAGTTTGGGATTGAAACTCTTACGCTTTATCTAGGATTTGAAAAGCCAATGGAGCATCACACTGACCTATTTCAGCCTTTTTGTTTTGCAAATGTTCTCTTGGAACTGCCCCTGCTATTATCTTATAGTGCTACAGAATGATTACAGTGAGATGTTCAGGCTAACATCCCCTGCAAAAGTGGGCAGCAAGCAGCCTATATTATGGAAAAAAACCTCCTTACTTCTAAATATGGATCAAACCTAGGTAAGTATTGTATTGTTTGCTACTCTGAAGTAATCTGTATCCTTAAGCTGTCTGAAGGGCAAAACAGTTTTAAAAAAACAGTCTAAGTGAAATAAGAATCTTGATCAACATTAACATACAGTGACAAAATAAATTTTAATGACCTCTCCTAATACACAGAGGAGCAACATCCACAGGGCTACGCAGTCAGGGTAGTCAATATTCCCTGCTTACCTAAAATGCTGGTAAGCATAGGTGGAATAAGCATATTCACAGATATGTGGATAGACAAACATCAGTGTTTAGGACAGGAAAAACGGATCTGACAGACTTCAAATAGTAATGACTTTCACACAGTGTGTCTCACTTCTGCTACAGCATGAACACTCGTAGGTCCCTTTCGACTCAGAATATTCTGTGATCTGTGACAGTGTAAAACTCCCCAGCTCTGGGGTCTGCATGAGAGGCCACGAATGCAGTTTTAGTACTGCAGCCATGAAGATGGGCTGGAAGCACTGCCTGCTCTGAGCACTCCTTTGACATCAGAGGGAGAGCCCCAGCGGAGGCAGTGGCTGCGAGGTGCCTGGGGAGAAAGGGAAAAGCAAGAGAGCCCCAGCCTTGGGAGCGGCTGGGGAGGGGCTACCGTAGTGGTGTCAGCAGGAGGCAGTGGCTGCGAGGTGCCTGGGGAGAAAGGGAAAAGCATCCTGAGCATGTTGACAGTATTTTCTGTTATTCCCAGGTGTGCTCTAGCTGAGTAGTTCAGTATGACTTTTTAAAAATCAAATAGCATGAAAGCCATTAAATGCAAACACATGGTATTGAGACCAGTGTGTGTGTTAATTGCAGGAGCTGCCAAGCCAATCTGTTCCTTTGCCCACTTTGTCTTGCTCTCCATCCAGCTGACAATGCCCCCAGGCTCTCTGGTAAGATGAAAACTATTTTATTTCGCTCCAGCCATGGAGCTGTCACCTGGGAAGTAACAGGTCTCAAGCTGGTGGCCCACAGGGCAGCAACTGTCACCATCTCCCGTCCCAGAAAGAGTCCCTGGGAAGATTGGCCACTCTAAGGCAGCACTAGCCAGACTCCTGCACCTTGCTTGCTGTCTGCTGCTCTCTCCTTGCAGGCATTCATTCTATCTGTCATATGCAAAACCCCTGAAGGTTTATTCCCCTAGCAGCAGCACAGAAACAAAGGCTGCTGTTGGGCAGAGTGACTGGAAAGCTGAGCAGCCTCTTGCACCATGGCTGCACTGGCTGGCTTGTGCTTTGTGCCAGATCTTGCTGTTGTCCTGCCTGGCAGAACAAAACCAAACCTTTTGTTCTGCTGCTGGCTGTGTGCCAGGGTAATGGATTTTGGTAATAGGAGCACGGTGGGCAGAGAGAGAAAAGACCACTTTTCTTGCTGTTTTGGTAAGGTGGTGAAGGACATTTAGGTATTTTATTAAAATCCAATGCAAATTTCAATGATGGAAAATAAGACCCCAACTAAATGGGCAGTGAGTATTCCCTAGAAGGCTGTATTTAAAATGTGGCCTTTTGGGTCTTGTGCTGTTTGCCATGTCTTCTGGGGGCTGGGATGGAAGAGAGGCCATACTCCCAAATTGGAAATGGGCAGCATCAGCAGATGGTCTCCACTGTAACACTGTAACAACCAGACTTCGTCTCATGTGGCACGAGCAAGGAGCACTGGCACCCAGATTCCCTGAGTGGCTGGCACAGCCAGCTCTACAACTGCTGTCCTGCTCAGCTCAAGCACTGCTCGAGAGACAGGTCACACAGGCAGATGCCCTGTCCTTCTCTGTCTCCCTAAAACAAGTATCTCAACAACTTCCCCCACCATTCACATTCCAGCTTCTTGTAAGGCTGTTTCACAGAAAGGAGAAATTCTGTCTCCTCTCATGATGCAGTCTTGTAGCACAGAATTTAGCTGGCAATGGAAACGAAAGACAATGCAATAAATATAAGAATAGAATTGGTTTATTAGAGCTATTTTACATAAAGTAATCAAGAACAAATTACTTGAAGAACTATTTGTATACCATGGCAATATTCTTGCTGACTCAAAGTTACTGAAGTACAAAAGACGACATACAAAACAATGCATGCCTCATTTGACTCTGGTTTTATTGAGACCCATGAGGAATGTGACATCCTTGGGACAGCCAAACAAGACAGACAGCACAGTGTGTGTGTATATATATAAGTATATATAACATGTACTGTACACATTTTACTGGTAACACATCTGCAGTTCACTCACACATATCAATTACTTGCTCTAATTCTATGAGAATTTTTCTGGGGTGAGGGCAGATCACCGAAGCTTTCAAGCTTTGCAGAGAGCTATGGGATAACCAGCAGGAATCCTACACTCTGTCATCTCGGGTAGAAACTGCTGTGTGCTGTTCTCACACTGTGTGAGGGTGGTGGGCTGGATGTGGACAAGGCTGAACAAGCCCTGAGCTCCGGGGAGAGACACAGCTCTGGGATTGCACACGGAATCATAGAGGGGTTTGGGTTGGAAAGGACCTTAAAGATCATTTAGCTCCAGCCCCGCTGCCATGGGCAGGGACACCTTCCACTAGACCAGGTTGCTCAGGGCTCCATCCAGCCTGGCCTTGAACACTGCCAGTGATGGGGCATCCACAGTTTCTTTAGGCAGCAGTACATGACTGCTATTGAGCATTGGGAAGTCCAAGCTCATCTGCTGAGGAGATGCATTTTTTCATTCCAGCATTTAGCAAGCATGGCTGTCTGCTAGCAGGGCAGAGGTTTAAACCGAGTGAAAATAACATGCTTTCTTCCTTAAATCCCAATTTTCTTTGCAAAAGCTGGTGCCTGGATAGCAACTGCTTTTAATTAACAAAGCAAGACACATTCTTTAATGGAAATAAAGAATCCCAGTGCATCATCAGGTGGAAAGAACACAACTGGTCTCTGCTGGATGGTGAAGGAACGTGTTGGCTGGAGCATCCTGGTCCCCACAGTGGTGGCAGCACTGAGAAGAGCAAGATGGCACAGGCTCCCCCCCCAACCTTGGCCAACACAGCCGGGCTGTGGAGCTTTGCCTGCTCCAGTGCACAGGCCCTGGGGTGCACTCAGCCCTGGCTGAGACCCCAGCTGCTGTGGGGAGGGCAAGAACATCCCACATCCAGTTTGGGGTCTCCCCACCTTGCAGTGTCTTCTGCACAACAGCCAACTAGCGCTACTCTCCAGAGCCTGAGCGTTTCTTATTTTCTGACCAAGGTCATCTACCCACTTTTTATATTATCACCAAAGGGGAAGAGTATGTTCTTCATCTCATAGGCTGCTTCTAACTTGAAAATAAACTAAGGATTTTGGTCCTTTTATAGAGGCAGAGATTCATGGACACAGGAGAAAGGGGAGAAAACAACTGACCCAAATCCAGGTTTTAGAGATACATCCCATTGATGAGGTAATCAGACTCTTCAGATGTAATGGGTCGAGCTTTTTTGAGCTTCTGTTTCACTAAGCGCAGTCTGCAAGCAACCATAAGCAGCAGCAAAGCAGTGATTGCCAAGCCTAAGGCTAAGGGTAACACAGCACCTACAATGAGGTTAAGAAAAATTACATTTTATTTAACACAGTGAGATGCTGGTAGAGAAAACCTGAAATTTTTCTTTAAAAATACAGCTAGTCTACCACTTAGATGTCAGTAATTGGAACAACTCATACCATGAAACTGAACTGCAAGATCATGTTAGGGACAGTTCAGAATATGTAAGTACATTATTCAATTCTTGACCACTTTATCTGTATCTATAGCACCTGACTGAAAAACTGACATAATTCAAACTTCATAATTCATAATTCACATGGTTGGTCTTACCTGTTTCTGGGACTGGGCGACCACCTCCAAGCTGATCTCTCTTTGGCATCATTATGCCATCCCCATTTTTATCATCTGTTCTTTTCCCTGAGGAACTGTTATCTGCAAAAAATCAAGCCAGATAAATAAATACTGCAGTTCAGTGACTCAGGAAATCTTATCCACAGGACACTAATATTAAATAATGTGAAGCGCTTCAACTTATGGAAAGAAAACAAACAAAAGAACAGTTTAAGAACTTCTGACTTTGACTGTATAACTTGAATTTTTGAAATAATGTCAAACTAAAGCTAAAATTTAAATTCAATTTTACATCCCAAACCACAATGCATCTCACCCAAAAGCAAGGGCACTTTGTGCTGTGATACATTTGCTGGCAGCCTTCAGAACTGTTACAGAGCTAGCAGAAACACACTATGCTACAAGATCTGTAGAATATGAATGTGAAATGTTGTAATTGGAATTACATGTAGTGGTGGGTGCTAAGGAAGTGTTTAAGTCAATTAGCCTGGAACATGCACTGTGTGTAAGTCCCACCCACCTCCCGCAGCTCTGAAGAGCGGCAGAAGGTGTCCCTGGTAGTGGCAGCAGCAAATGCACACGACTGCTAATTAAAGCTTAAATTGTTTCACTGCTACTGTCATGAAAGTCCATGCTAATGTTCCCACTCCAAGGCAGAAGGCAGCCTCTCAGGCTGTGGCTTTATTGCCCTGCCTTTTTGGCTGTGGTGCATAAATACTGACTTCACCCACAGGGAATGCTGTAGAAACAAGCCATGGCCCTGTCCTCGCTGGGCTCCTGATGTTGTCCTGGCATGTAAAGTGGGCTTGAAAAAATCCTAACAGTGAATGTACTGGCCTTAAAATATCCAAATGGTATCAGAGATGTGCAGGACCACCTGAATGTAACTGAAACCAAAACCAGCAGCTGTTTTTCCTAAATGAATATTTGTCTTTATTTTGGAAATATCCAAAAGTCATTAGCTCTTTTTAAGAGCTGCTCCAGCCTGCATTTAAATGCCTGTTATAAAAACTTGTTTCCCTGAGATTTAAGTAAAGGGAATATTTAAGTCAACTGCTTGTACAGAAATTTGGCAAATATGGAGAAAAGTTTAGTAGGAAATTTTTGGAAGGGTAGAAGAATAGAATCCTTTCAATAAAGCTTGTAGGATTTTGCTAGGACTTGTGGCTGTTCTTACATGACTGGAGAGACTATCAGAGTCAATGCTGCTCAATATCTTATCTGTTATCTCTAGAACACAAAGAGCAATTTCCCCAAAGACATTTAGGAGCCTGGCATAAAGTATTTTACATGGCTTTAATTTGGTTTTCACTTTCTCTTGATTTTCCAGTCTACTCCGAGGAAATTACCATTTACAGCCCTTTCCAATTACCCTAAATTACAGATCTAGGTTACGGCTACTGCTGTGGGTGCCTCTGCAGTAAAAACATGACTAAGGCTTGGGCACTCAGTCAAATGCTGTAATGCCAGCCCCGAACAGCGCTGCACGGGCAGCCTGGGAGAGGCAGAGGCTCTGTGCCAGGGGAATGCAAAGCTGTTACAGTGATTTATACACTTGGGTTGGCTATGCTGGGGAGTGCAAATCTTCAGGCTGCTCGTGAATTCAACCTGTCTGCATGACCCTATTTGCTACTGGCCACTGCTGCTTAGAAACCAGCCCCCTGCTCACTCCAGAGTGCTGTGCTGCTACTGTGTGTTTTCTACATTTATCTGCAAGTTCAGGAGTGCCAGAATATGCAGCTAGACTTAAGAACTTCCCTGGAGAAGGACACTGGGGCTATTTGAAGGCAGCCATGCAGAAATGCTGTGCTGGCCTTTGCAGGAGATGCAGTCTGGGTAACTTTACTACCATGGAAACATGTCTGCAGAGAGAGAAAGGACTCTTTCATTGACATCAAATGCCTCTTCCTCCATCTACTCTCGACTTTGAAAGAAAATGTTTGCCCTTTCAGCTTGGGTAAAAGTAGACCATGAGTCTGTTGCAGAAGACTCGGTGCCCTAAGTGCTTGAGGGGGTCATCTCAGAGTCAGACTTGGTGTTCCCCTGGACTTGCCCTGCTGTAGAGGAATCCCATTGAAAAGGCAGGAATGCAGAACAAGATTTACCCACTGTAAACAATCAATGATTTTTGGGTTTTGTGTTGGTTGGTTGTGGTCTGTTTCACTTTACTTTAAACAGATGCCGTTAGGTCAGGCAGAAGTTTTAAACAGTCCTTAACTTGGACTTGCATATTTTCATACTTCAGTGTAAATCCTTAAAAAGCTTGTATCAAGTCAGAGCTAAGCATGAAGGGCTACTGTAAGGAAGGTTAAAGGAAATTTGGAACAGAGAATCTATTAAGAGAAAATGGATTCTAGAAAGAAGTTCCCTTAAGTGTCACCCTCATAGGTAGAAAGCTTATATATCTGCTACCCAGAACTATCTCACAGTCCAAAACATTACAACTTAGCCCAGCTCCTTTGGAGAAAAGGAGAAAAGATTAATTTGGTCGTACTTGACAAGGAAGTCCCTTTATTCGACATCTTTATTGAATTCTCAGAGATGAAAGTTGTTTATGGAGAGGTAAGTAGCAGAAGGGACAGGCCTTTATTGGTACTTTAGCCACTACTAAAAAAATAAACAAATGTCAAAAACAAAACAAAGGAACTCCCAAGTCCTACAGTGTCTCAGGTAAAATTTCTCCCGTTTAAAATCAACAGAAAGCTCCTGTATCACGCATAGAGTCTAGCAGCAAACTGGAATGTGCCACATGCTGTCTCCAGTAGGTAAAACCTTCACTTACTCTGCCTGCAGTCACCTGATTTAAGAGCATCACATTTTCCTTCCTGGATTGTATTTCCATGATGATCTGAAACTGTCAGCTGAGAATTAAGAAAAATGTGGCCCTGAACGGAGCACTTGCAAGTGAAAAGCCGGAACCTGGGCTGCCTCTGTAAAGCCATATCCCCTAATATGTATCTTAAGTAGACAGCTTTTCACCATAGTGACATTAAAACCACTAAAGCTATTTTCAAAACTTATGTAAAATAGTATATAAGAAGCCAGGATGTTTGCAATGTCAGCTTCAGGCCAACAAGAACATGATTGCCTCGGTCCAACAAAGACCTTTACAGTGATTCAGAGGCAGAGCTTCTACCTTGGCATCAGCAGCAGGAGACAATCCCTCCCAGAACAGGATTTCTGTCAGTTGAATTGCTGAACTTTTGAGGCTGCTGGTATGATTTCTGTTCAGCACTGCTCATCTCTTCTCAAATATGCATATAACATTATTTCCCTCCTGGACACATTTCCAGATGAGCTTCACGGAGCTGCTCCAACATTTCTATGCCTCTCATTTTTGTATCACATAATTATTAGATTTGGTCTGTAACCTCCCTGAGATGGCAGTGGTGGAGGGAAGTCTAATTAATGGATCTGGGTGGATTTTAACAAATAGATTAGATGCCTGTCTCTCCAGCTCCATAAAGACTGTGGTGTTTCCCAGTGGGGCAGGACTTGGGCCTCTCTGGACTTCTGTGAATCATTAATACACAGCATGGGACTCTGAATTTTCAGTGTCTGCAGGAGAAGACAGCAGCTCAGAGCAGGTTTTGGCACAGCAGTTTTTGGCAGTTTCTGCCCTTCAGACCCACGTACCTAGCACGTACTCAGCACCTCTTCACGTCCCACCCCATGCACCCTAACTGGAATCAATCCATAAGCAATTTTAAACCTCGCTGAGCTGTTTGCTGCTTTTTTGGTTAGAAGTATAGGGCTCCTGGGTCAGTAAAGACTGGATCCTTTTATTCCACAGGGAAATAATTAAGCATCTAAAATTAAATTTTGACTGAGCCCTGTCATAAGAAAAATATTAAACCAACCCACAAGAATTAAAACAGCTTGAAATCTTGCCTGTTGAAAATCAGAAGATCACAACAGGTACTGGTAGTACACTAATCACTGATGCCCCATCACACTTCTTTAGTTTTCTAAGCATCTTTTTCTTTGCTTGTCTACTGCTGTGCAAAAGGCTACCTTTAGAGCAAAACTGGTGCAAGTAAGTTACTGTGCAATTGGTAAACACAGAAAATGATTATGCAAAAATGCTTCTGCATTGTACTTCCAGTTATAACCCTTGGCTATCAATTGCTGAAGGTAGTGGCCTCAGTTCTGGTTTTATGCCTGGATTCACAAGCCAAATGATTTTTGAGACCTACTTAGCAGCTGACTTCCCACTGGAGCTTGCAAAGTCCTTTGGAAGTTTGATGTTCAGTTTGGGTGGCCCCATATCAGGTGTCACTCAAGACTATGTGAGTGAGAAGGGTTTGAAGCAGACTTCAGAATTTTAGGCAGCAGTGAGGCGTCATCTAGAGGTCATCTATACTGCCAGAAAAGGGGAAGAGTTTTGGGACAGGATTTTGCTATCACTCCCCACAAATTCACTGAGGCCATCAAATTCTTGACAACATTGTTTTCACTCCCTTTGCAGAGTGTTCACAGAGTGTTCCCTTTGCAGAGTTTTCACTCCTTCTGCACTCCAGTGATGAAGTAAAAGCACCTTGAAGGGAACGTCCAGGTGCCAGCCAGGGCAGTGCCCTTTTCCAGAGTCGACAGCAGAGGGCACTGAGCACTGCTCTGTTACAACTGGAAAATAAAGCTGTGTCTTGGGGCACATGAATCAGTCTAAACCATGAAGAAATAGAAGTGGGGGGTTTATACTGTACTAATTCTAGGCTCTATGCACACAGTTTTGCTTTCATGTAATTGCCATTTCAGATCATTTTAATTCATTAGCATGAACCTTAAAAGACACATCAATTTCACTGCAGCTTCTGGAGCTTTACCAAGGCCAGGGCTGGGGCTCTGCCTGTAACATCACACAATGACTCACTACAGGCTTGCAGCCACTGTGCAGAACAATACTGGGGACCTGTACAGGGGCACCTGAGGTAGCTTGTTACCAAAGCCCGAGACTTTTCTACTATGAGGAAAGACTGCTCCTGCCCTGGAGATGAAGCTCAGGAAAAAAAAAGAAAAAAAAAGAAAAGAAAAAAAAAAGGGAAGTAATACTTAGCACCAGGAGAAAAGCAATTACTCTCACCCAAGTTGAACAGCACTTTATTATGTGCTCCTGAAGTACTCCCCTACAGATTTAAAGAGCCTTAATACATCAACCTACACAGCTGTACCCGTGGCAGAATATTTATCTAGTTCACTGCACATTTTGTTCCTTAGACTGTATTATTTCCCTAGCATTCCTACATTTCAACTTTCTTTTTGCACCTACTATAAAATAGATTTAACAGTAATAAATCAAAACTTACTTAGAACTTCATTCTTACACATTTCTTTTGTATTTATTTACATATGAAATTTTTTATCTTAGCCAGGCACCAAAAGACAAATTAAATTTAAGGTACAAGACGCTTCCTTTCTTTGAGGAGAAGGATTTATTGAAAATTATTAAATTCTTACCTGGCACAAATCCACTGATTTGTTTCTTTGGTCCCTGAGAAAGCGATTGGTTAGACATGTCTGCATCCACTGAGAGAAGTGGTTGATTTCTGGCAGTGGCTTTCAGGGTGTTCACTGCAGAGTTTTCCTCTGTGTTTTCAGTCAGTCCTGCAGTCCTTTGCTGGGTAGTGCCAAGAGCTGCGTGTGTCACCGTCTTCCGACCCGAGCTCACTGTTAACAGAAACAAAATTTTTCGTACAATGTTTTTGTTGTACAAAAAAAATGTTTGTACAACAAGGGAATGGAAGTGCTCTTAAGGAAGACTGTCCAAGATGGTTCTTGAGGCAGAGTAAACAACTTCCTCAGGTTCAGACATATGATGAAATGTGAGTCACAGATACCTAACCCTTGCTCTCAAGAGTACACTCATGACTCCTACAGTAAAATCCAGCAACTAAACTATAATGAAAGAGTGGTTAGCCATTGTGCCCATTCATCCTTTGGTGGTTATTGCTCACTTAGCTGAGCATGGGCAAATAACGAAAGCAAATACAATGGTGAATCAACTGGTTCCCTTGCGAGTCCACAGTGTTTCAGATTCTTGCAAGGTGTCTAACAGCACAGTGAAGGGTACCTCTGAGACACCCTTTCACACAGAGAGCACAGTTCTTGTTTCCAGAATCACCATGCAAGTACAAAACTGATCTTCTAACTGGTGAACACAAAACCTGTCACTTGGGTGTCAAAACCTTGACAGTTTTAATATGCTTTGAAGAAAATTTATGAGCACCTGAGTAAGCAAATATTAAACCTTCCCATGTGCTAATTCCAATGAAAGGCTGGGAGCAAACTGCTTGCTTACAGGGAGAGAGGCCACAGAAGTGGCATTGTCCCCCTTTGATCATTGAGGCTGTGGTTACTTTCACAGTCTCCTGTGCCACTGTGGCCTGGCACTGTTGTAGTGTGCTTTTATATTTTGTAATACTTTGTAATAGCTTTGTTTTTGTATCCCCTTATTTTTCCCAAATGGTTTCCCTTATGTATCCCCAAATGGTTTACCCCTGATTGTACCCCCTCCCTCTGCCTGTGTAATCATTCTCCTGTGTTGAGATCATCCCCAAATCCCCGCCCTGGCTCTCTGTCAGTCACTCAGCATCCCATGTTCTCTATCTAGAACTTTTGGTCTAAGTTGTCGAGTGATTAGTCCGAGGCCAGGGGTCAGCCCCCCAAGTAACATTTTATACGCTATCCCAAATGTCCATCCCTAAGACTGCATCCCTGGAGGGCCTTTACTGGTCAGCAAATGCATCTACCTTTGGTTTCCTCCCCCCCTTTAAATGTACCCTTGGCAGTGGTCCTGCGCACCTTGAGCAAGGCGCATCACTGAGGTGTGGGGCCCCCTGAGGAGCTCTGAATAAACCTTGGACTGGCCCCCTGCTGAGAGCCAGCCTTTTATCCTCCACCGATGTCTCCAGTGTCTCCTCTGCTGCAAAGGCAACTAAGGCAACCAGCCTGGCTGCCATCAGTACCCACGGGGCACCAGAGAGTGTTCCCCCCCGCCCCTCCCCCCGCTGTTGGCCACTTTGGGGCTGCTCCCCCCATTGTCTGCTGACCCGGGGCTGCCCGGGGTTCACTGGGAGGCACCGAGAGAGACGGAGACATGGCACACTTACGATTCTGGCAGAAAGTCTCGTCTGATCCATCAGGACACTGTCTCACACCATCACACGCAAATGTGATGTCAATGCAGCAGCCATCGTCACAGATAAACTGGTAGCGAGAGCAAACCCCAACACAGGCTGTTGAGAAACAATTCCCAAATTATCAAAAGAGACGTCCAAGTAGTAAATACTGAGTCAGTGACTGAGTCAATGACTAAAATCTGCAGCATGGAGGAAAAAGCAAAACCAAGCTATGTCAAGAAGCACCATGAACAAGGCACAAAGTCCAGACTCAGCTGTGTGACATCGTATTGACTCAGAAACAAATATAGGCAATAGCTGTTCCTGGCACCTTCATCACTAGCCTGGTAATCTCTTTATTACAGGAATACTCAACCTGGAGGCTGTTGCACCTTACACCTTGTGCAGCACCCTTACAGTGCTTTGAATTCTGCTGGCCTAAGCTGAAAGGAGATCTTCCTAAGCTTAAAAGATGCAGAACAGTCCTGAAAATAAAGAAATGAAATCTCTGTGGCTGTAACTGCATCCCTCCTCCCTTTAGTAGTAATTCCTACTAAATATCCATTTACATGTGTGCTTTACATGCACACATTTGGACCATATGGGATCTTTTATGGCATGTTTTCTGCAACATAATTGAAATACTCAAAGAATGCTCGTCATTTATTGACATCAGCAATCCAGTGACTTCAATACAGCACAGACCAAAATAGAACTAGGTCATGTTCTCACTAATTACTTTCACCAGAAAGAACTGACTGCTGCCTGCTTTAAAATTTAGATTCCCTTGGAAATGGAGAGTATCCCTGGACATCCCATTCTGCATACTCAAAGCTTTCCTGAAACCCATTCAGATTCTGTAATTGCCAAGTGTTTACATCTGTGCTTTTGTCTTTCCAACAGCAGTGCAGTTCAACACTTTGTGAAGCACTATCAAGTTCAGTGCTTGATTAGTGTTGTAAGAGCAAATCAATTTGCATAAGGGAGCACAGCCTTTGGTTGTTATCCTGCTGTGTACCAAACGATGCACGACGCTAAGGGAAGGATGCCAGGAAAGCAGACAACTGTTTAAAACCCCTAAAATCTGAAAATGCATCTCCCAAACTTCAGCACTAGTAATAGCACTGATCTTGCATGTATTAAGGTATCAAGAACTGGTTTAGCTACAGCAGTAGCACTAGAATTGCTAATGCAGCTGGGGAATTAGAAAAATAAAAAAGACAGCAAATCCCCTATGTGCTCCACACAAAAGATACCCCAGATACCCACACCAGCAAATAAACAAAGCAGCAAACCTCTCTGGCTGCTTTAGCTGAATTAAATATTAATGAACACAACTCTGTCATCCATTACTGGAACAAAGGCATTATTAAGCAGATATTTTCTTAATAACAGCTTATTGCCAAGGGACTACCCTCTCACATACAGATACTGCGCTGAGGCAGGGAAAGATTTTCACTGGTTCTGCTAAACATGGTTAAAGCTATTTAACTTTGTGCCAGAGCAGCAGATCTGCACTAGCAACTTGTTAATTACAATGTAATTAGAAGTTATTACATTGAAGAGTGGGACTGACAGCCGCTGAAATCTAACTTACTTTCTACCTTTTATGCTTTTCACATGTTTCTGAAGCTCAGAGTTTAAAAATGATGGGTCAGTTCCAGTTTCAGCTTCCCCAGTAGCATAAGGCTTCAATAACAACCATCAGAAAGAAAAAATTAAATGCATTAAAACAAAAAACCATGTCAACTTTCAGACTACAAATGCAGGTCAGTATTATTCTTAGTCTGCCTCAAACATACTATTAAGTAATTTAAACTGGATCTTCCCTATAGCAGAAGCCCTGTCCTGATGCCCACACCATCTGACTGTTACAACGCACCTGACACCTGTGTCAATATTTCACTCTTCCAACCCTGCATGCTTATTAGCAACAGAAGGACAAATACTCAGTGCCTGAAAGTATTACTGCTCTAACAGGCAAGTGATGCTTGCTTGTTTCCTCATTTTGAAAGAGCAATTCAAAGCTGAAAGAGATGTCATTATGTAATGAGCAAGGGCAAAATAAAACACTGAAAATGAAGAACATTTTTACCTTTATCAAGACCCTTGCTGTGCTCTAGTACCATACCCTGGGTGTCACAGAGGCAACAGCTCCAGCCATTTTCTCACCTGCTGCAGAATGAACCATGGGCAGAATGGTCACAGAGACGTTGTCAGAGCTCCGCTGACCTGCAGTGTCTGTCACAGTGAGCTGGAAAATATACCCGCCCTCCTGAATGTGGGACAGTTTCAGCGTTCCTGGCTGCGGTACCTGAGTGAAGGCACACAGTAAAAAAAACATTGACACAATGGATCCATCCATGACCTTCCAGGAATAAGGTGCTCATCATGCAGATTAAATACCTCCTGCAGTCTAGTCAGTCTATTCAAGCATGTATTTCAGCATGTAACATTTGATCTCTTTTTTATTTTTGCATCCATTTGTAAAAAACCCACAATATTCAGGTAGTGTTTTCATGATCTACTCAGTTACGTGGAGCTGTGGATCTCAGCACACAAATGGAGAACAAATGATCACATATATTTAAATCAATTTTTGAGTAATTAGAAATGTAATTTTAGAGGATAGACAGTAAAATATTGGCCTTTTGCTCTTTATCAAGTTAGTCTGTAGACAATATAACACAGATCCATAGAAATAAATTTTCATGCCTGAAAGAGAACAAGAATTTTTGATTAATATGGCCAGAGTCCTAGACTTTCCATTATAGAAGAGTGTATTGATAAACACATTTTTTCTCTCAGTGAGAACATTTCCTATCTGAAATTTCTTTCCTTTTCTATTTACATGAATGCACTCAGTTATCTGATCAGACTGTTGAGTACCTCCTGATGGAGTGCATGACCCCTTACAATTTTATTCTTTAATGAGTTAAAGAAATTATTATGCTCTAAAAAACACCTGCTGTTGTTCACTGTTGGGAGAGCAAATGTGGTATTTAAAACTCATGAGCCATGGAGCCCAAGTCTCTTCCCAGTGCAGAGACAGAGAAATGCCACTGACTTCTCAATACGCCACCACTCCTCCTGGTAACCTCTGTGCTTTCCTTTTTATTTTCATGCTGCCCTGAAGAATGCTGGCCTGTAGCTGCTTACACAGAAACTTTGGCTCAAAATAGATATTCAGCAATTAAAAAAAAAACAAAAAAAACCCAACCCATTACTGTCCCCAAGTGTCCAGGGCTGTGCAGTTACACAGTGGGTGTAGCAATCAGAGAAGCAAATTACCTAAAAAAGCAATAATCAGCCACAACGTGAAAAAAAAAAAGGTTTTATGATAAAATAAAATGATAATATGATAAGATCTCTTTATAGCAGTCCTTCCCCCTCCTCTGCTTTCTATTTATTCTTTGCTACATAAAAGCAATGCAACAGCTGCCTTTTATCTTATTCAAACACACTCCCATTCTCCCTTGTAGCTATGGATTCATACATTATTCTCAAAGAATAAATGACATGAAATCCAGTAACTTCAGGGCAGTAACCAAAGCACTAAAGACATCAACTGAAGAATGCATAAAAAAATCACAGCTATTAATTCAACTCTAAAATTTAAATTATCATGGTTAATCACCAGGTTACATATCTGTAGGAGAAATCCCTGCTCATTTGAACACAATGAAAAAGTATTTATTTAAGCATAAATGTGTGTCAAATTCATTTTCTGTTAACAAATACAAAAAAACCACCAAGGTTAATGTGAATTTTACAAGTTTGAATGGATATAAGACTTGTCTCTATTTTATAAAGTGACTTTGAGTAATATTAAAATATAAACTTTGAATGTTTTTATTAAATTCTAATTTTTGTTTTACTCTATGTTACTAAATCACAGATTAATTTTAAAAGTATTTAAATGCTCTTTTAATAAAATAATGCTGCAATGGGTCCAGTTAACAAGTCTTTGATTATAAAGTGTTCCTTTTATCTAGATGATATATAGCAATTACTCTTAAAGTTCCATTTTGCTTTGCACTCTCTCACCTCTACATATCCTTCCTGCTCTAGGTGGAGTTCCCAGTGTGCCCTGGATGTTGTAGGCTGTGAGCAGACTATGAGTAAGGTCAGTGGACTTGAGATATTTTTTCTTTTTCTGCTGATCCTACAGCATTCACAAAAAAGACTAAAATGAAGAATTGCTCTCTTCATTTTAATTTGAAATCAAAGCGCAACAGAAAATGTACAGATAAAATATGTCATAATGTTTTCATCATGTTTCTTTGTAGCTTCTCCATAAGCACTGACAGGAGACTGGTGGTGAAAATCCCTTATTATTTTTAGTAACTGAATTACTGAGGGGTCTCTAACTGGGGTGACAGAAGCTGAAAATCAAGTGCAGCGAGTACAAATAAAGCAGAGCTCAAATCCAGTGGAGTATTATTATCTGCTTTTTTGCTGCTAGCTGTCCCATGCCATCCAGGAAAGGGATTAACTGTGTAAGCCACTAGAAATAATCACTGGAACTACCCAGGGATACAGTGTAGTCTCTTTGATTGGAGGTCTTCAGGATGGGATTGGACAGATAAAATAATCTCATTGAGGCTCCTTGTCCCACAAACAGTTGGACCAGATGATCTTTTGAGGTCCCTTCCAACCTGGGCTGCTCTATATTTCTGTGAAATAAATGTTCAGGTAAAGACATCCTAATTTTGGTGCCTGGCAGACAGAGTTGTATATATTAAATGTTTTTAGCTGTACATTTAAAACTTGAAAACAACTGTGGTATTGACATTCTTTGAACAGAGAGAGACATAATTCTCCCTCCCAAGATTTTTCCTGGGCAAGGCAGTGAGAAAGCTCAGAGAAAGAAAAAAAACAATTCTTGTCTCGACTTGCTGCACCTGTTGTTTGGCACAAGTGGAATGTGTTATGGAGATTGTTTACTGAAGAATGATTTCTTAATTGGACTCCAGTGATGGCTGTTTGCATTGATTGACCAATTAGGTAAAAACTGTACCGTGACTGTCTGGTAAGGGGTCATGGGTTTTTCTTTAGTAGTAGTATAGTATAGTTTTAGGATAGTATAGTATAATATAGTATAGCTTAATAAAGCAATTGTCTTCTAAATCATGGAGTCATTGCACGTTATTCCCTGGCTGGGGGTGGTCCTGCATCAATACACAACAATCTGGAAGTAACTGGCCACAAGGGGGGCTGCACATGTACCTGCATTTCAATCGATGAGTCACCCTGCAGCAACGCCCACTCATAGTGCACAATTCCATGGTCATCGGAGCTTTCCCGGCCATCCAAAAGCACCCAGTCCACAGGTGACTGCAGCACAATGTCTTGGCCCGCCCTACACTGTGGAGGCTCATCGTAGTCTTCTTCTTCAACAAAAAGAAGAGAAGATCAGTTATTTATGAGGGGAGGCTGAGTGATTATTTATATAAAACACTTTTCTTTCTTGGTTAAGGTATTGTTTCACCTCTGTGCAACTTTCTGAAAGAGGAACATGTTCATTTGCACACACTTTGTTAGGCAAAGTAGTATGTGCTTCTATTTTAGTTAACTGTCCTACGATGTCTCCAGGAATTAACATTAGAAGCACATGGCATAGAAAACCCCTCTAGGTACCTGGATGTTTCAGCAATACAGCAAACAGGATTATTAGCATCAGTGTACTTTTTAAATCTGAACTAAGGAAAATAGGTTTAAATATGACTTACATACAGATGGCAGTTACATCACTTTTTTTATACCTTTTATAGTACTCTGCTTAATTCAATAGGCTTCTACTCCCTATTTATAATACATCATTATAGGAATGTCAGACTTAGCATAAGGGGGCACACTGATGAAGCAGTGCACATGATTAAAATTCATCAGACACCACCAATTTTAAGTGCCTCATTTAAGATATTGAAAGCTCAATTTTCAGAATATTTATTTATATTCAAAGTACAATCTTTACCGATTAAAACTGTGTGTAGTAAGTACTTTTGCCAATCAGACCACAAGCTTTTGGGTTAGACTAACAAAAGTCTAACCCAAAGATTGTATCTTTCTACCATTCCCCACCCAAGTGTCATTCCTTCTCTGGGCACCCTGAAGTGCCAGGGTGCTCTCTGCTCTTCAACCCCTGCAAAGGATACCCTGGAAAGGATATTGATGTTATGCTCAGAAGAGCAGTTACTGAAATCAAGGTTGTAACTGAACTTGGTGTGGGAAGAGCTGCACAAGGAAAGGTCCCCATCAGCATGGGGAATCTTCCTTGCACATGCTCTTCAACAGTATCATCAAATGCATGAAGCCTTGGAGCTCATGGGAGCAGTGGGACAACTGTTCATCTATGACTAAACTGCAAAATTCTTATTTCTTGTTTTTTTCAGCAGTAGGTCAGAAATAGAAAATGTCAAGGTAATTGTATAAAGTTAGGAAAACATACAATAACTACTTTCTATAATAACAGAATGAAATGTTTCTTACTCATCCGATGACAAAGGCAGCTTTGCCTAATTTGTATACGCTCACTTCTCAAAAGCAACTTTGTTTAAAAAAACCATCTAGGTGCAAAAAACCCAAAACTCATTGTTAATAAAACCTCAAAATTAATTGCTAATAAACACCATCATTATGGTGCCAGAGCAATTTTTATTTTATAAAAATGAGTTACATAAAGACTTCACACAGTTACTTACTTTACAAATAACTGTCAAAAAGAAAGTGACCTGGGTCTCAAACAGCACAGCCCAGCCTTTGGCTTCTATCTTGGAGAGGAGTTTTATGTCACCTGTCTGGTTTAAATTACTTGATCAATGGCCTGCAGGAGCAGAAACAAGCCCTAATTCCCCTAAGCAATGAGGATATTTTCTTCCTGGACTAACTTTATACTCCAGCAGCATGAGTTGCAAAGGAAGGACCATGTAAGTCAGTCACAGAAATTCATGCCCTTTGTTAAAGATGAGTGAGTGACCACACAGACCTCTAGTCCCAAAAGATGGAGGTACCATCCTTTGCTTGTAAGCCACCAGATCATCTTCAGAAAAGTAAATCAATGGCAAAAAGGAAAATTTGACCTGATAGAGACATATGGCATGGGAAGAGACAGCCTATTGAGCTGAAGATTCTTTTTCCATAGCAAAGTTTTCTTTGCTTTTTCTTCACATGATTCTTAGAGAGCAAAACACCTCCAAATCCTAGGGATAAGAAGTCAGCATAAAAAACTAAGGAGACAAATTCACTGGAGCCACTTGCAGCCACCACTTGTGGGAATAAAGCACTATAAGCCACAGGTCAGCAAAAACTAATCTCAACTTCTTCTTTCAACTTGCATTTCAGTTGAATGCAAATAAGCAGTATGGAACTGAAATACCAGGTCAACACTCTGAGATGCTGGAGCTGGCTGCTTTCTAGAAAAAGGGGTGAAACACTTTTTTCTTTGGGACCCAACAAAAAAGGTTTTTTTTTTCATCCTGCTTTTTATTTATTCTGCTCTCTCCACCCTTTATACAGACTAGTCCTGCCAGTAATGAAGCTTCCAACTAATTTTCTGAATGAAGGCTTTGTTATGAAAGGTTATTTCACTGCCAACTCCTGAATGTGTTTGGTATTAGTCTACCTTGATGCTGAATCCTCCCATTGCTCACCACTAGTGATCTTAGAGATCACTGTATCCAAATGCACAGAAATATTTTGCAATTATGAGGGCACCACTTCTGTGGGTAAATGTTGGTTTCGTGTATCAGAAGGAAAACAGCAGAAGACTCAAGAAAAAAGCAGTCTGAAAGAAAAAACAAAACAAGGAGCAGCTAAAATGTCATCTCCTCATGGAAAAAAATCTTGAAATGAAAAGTTCTTTCCTAATTTTCTTAAAGTCATTCATGGGGTGACAGAAAGGAAAAACAATGAGCCTTCATCATCCTGTTGTCCAAATTGTTTTCAATGTAACTCAAGAATGCACTGGTAACAAAACATCAGAGCAAAATAATTCAATCTTAATTTTATCTCTCCTGGTCTATGTCATATCTGACAGATGTTTAAATAAAAGTTCATTCTCCTTTGTGGCTTTGTTTCAGCTCCAGTGTAATTGCATTAAGAAATCATAATCCCCTGTTTCCAATACCACCATCACCCACAAGGCAGACTTTTAAATAAAACCAACAGGACACAGAGCAATTTGCAGACTAGGAACTGAAATTGCCTTGCAAGTCCAGAGCTGGTAGTCAGAAAATCTGCTAAAAAGGTAAAGCATTTAAGAACTCCAGAATTCAAGAACTCGAATTCAAGAAATTCAAGATTTCTAATAGACAGAGCATCATTTGTACAATATATTATTTATATTGTGCCATAACTGCACCCTAAATTAGTTTCTAATAGGTTTTAATAGAATTAAGGCAGTTCAAAATGAAGCCTAATTCTGTGTGACTTGATGCAAAATCTCATCTTAAGCCTTTTATCATGCAACTGCATACAGGCTTATGAAATACAACTACCACGAAGCTGTTACATAAATAATACTGTGGAACTAATACTCCTCCTGTTCAAAATGTCAAAATCACACCTTGGGTTTCTTCGGTGTTAAGCTTGCCTCATCTCTACTTCATAATATCCTTCCTTATAGCTCTAATCTACCTGCCCATGCACTTTGCAAAAAATATTTAGGAATCATAATGCCTCTACAACTTGAGCTGAGCCCCTGGACTGAATGGACCTCAAGCCTGACATCTCCCCTCCCAAGAGAGCAGTAACAGCAGGCACATCTGGACACTGTTTTTACCAGGTTTTCTTCCTGTTGCATACAGTGACTAATCTACTTCAGATGAGATCTATTGCTGAGTAAGATGCAGATGACATTTGGGAAAGTATTGTCCACAGAGATAATGAAATTAAGTCAAAATTAGTTAACAGGAGACTGTTTAACAACAGGAGGTGGGGGAAGGCAAACAAATTCTTTGAATCAGGTGCTAGGAAACAGACTCCAAATTTAGAAATCCAGATTTGTTTTCATCTACAGCTGCTTGCTCTGGATAATATTGCTCTTAACTATGCTTCAGAGTTGAACAAACTGCTGCTTTTGATGTGGTCTAGTTTCCAGAGGTGTTTGTTGAGAATGTCCATGCTGTGTCTGGACTTCTGGTGAGGTACCCTTGTCTTCTTCAGTATAGCTCTTGAGTTCTTAAGCATGAAAAATCGTGATTTAAGTGAGTAAGAAGCTGTCTTAGGCAATGACATTTGGACAGCACCCCAAGACCAGCATGTGCTAGCTCTCAGGCTATGCACCAGGTTATGGCATAGCTGGGGAAAAAAGCACTTCATGCTTTTGAAGGTGCCCAATATGCACACTTCCTGGGGAGCTGGGACTTCTCTGGTTCCCCAGGGAGTGTGGGGCCATGCACATCCCACTGGCTGGCTCCCAGCCACTGGCTGGCTGGCACAGTGCCCCACCAAGGGCTCTGCAGAGGCAGAGATGTTGAGGAATGGGTTTCCCCAAGTCCAAACAGCCCCAAAGCCCTCACAGAAGCGGTCAGGTCAGAAGGGATCACAGTGGGTCATCTGGTCCGCCCTCCCTGCTCAAGCAGGGTCGTCCCACAGCACACGGCACAGGATTGAGTCCAGACGGTTTTTGAGTATCTCCGGTGAGGAAGACTCCACAACCTCTCTGGGCAACCTGCTGTAGTGCGTGATACCCGCACAGTAAAGAAGTTCTCCCTCATGTTCAGCAGGATCTTCCTCTGCATCAGTTTCTTTCCTCTTGTCCTATCGCAAGGCACAACAAGGAGAGCCTGGAAGCATCCTCTTGGAACCCCCTTCCCTTAAGGTATTCACACACCTTGGTAAGGGTCCCTCGGGCACGGCCGGGCCGCCCCTCCCGGCCCAGGGAACACCGCCGAACGGCACGCCGCAGCCCCGTTCTCCTCTCCCGTCCTCCCACCGGCGACGCCCCACGACCCGGGAGCGGGCTCCCGGCGCCGGGGCAGCCGCACGGACGGCGCCCGCTCCCCGCGGCTCCGCGGCCCCGCCGCCCCAGCGCCGCCATCTCCCTGCGGCCCTTCCCGCCGCGCAAGCCGCTTACCCGTGGGCGGCGCGGCGCCGCCGGCGGTCCGGCGGCTGTAGGAGCTGTAGCCGCGGTGCGGGGCGAAGCGGCAGACGGGCCGGCCGCGGTGCGTGCAGTTGAAGAGGTAGCAGCCCGGCTCGGCCGCCGTGCCCCGCGGGCGGGCGGGCCCCTGCACCACGGCCAGCGTGCAGCGCGGCTCGGCGCAGCAGGCGTCCAGGCACTGCCGCCAGCCCGACACGGCGCCGGGCGCCCGCAGGAAGGTGGCGCCGGCCGCGATGGAGTCCTTGGTGCGGATGATGGAGTCGGGCCTGGCCGAGAAGCCGCCGCTTCCGCCGCACCGCTCCCCGCCGCCCCCTCCGCCGCCCGCTGTCGCCGGCGGTCCCGGCTCCTCCTGCTGCAGCTGCCGGCGGAACTCCTCCAGCAGCGTCTCCACGCCCACCCCCTGCGAGCGCGGCGCGGGGAGGCGCCGGCCCCGCCCGGCTGCACCAGGCGGAGCGGCCGCGCTCAGCACCCGCAGCCCCGAACAGCTCCGGCGGGCCCCGCCCCGGGACCGCCCCCCACAGCGACATTCCTTCAGGAGCCGCTGTCATAGGAGCAGGAGCGAGGGGGTCAAACTGGAAGAGGGTAATTTTAAGATTCATGTTAGAAAGAAATTCTTGCTGTGAGGGTGGTGAGGCACTGGAACACGTTGCCCAGAGAAGATGTGGATGCCCCAACCCTGAAAGTGTTCAAGGCCAGATTGGATAAGGCCTTGCACAATCTAGTCTAGTTGAAGGTGTTCCTGCCCATGGCAGGGAGTTTGGGATTAAATGACCTTTAAGGTCCCTTCCATTCTGTGGAAGCCCTTAAAATTCTGTGATTCGACTGTTCTATGACTCCATACGGGGTTGGGTAGGGGTCACTGGAACCTGAGGGAACAAAAAAGAAATTGCAGAAGACTCCATCCCAGGCATGGCATTTCTGTTTGGAAATTACAAAAAAAGAAAGCCAGTAATCAAAAACATAATGTGCAAAGCTGTGGCCTCCTGACCTGCAAAAAAAAAAAAAAAAAAAAAATCCCAGATAGGATCTTAACCACCCAAAACAATGGTGAAGAACTCCCCATGCAAGTTTTTGAAGTCTTTGCTAAATGGGTTTCAGAAAAATACTTGCAATTAAATTAATCAGTTTTGCATCTGTCACAACAACATCTGTTTTATCATGAAAATATTGTTGATTCTGTAACACAAATTATTAACTATTATCCCTGGAAATCAGCAATCCTTCAAAACAGCTGCTTTGTTATTTTTTGTCAGATGCATGGAGCTTCAAAGTGCTAGAATGGCACATTGAGACCTGTCTACGGGCACTGAAAAACATAAGCTTGCCTGTAAATGTAGAGAAGTGGTGATGGATTTTGAGCTGAGTACTAAGGGATGTCGTAACAGGTCAAGTGATAGCTCTGTGTTTTCATTTTCATTTGGTTCATTCTTCCAAGCATCTTCAAGCAGACTCATTCATTTCTTTAATTACTGGAAAAAAGCTTAATAGCTGCCTCAAAAATATCATTATGTCAGGATGTTTAGAATAATTAGCAAAAAAAAAAAAACAAACAAAAAACCACCATATTGGAATTGTTTTAAGACATCTTTGTATTCCTTCATATTTTTGGCTTGTTTTATGCCATGTTCCCAGCATAACTCAGAATTGCCTCCAAAACAAATCCACTTTAATATTCTGCTATCATGGAGTGATTTCATGGGTGTTGCCCAGGAAATTCACATGCAGCTTGTAGTTTGTGTTATGATCCTCCTCTCCCAAATCACAGAACTGTAGTTCAGTGATTCATTGAAGCATGTTGGCCTGTCAGCAGTGCAACTGTTGAAGACTGATTTTTTCTGGCTATGTGCGCTCTGGGCTTTCTAAATTTCTATAAATTGTATTTTTGACACTTTCAATTTCCCGTCAATTTTAGTTGAAACTGATCAAAACATTCAAAGATTACAGGAAGATGGAGAAGCTAGACAGTCAGATGGTATAATCCTCATTTTCTTTGAAAATCAGGCTAAAATGCCACAATTTTATTTTTAGGAATATGTTGGAGAGGTGATTAATCTAGTCATAACAGAGGTACTGACTGTGATGCACTAATTTGCTAGAGATGACACTGGTTTGCTGCTGCTCTGATTTTGTACCCTCCAACACTGTAGGAATGTAAAAAGGTAAAAGACTTTAGAAAGTGGAAAAAGGCCTCAGAAAGTAGACACAAAGCTAAGAAAGGCTGGGAAATTTCTAAACCTTCTCATGGGAAATAAGAGTTAAAAACCAAGTGAATACATTTATATTTATCATAAAAAACAATAAAGAACAAGAACTTATTGATAGTTCAAGATGAGAGAAGTTCTAGATACAGGCTTTGCAAAGATAGAAAAAGTTTCCATCTTAAATAATGAATTATTGTGTATTGTTTGAGGTTTATAGAAGTCCTTTTGTTAATGTTAAACCCACGTGGGTCCTTTTCTTATTGGTTAGAGTATAATGACTTTACACCTTTTCTTTTATGCTATTGGTTCAAAGAATATGTAGAGAAAGGCTTTGCATAAGCTACCATCTTGTCTCTGATCTGGATTTGCATGAATGTTGTTATTTTCCTGTGTCTCTTGCTTTTTGCTTGTATGACACAGACAGATAATAAATCCTAAGTCTGCAACCAGTCAGGGTCCCATCCCGTTTGTGAGACGCGGACCGATCTGTCAGATTGGTCTTTTTTGCCTCCAGAATATAAACCAAAATAAAGCTCACACCAGCATGGTGCACACTGAAGATGGCAGAGGAAAAAATGCACCATGTCATCCCTACTCAGAATGATCAAAAATTTGGAACTACACTGTTTGAGCAGAAGCTCCCTGCTCTGCATGAACACACAGCCAGCGTTGGTTAGTGGGAGCCCATTTATAGGGCACAGAGGGTTGCTCATCCCATCATCCATGTTGCATCCAGTTCTACCAGAAAGTTGATCCCTGGTTTTCAGAAGTGGAACACTGAAGTAGCAGGTTCTTGCAGAAAACACAAAGAAAAATGATAACTTTCTAATGCTTTATAGTGAGGAAGCTGTGCTTGGGAGATATCTCCAAGGAGAGTAGACTCTTGTTCAAGCAGGTGAGCATTTAAAAGATAAAGAAGGATTTGGCTAAAGGGTGGTCACAGTCCTATTGTCTTCCTTTAGTGTCACATTTACTGGTTTGAAAGTTAGTAGGATCCTTATCCTAAGTTAGGATAAAGATGGCATGCTTACATTTTTGCATGGAAGTGTTGATACCACTCTCTGATTAGCTTCTTGAGCAAGAATTTCTAAGTGCAGCAGATTTTTTTTTTCAATTGATGCTGGAGGAGAACTTGCTTTGTTGCCCAGTTTTCTTGGCTCAGAATGTGTATGGTGAGAAAGATGGCATTTGTAGTCATGCTGAGCTTTTTTCAGAAGGTGGCAGCAGCTTATTACTTATATACAACAGATTGCTGCTAAACATCAATGTCTGCCTAAGGGAAATCATAGAATTCATAACTACTTAATTTCACATTTCTTTACTGGATCATTGTTGTGAATGCCTCAGCTTTTCTTTGGGTTTTGGAGTTGCAGATCAAAACTAATAGTTGGCTTATAGTAACACTAAAAATAGTTCATTCCTGTCTCTCATCAAATTGAAATTTTGGGATGGCTGATTTTCATGCAGAGGGCCTTAGAGATTCATAAAGATATTTGTCAGATTTTACTTTTTGTTTGTTTGTTTGTTTGTTTATTTCTTTTCAAAGGATACATGCATGTACCACAGTTTATTGTCCAAAATGTCCACTTCATCAGGCGTGGGACAGCTAAAGAGACTGCTAGATTTCTTTTCCAAAAGTGGAGATTAGACTACACATATATTCTTTACATCCAGACAATACCTGGCAAAATAATACAGGATTTCAGAATTAATGAATATTCATGTTTCCAACCATCTGTTGATTAGTTTCAATCTCTATTCATATTCAAAATTCATAAAATAGCTGAAACTATGGGAATAGAGTCTGAGTGCATCTGCTTTTCTCTTCCTTTAGTTGATTTTTTCCAAAGTAACAGAATAATAGGAATTAAAAAAGCAGGGGACAGAAAGGCAATGGAGTAGGATGAAAAGAAATGGAATACGTAGAAAGGGAGCAGGAAGAAAAGGCAAAGGTTATATCTAGGCTTCCTCATCTGAAGTGCTTTCCTATGGAGTCATGATTTTCTTTTTTTTTTTTTTTTTTTTTTTTTTTTTTTTTTTTTTTTTTTTTTTTTTTTTTTTTTTTGTTGTTGTTGTTCGGGAGTTTTTTTGTTGGAATATGTGCACAGAAAAAGAAACATATCTTCCTTTTCATTTGACGTCTTCCAGACGCTCTGCAAACAGTAAACACATAATGCAAATGTGATCTGCAGAAAACGTGTTGTCGGCGTGATGTTATCATTAGACACATTTTCTCTGCTCCAGTTTGCTTGTGAGAATCTGTCGAGCAAACACCCGTGACAGATACAAATCAGCTCAGATGCTGGAGTGGACTGTTGATTGACAGCTAAGTTTGAGCAATTTGCCCACAAATGAATTGAAGTGATAACCTTTTCTTTGCAGCTTGACAATTCAGGTTTCTGACCGTGAGAGTAAGAGGAGTTCTGCATAAATAACAGAAGATAGGGTGTTAAATGTTAGAGTGGAGGCAAAGGAATTAACTCAGGTATTAAACTCAGGTTTTGTGTTTTGTCTTTTTTAGTATTTCACATCCCTCTCGAGCAAAATTGTGTAATGCTGTGGTACCAGTGCTATGCAAACAGCAGGAGGAATAGTTTTTCAAATTCCAGAATGAAAAACGTAAATGTGATCCTGAAAATGCTTCATATAATATTGATTTTATGAACTTCCCATTATGATGTAAATTAAAAAGGTATGACAGGTTCCAGATTGAGATGGTTTTAGTCCAGGTATGGTAAACCTGTTTTCCTTGCCCTTTTAAAGGAGAGGAAAACAGTCATGCCCTGTCTTTGGAATGTGTATGAGTGTGTATAATTGTGCTTGTCTTTCTACTGCTGTATTAAATACCAGTGCACTAAAAATGAGAGCTCTCCTGATTCATGAAGTAGAGTGTTATTAACAGTTCCCCTCCTTTCGATATGCCTGACTGCATTTGTGCCTAACAAAAAGCAAGTATTTTACTACAAAACTGGGAAGGAGACAGAGAATGAAAAAAAAAAAGGCAGGAGATTGCATTTTAGAGATGCTTCCCCACTAGCAGCAGAGGTAAGGATCGGGCTGAGGCATCAGGTGATTGCTTTAACGTTACGTTCATACGTGCTGCGATTGCTTCTCTGCCCAGATACTGCATAATCGACTGCACAGCATCAGCCAGGCACCACGTGGTATCAGCACAGATACGCTGCTGGCAAAGGCACTGAGGTTCTGCTGCTGAGATAAATATTCCTAAAAAATAACAAAAACCTCTCCTTGTAAAGAACAAGGACGGGTAGGGGTGAGAAGAGGGGAGCCATTTCTGTAAAGTGAAGTTAGCAGTGTTTATTAACTGGTGTAAGGTGAAATTCCCTCTGAGGTCACATAATCACCATGCTCCTTGCTTTCTTCTCCTAAGTCATTACTAGGGTGAACTGATTGTTTCACCAAACTCAAAATCAGGCAGGGTAAAAAGAGAGGTAGGGTAAAGCTAAGCAAATAAATCCGAGTATTGCTGACAGCATAATACCACTCTTACCACATATCTTTGCTGGATCTTTGAAAAACACATTTCTTTTCAACTGGAATCCACCAAATAGTCCTTCAGCATCCTTCTGGTCAGTGCAACAGCAGTGGCATCTGCTTCTTGGGGCATTAAACCTGCAAAAACACATTCTGAAAGATGAAGGACAGTTATTAAAAAAAAAAATAAATAAAGTACTTCTCAGGGAAAGGGTTAGTTAGGATTAGAGCTACAGATTTTTACCCAGAATTTCAGCCAGTTCTGTAGAAATAGGTTACCAATGATTTGCAAACAGCAAAAACCTAATTTAACAGCCAGAGCCCAGGTTAAGCTAGGAGCAGAAAAATTAATTTGCCTTGTAAACAGCATCATTAAGAGAGGAACAGCTGAGAGAAGAAAGATGAATCAATAATATGAATTTTTTTACAGTCAGCATAATATAACCTTTGAAGACATTGTCTCTGTCTGTATTTGTACTGTAGCAGAACAACTTGTGCTCCAATGTGTTAGCCAAACAAAGATTTGTATAAGCTGTGTCCACCAGTCATTGAAAAAAAATCCTACTGCATATTGAAAGTGTAGAAAACTATTTAATGTACTCTCTGAATATACAGAACTGACAGCCCAATTCCTTTATGCTTGCGTTTTTTGAGGATTTTTTTGAAATGCATGAAGTTTTTATATGCATAAAACTACAAAGGATCACTTCCCAGAATGAAAATATCTAGCTGAAAAAATTACTCATTGCTATTTCAGCCATGGATTCTTCTTCAGCACAGCATGGTGATAAAAATCAGTTGGGTAATACACTCATGATTAGTGAGTCAATGGGAGCTGGTGGCAGCCCTGACATTGATCAATAATGTCAAGATTTTGAAACAGGTTGCAAAATAATAGCGGGCTCCGCAGATGCCACTGAATAAGCAAATATATTGGATGTAACTACCAACACACCCTTTTTTGTAAGTGATCCCTCACGATTTTTGTAGAAAGGACAAAAAGAAGCCAAAGAGTTGGTCACTGGGAGCAGTTTTATATGGAATTCTTCATTTATGCACTCTATCATTTAGTATGCTCCTCTTACATGAATAGTTTTGAACTTCTCAGCACTTCTTCCTTTTTGGCAGTTTCCAAACTCTTTGAGAATGTTTTGCAGTGGCAGCAGAGCCTTTGTATCTTGATTTTACAGGAAAACAGAAATATAATGATGATAATGTTTACTTTACTGGTGACAGTAAAAATCATGAGCTGACTGGACAGCTGCAAGGAGTCAGCTTCCTCGTAACCTCCACTGCAAAAAACAAAACTCCTTGTAAGCTCAAATATACCTCCATTTTCTTCCAGACTCCTGTGTTTTCTGCTGTTTTCTTGGGGATGTTAAATAATGGTAATGTGTGTAAAAATCATTGCACATAATTTTAACCCATTGTGTTACAGCGAATAGATCTCTCAGTGACATTTCTAAAGCAATTCCTTGGATACAGCTTTGTCTCTTAACACTGAGAATGCATTGGCTGGTTTAGTAAATCAGCTAGCACTGGGAAAATGTGCAGTTTGGTTCAGTCAGTCACCTGAGTTGATGCGTTCCTGTCCTGCTGCTGTCTTAAGTGCACACAGCCATGATTAGGTGAAAAGATGATAAAATTCATGTACAGGAATTCTGAACCTTGTTAAAAAACAGTAGAAGACTATTCTTAAGTTTTCACTTTATTTTTAAAAATTGAAGCGACAGCTTATGGCCTTGCCACATTGGTTTGCCTAGCTGGTCTTTTGTCAAAGAAGTAGGACCTAATGTATTTTTCTGTTGCAGGCATAAAAAAAGAACCCATGATAGCTGGAAGCACAATGTATTTTCTTAGTCTGAAGGTGTACAAAAGATGGGTAGATCCTCTCTCTGTCTTGGAGAGCAGATCACATAGCTTGTCCTCCCAGCTCTGACAAAAGTCTTCTGCTGGCTTTAGTTGTCTTTGGGTCAGATTCAAAACCTGCATCTCTTATTTGCAAATTGGAAGTGCTAAGAGATATCTATAAATGGAGAGTTGCAACAGAAAAATTAATTAATATTAATAACACACTTTGAGGTCATTGCATTGAATAATTAAAAATGTTGTCTTCTTTCTCACTCAGTACAATTCAGTTCCTCTTTTGCTGTTGAGCTGACTGTGTTTGCTTTTGATTTCTGTGTTTGGATATCTTAAACACCCTGACTGTACAATTCCAGCAGTTGCATTGTAGGTCACACACACACAAATTTCTCCAGATGAAATCAGTGGTGTGGTATAGTGGTGTTTCTGCTTTGCTACCAGTGGAGAAATGGGTTTTAGGTTTTTGCCATAACTGGCGTGTTAATTGGAGCTCTTATATGAGTATTATCCCAAGCATTTTACTTCTATCCTTATTAAAAAAGTCTTTCTGGACTTCAAAGCAGGAGGGCTGTTAAATTAACTTAGACAGATGAGAGAGTGGGATTTTCTTTAAATTGGGCTGCAAATCACAGTATTGAAGCTTGAGGCAAAATGATTTGAATGTAAATCATTCTCCAATGTTCTTCCTACTGTTCTCCAGTATGTGCCTCCAAGGATGCATATGTTTCCTCACAGGTGACAAACTTGGCTAGGCAAATAACACACAGGGTGTCAGCATAAAAAATTCCAGTCATTTTATCTCAGCCATCTGTAATTTAAGTGTTCTCACAGTATATACACTGTAGTGGGAGAGTATCTGCATTTTGATACAGATTACCCAGGGTAGTTGTGCAATAAAGATCACTGGTTGCATTAACCAAAGAAGGTCCTAAATTTGATATAGACTTTGTTTCAAGGAGTGTAAGTTTCAAAATTTTCCCAACACTTCAGATTTCATTATTATTTTATAAGAACCCATAGCTTGAATACATATGCAACCTATTGCATATTACAATTTCCAGAGCTGGCTGGTAATATTATTGAAAAATACATTTTAAATGCACATGAATACTTTTTATTACTTCAAATGTGGACTTGAAATATTTGGATAATAACCATTTTCTCAGAGTTTCTGTACTTCTTATCTGAGCTAATCTGGAAACTTTATTTCAGACCCCCAGAAACAAGTCCCCTGAAGCTCACTTATGTCAGGACATGAAGGTTCCAGCAGGTTCATGGTTTGACCAAACCAGTTTGTGTTTCTTTTAGAGAGAAAAAGAAAATACTTGGACTTGAGGACTTGAGCAATACTGATTTTTTATATTTGTGTGTATATATATATATATATATATAGATATATCTGTATATATCCTGGGCTGCATCAAAAGAATTGTGGCTGGCAAGTTAAGGAAGATGATTTTTTCCCTTGACTATGCTCTCATGAAACCTCACCTGTAGCAGTGCATCCAGCTCCAGTGCCCCCAGCATAAGAAAGACATGGAACTGTTGGAGCAAATCCACAGGAGGGCCACGAAGTTGATAAGGGCACTAGTGCAACTCCTCTATGATGACAGGCTGAGAAAGTTGGGGCTATTCAGACTGGAGAAGAGAATGGAGACCTCATGGCAGCCTTCCAGTATCTGAAGGGGTCCTACAGGGAAGCTGGAGAGGGACCCCCCCTCCATCAGGAACTGCAGCGATAGGATGAGGAGTAATGGGTTCACACTGAACGGGGAAATTTAGGTTGGATATTAGAAAGAAATTCCTTACTGTGAGGATGGTGAAGCACTGGAACAGGTTTCCCAGAGAACCTACTGATGCACCATCCCTGGCAGTTTTCAAGGCCATGTTGGATGGGACTTTGAGCCACCTGGTCTGTGGAAGTTGTCCCTGGCCATGGCAGGGTGTTTGAAACCAGATGAACTTCAGGGTCCTTTCCAAGCCAAACCATTCTATGATTCTGTTTCATGAAGATACTACATTCCTACTTAAACCAGGCAGCGCTTTAGCCAGTGTAAAGAGTTGTGACAGAACACAATTTAAATGCATTACACAATATACTTTTCACTTAGGTGATTTTCCCATTGCTAATGTTGTACAGAAGTTATTTATACTTGAAACTGGGAAATTGTGATTCGAAGTGGTGCGAGTCACAGCAAGAGTGTATTCGATTTGTATCGTGAAGCCATTTTAAAAGAATTTCCCTGCACAGTCAATTTATTGCATATGTGCAATGTGTAGTGCATATGTGCTTGGCACTTCTGGAGTTGAAAGCCTGCCCATATTTTTACATCTCCAGCAGCTGCAGAAAAAGCAAAGGACTAATCCTGAGCCTGTGTCACTGGTGTAATGTTAGCGCTCTGAGTGAGATGTCTTGTGCTGGTAACTCATATTCCTGACTGGAACTCATATAATATTCAGCAGAGTTACGAAGACTTTGCTATAGGATATTATGGAGCTACTTGACTGTAGAACATCCTCATTTTTTATTGTTTGATTGTAAAGCATGCACACACTGCAATAGATAATTTTGATAAAATTACTGAATTTATTTGTTTTTCTAATCTAAGTAAGTGTTGTAGAGTAGATCATGCTGGATCTTTTCCAGTCGGGCCAGACTTCAACCTCTTGCTCTCTGCCAATATACAGTCTACAAGTGTTCAGGTTCCTAATACTTAGATAAATAATGGAATGCATACTTCTTCTTTTCTATTCTCCTTTCTCTGTATAAAAAGTGAAAGTCTTCTCCAAGGGCTAAGAAATTTGGCTATGTGTGGAACAGTATTCAAATGTGTTGCTTAGTTAGATCAACCTCAAAAATCACACTGTTGAGTCCATCCAGACTGGAATCTGAGGAATTTTCTCAGGTTCTGTATAAACTTCCTGCCAGATGGTATGGAAAGTTTGGATAGTGTGTGGGATTGACAGTTTATTTGAGAGGTAGATTAAAGTGATAATGGTATGTGCTATAGGGTTTTCTGGTATTTTTTAACAGCTCTCAGGAAAGTTTATATGCTTCATTTAATGTTGTTAAAAAAAACCTCTCTAATTCCTTAGCTTTTCCATTTTTATAATCTATTTTTTCAATCCAGAGGCGACAACAATATGTTTACCCTTTTTTTTTCCCAAGAAAAGGGGCAGAAGCATAATGTAATTTAATGTTTACATGAATTAGTAATTTAACCACAGTGTCATAATATTTTATTTATGTAATTGTTACTCAACACCTATTTTCAAGAAAAAACAAGGAGAAATATATTTAGGTAATTTCCATACTTCATAGAAAAATTTTTAAACTCCTTCAGCAAAACTCTCCTCTCCTCTCCTTAGTGGAAATACAATTTTTGTGAGTAAACATCCTCCTCAAAAATAATAATAATACTGTAATATTTTTTTCAAGAATAGTGCCATTAGCCAGTTAATGTTTTAGTTACAGCATGCATGGCAAAGAGGGAAAGACTTTACTGTTGTTTTATCAACTATGATATTAATAGGATGTTTCAGATTTGCTTACTCACTTTCCACGAGCTGTTGTTGAAATTTCAAGTCTGAGGATCATTTCTTTGGTGTTACTCCATATTCAGTATGTCATGAGATGGAATATCATCTCAAGGTAAAGACTGTTTAAAATCTGGGATCTGACTCCGTGATGTCTGGGTCTTCCATGGCCTCTGGATATTCTGTCTTTGTTTCTCCACTGGTCTGACACAGAAAGCAACAGCAGATGTGGTACACATTTAAAAATTGCTTAAGCACCTGTAGGCTGTTCAGTGACTATAACACACCTATCCATGGGCTGGCATTGCCTTTGGTCAGGATACCACTTAGTCATGTGCCTATTCTTAATGGAGTTTGGGATCCTGCCTTCTTTTGCACCATGTGTCCCTTGATTACAGCAAATTTATCCTCCTATTCCTTTAAGCTGTTTCAATTATTTTTTAATCTGTGTATTGCTTTAAAGAGCTTAGCAATAGCCTGCATGAATAACCAGTATAATTTTCTCCTGTAACAAAGCTGCCAAATCCTCACAATATATTGCCCAACCATCGCCTGTTGTGTCCCAGCTAGCTCATGGCCTTTCAACATCCAGGCAGCCATGCTAATCCAGGCTGCCTTTCCAAAACCAGACACACCGGGATCAAGCCTACACAATGCTTTCAGCTTTCAAATTTGAGAAATAGCATGTTGTTTTTTTTGTTTATTTATCTAAGGGGGTGTTATTATTTTGGTATTATGGGATATAACACTTGTTAGACAACAAGAATAAAGGGAATATCTGCTTAAACAACTTTCATGTTCAACAGTTTTTGAAAAATGGTATGACTTTCTCTCTAGGTGAATTCTTTCCATACCTTTGACATCCTGGAGAAAATCCTCAGTGCTGTTCTTGCACTTATTTCCCTAGGATATCCCAGCTCTGGATCACAACACTGAGTAAGTGGAGCTTGATCTGTTGGAAGAGTCTGACTCTGAACTTTAAGGAGTAGCTTTAATTTGTACTAGAAATAAATTTGCATTCCTTACACCCCAAGTTTGATAATGAATAGTCTTGTGCCCTGTCTCTCTTAAACAGGCCACAGCATCATGCCTCGTTTCTCCCAAGCAAGGCATAACCACTCTACTACTTTTTCCCCTGCCCTGCCTTTCACAATCTTCTACAGCACATGCCACAAACAGGACAGCCCTTCTCCTTCCTCTGCACATTGGGACCAGCTCTCCCAACCAGACCTCCGTGCTTGTGTCCCTCTAGTCTCCCTTTCAGGCCCATAACTTTATCCCAGCTAAATGTGATCTGGGTTTCATTCTATTAATAAACCCCAACCTCTTATTTGATTTATTCTGGTTTTGCAAAAAGAAGAGAGTTTTTCTGGGTGTAAAGCCTTTATTATACACAGTACAGTGGAAAGTAAAGGAATACATTAACATGCTCACCAAGGTCATGAAAAGTCTGTGTTTTGCCTCCTTCTCCCAGTAAGGTGCCAAGGCTGTTGCACTATTTCTTGTCTAGCTAAGACAAGTTTGTGCATCCTTCTGAACTTTGACTACATTAAAATAATGGGATAAGAATTTAGAAATTTTGTTTGATAGTTTTCCATAGCTTTTATTGAAAAAAATTTGTGATTCATTTGAGGAATGACAACACAACACTTTTATCCTGGTCTACTCTGGAAAGACATAGATTGATACCAGAGTTTTCTGCATCCCTTTTTCTGAATTTTTTGTGGATCAAGCTTGCCATGGTGTGAAGAGTTGCTCAAGAAGACTTCAGTTAAGCCAGACCACCTCCAGCTGTCAAGCTGAAGGAAAGGAGCTGAAGAATCTTAGCCAGGTCTTGAGTCTTTGCGCTCCAAATTTTCTTCTGCCAACCCATTTGCACACAGGTTACCCCATCTCTGCCCCTCAACCATGGCCTACAAACATACACAGCCCCTTTCCCAAACTTTTACATGGAAAGCTGCATATTGTCCCCCAGATACCACCTAGCACTACCTCCACACAAAGCCACCCAGTCCTCCAGGCAGCCAAAACATTCCATGAGCTGGGGCAGCCTTGCAGTTGCCTACACAGCACAGTTGAGAAGGCAAAGTAGAGGTGTGTTTGAGGGCTGGGTGTCAGTGTGGCATTTACTAAGCAACCAGGTTCTCACTGGGAGAAGATACAGGACATTAGAGACAGAGACACTGCTTGGAAGATGAGGGAAATAAAATCTTGTGGTCCCCTTGCTTCCTCAATTTGAGTGACGCAGATAATCTAGATGTTGGGGACATGGTGAAGCACACTGTCATTGTCACCCCAGCATGTTGTTACCTGAAGCCTGCAGGCAGCCTGGAACTCAAGCTCAGAGTTGTGCCAGCCTCTCCATTCTCACAAGGGTGTTCTCTCTTACACATTTGGTGCTTCTGGCACCAAAGAGAGAGTGAGTGCTCCATTATGCTCCACGTGGCTTTTAATTTTACTTTCTTCATAGCAATATCCAAGTACAAGTCTGAAGTGATGGATCTGCTATTTGCCACTAACAGCTCAGCCTCATGGCTCTCTTGGGAAAAATTGTGCATTTGGAGCACTGCTTTGTTTTAATAGGTTTTGGTTTTCTTTTAATAGGATCTTGTTTCTGTTCTATGTATAAATAAACCAAATATGTGTATATTTGTATGTATAAACCTGTGTAAATGTAACTAAAGTTTTGGGATTTTTTTTTCCAGAGAAGGCAAGGCTCAAGAGGAATATCTCTTTTGAAAGGCAGGGAGGATAATATTTAAGGTGGTTCTTGGTGGATGCAAGAGTTCATTCTTCAGCTTGAGGCTCTGTCCTGAAGATGATATTTGATAGGTGGGCTTTATTCTCACAGTGGAAATTGTCACTTTATCTTAGGAATGGAGTTTTAATGGCACTCTTTATGTCTTATACAAATGCATAAGTAACTGTGCTATTCTTCCCACCTGCTTTTCAACATCAAAAGCCCCAGAATTACTGTTAAAAAGTCTAGGTCCTTGATAACCATCATCAGCTGGGATGCTGCCAGTGGTAAAAAAGTTATCAGCAAGCTCCATCAGTAAGCTGATGGAATTGACTTCAATATGAGTTAAATGAATTAAAAAAAAAAAAAAAAAAAAAAAGCAGGTTTGCATTTGAGGCATAAACTACCTGGGAGTGAGAAAAGATTACTGTAATATATTAAAAGAATAGCTTCCTATCCTATCTGCCCTGATACATTGTAATTAACCTACATGAGGCCAGAACTATGCATTATACATGAGCTAAGAGCATCCAAGCTCTCTGTAGACTAGGCAACTTACCTACTTGTGTTAGCACAGGGCTGTGGTTTGGATTTGTGCTGAACACAGGGTTGATAATACAGAGATGTTTTTGTTAGAACTGAGCAGGGCTCACACAGAGCCAAGGCCTTTTCTGCTTTTCTTACTGCCATGCTGGCCAAGATGCTGGGGGGACAAGGGAGGTTAGAGAGAGAAACAGCCAGGACAGGTGACCCAAACTGACCACCAGGGTATTCCAGACCATATGACATCATATGTCATATGGTCAGAATATAAAGTTGGAGGGGAAGAAGGAGGAAGGAGAGACATTTGGAGTGATGGAGTTTGTCTTCCCAAGTAACCACTGCAGGTGATGGGGCCCTGCTCTCCTGGAGATGGCTGAACACCTGCCTGCCCATGGGAATCAGAGAATTGATTCCTTGTTTTGCTTTGCTTGTTTCCAGCGCTTTTGCTTTCCCTATTAACCTGTCTTTATCACAACCTATGAGTTTTCAAGCTTTTAACCTTCTGATTTTCTCCTGAATCCAGCTGGTGGGGGAGTGAATGAGCAGCTGCCTGGGGCTTGGTTGCTGGCTGTGCTTAAAGCATGACACTGCAGTCATGCAGCACCTCTGAGTATAGACTTTAAAGTCCTTCATTTTAAACAATAGTCTCGCAATCTGCAATTGCGATATACTGCTGTAAAATATCTTTACCATGCTCTGTATTACCTCTGTGGCCACTCATTCCTCAGTAGGCTCTGAAAGGATATTGCAAACAAATTTTGTTTAGTTTTGCTTTATACTTCTTCAGCACAATAATATGCCTTCTTACCAGGTTAGCAAGCACTCCCTGCTCTTCTGGTATTACTAACATTCCCTATTCAATTCCAGTTATCTCTGTCAATCTCCAGCTTTTCAATCACACTCAGAGATCTTTCCATAATTCCTGGCTGGGCCACTGCTTTTAATTCCCTCCCCATGGAAGTTATACTGTGCTCATAGGATTCCGTGACACAAAATATGGATGTTAACACTTTTATCTGCACTTATGAAGATGCAGATCTGCAGATCTGATCCAGACCAGGTGCAATAACTATAATGTTAAAATTGCTTATCATTGTCTACAAATGGAAGTGTGTAATTACAGGATTCATAATTCACATTACATGAGAAGGACATACAAAGTTGATGCAGTGTGAAATAATCAGGTTTTATTTCTTTATGCTTAATAAATATGTTTTAGAAATACTTTGACTTGTAGGTAGGCCATTTTGTGTACTGTGTTTAGGACACAATGTGAATGAAAATCAAAAGGTGACATCTCTGCATCTCTGAAGTTCTGAGGAGAAATTATATGGAGAACGCTCTTCTAGCTTGGGTAAGTTTCCATTATTTGGATACTCAGTCTTGACAGGAATTGAGATACAAACTGATGTGAAAGAAACATGCAGTGTGCCTTTGTATCTGCTTATCTATCCCTCTGTAAAATTCCTTTTTCCTGACACTACCTCCCTTAAACCCCCAGCCATGCTCACAAGTTCCATGCAAATGTGTTGCCAGCCTGTGCATTGTCCCATGGTTGATGGGGTTTGGGAACAGGAGGCTGCAACCAGAGCCAGCCAGCTTACTCCTCCTACAGTAGCATACAGGCAATTTCTTAAAAAGAGTAATAAACATGCAGTTTTCTCTGGTTCTTAGTAGAGTGCATGGAAATGAACAAAGGACTGAAGTGACAGAGGTAGATGTAGATCTGTACAGAAAAGAGAGTAGATGAATGGTGAAGCCCTTTCATTCATAGGGATGATTCTCCTTAAACACACAAAATATGGACTATATTTACTATTCCAGACTGAGCAGTGACACACTGAGGTCTGAGGCCAACTTCAGCTCCCTGCTTTATTTTAAAACCTGTGATTGTGTGGTGTCAGCTGGCACTGTCCCCTCTAGATGTGTGTATGCACAGGGGGAGAGGCCCTGAGCATGCAGAGGTGTTTTAGGCTGCATCCCCCAAAGGGGCAGGTACTGCACAGGCTCCTGTGTCAGCAGGTGTCAAAGAATCCAGATGTTTCTAGGGATGCATTTGGGGCCAGACAGGGGCCATGAAACCTCTGCCCAGTCCAGAATACCTTTATGTTAGGGAAGAGCAGAAGGCTGCTCTGCTGTGGAGGAGAGCGGAGCTTGCTGAAGGTGCTTTACAACTCTCCCAGGATGTCTCTGTGATTTCAACAAATCTAGCTGCCCCAAGCATAGCCCCACTACATCCAGCTGCACATTTGCATGCTGGCCCACAACAAAATGAACCACATTTTTATGTTTTCCTTGAATTATCCAGTGTTATGAAACTCATTTGGATTTTGGAAAAGGCCATGGACTTCCTGGAGACCTGGAGTAAGGAAACAGCCCAATTATGCCTTAACCACAGATTTTCATAACTGTAAAACACTCAGGTGTAGATCAAAGAGATTGAAGGAGAGGCATCAGATGTGCCAGTGCCAGTGCCAAAAAAAAAAAAAAAAAAAAAAAAAAAAAGGGAAGAGCACTGCAGTACTGCAGGCAAAATCTGGAGGAAATCAACATTGCCTCTGTCAGTGTATCTCCTATCAGTACTTGCCTTCACAAGCTGGGCAGATCCTGCACTACAAACCACTTGAGGAAATTCATGTCTGGCTTTGAGGGTGTGTCCTAAGCACAGGCAGCCATACCTCCACTGTCTGGGGTGCCAGGCAAAAACACACTGGGCCTCTCCCATGGACAGGCACATGGCCTTCCTTCCAGGCAGCACCCAAAGAAAAGCACAGATGGGACAGGCAAGGGGGCCTGGTTTGCATAAACCAGTCAAGGAAACAGTGAGCAAAAGACTCAGCATCTTCCACTAGTGAGTTCCAAAGTAAAAGGTAAGCCAAAGTTAGGGTTTTGGATACTTGTTTGCACCTGCTTGGTGAACGATGCCCTAGATATGAAGGACAAAGTCAGGGACCCTTCTGTTTTCTCCCCCTTTGAAAGTGAGGAGTGCAGCACAGCTCTCAAGTGGCTGAGTCATGAATCGGAAGACTTAAGCAGCAGAGTACAGCAATAAAACATAAAATCAAGCACTTGCCATCTCTGAAACAGGGACTTTCCAGAATGGTTGGGAATCTTCATTATTTATGCTACACAATTAAATATTCACCATTTCCTGCTAAATTTAGGTTTGTTGAAGTAAACAATGATGCATAAGGGCAGAACTGGACAATTCCATTTTTAGGTATTAATAATTCAGAACCATATTTGAAAACAACAGAGGGATATGTACAATGCATCATAGAGGTTTTTATTATATCCACCCACTACTTACCCACCCACACAGAGATCTGGGTACCGTTTCTACTTGGAAACAATATAGCATCATCATATCTTAGTCTTCTTATAGTGTACAGATATACAGGATACATTTACAAGAATGCAGTGTTTTTTTGTTCAGCTGGATGACTCATTCTTTTTTCCTGCAACCAAATCAGCCTCTTATTACTTAAAGTTGGTATTGACAAACATTCATGCTTAGTATAACAGAAACTATGTTTATCAGATTACATGAAAATAGAGAAAACTGTTTTCTGCAAGGTGGAAAATATTATTCTGGGATAAAGCCCTGACAGGGAGCTCTCAGTTTTAGTATTACCCTTAAAATCTGAACACTTTTGTTTATCACATTGTCATTATTTATCTTGCTGTCACTTAAGGGCATGTAAAAATTTTATTGCTTTGGGACATATCTGATAAATTCCTTATGCAACACTGGCTATTATCTGATGGTCTGACTCTGACACCAGTCCAACCACAGCACAAAGAGCTGTGTGGGGTGGTGAAAAGGGCAAGAGAAGAAAAGGAGAGACAGTGGATGCATCTCTTAGGGATGTATTTTTACTGCAGGGTGGAGTTGTAGTTTTTGTTTAAGGACTGATACCTTTGCTGCCCAACAACTTCAAGACTGATTTAGCTCAAATTAAGGAGATTTCAGACTTTCTGCTTGCCCATGGTGCCAAGCAATGCCTGCAGAGACATAAGTATCAGCCCTGCCTCATCAGCCTCAGGATCTCTTCATCCCAGCTGCCACCCTCAGGATGCACAGGGATGAGGAGAAATTAATGTAAGAATGATTTCAGCTTTCTGGTGGTCTAGATAATGCTTCATAGACACTGTATAAGAGATTCAACAAGAGATTTAATAACATAAGGACCCAAATTCAAGCTAGAGAAAGATGATGAATTTCTAGCAAGTAAATCCCAGCATGAGTCCAAATTAAGCAAGGACAAAAGATACACCTCAAGTGAAAGAGGTAAACAGCTGGGTCCTTTCAATGAAATTTTTTCATGTTTATTTAGGTGAAATGAAGATAAGAACTTGCCTGAAAGGAGCTTGCTTTATTTAACAGCTATCTGGTTATTTTTTCTGCTTCCCGGACCATCTGTTTCATTGGTGGGTATGTCATCATTCGCACACCCACTGAATGCCAAATTAATCCAAGTCACACAGCTTACACCTCCCTTCTGACTTAGACCAAACTATATTTTATTCCAGCATAAAATAGGCATCAGAGCTAAGTTTGCCTCACTCACTTCCAAAGAGGAAACAGTGAGCTTTGGGACTTACTGTGATCCTTTAAGGGGATAACCATAAAACACCAGAACTTTTATAGTGGGTCCACCACATCTCATCAGCACTGGGCAATAATGGATGCATAGCAGAAAAAGGGATGGAGAAACAGTGCAAGGACACAGCCATACTGCCAGATCCCTCTTTCACACTCGCAGGGTCTGCGTCTTTGGAAAACTCTGAGTCTCCATATCCAGGAATTCTCAACAGATTCCCTTTTTGTGAGTCTTTAAGCCCACAAGGAATTTTTGTGCCCACAGCCTCCTGTGGCAATGAGTTACACAGCTGAACTATAGTTTGAAAAGTTACCTCCTTTTACTTGATTTGAAACTACCTCTACTGATTCCATTATTGGAAGACAGGGAGAACACTTTTTCTCCATCTGCTTCCTTCTAGGTACTTAAGATTATTTATATATTTATCATGTGCCATCCCTGGTTTTCTCTTTTTCCAGACAAAGGTTCCTGATCTTGTTGACCATTTCTAACACCAAAACTGTTCCAGATTTTGCAGCATGTTTTTTTTTTTTCTCCACATACTTCTTTGAGCTAGGAGGATGGGGACAGAAGAACTCACACTATTTAAGTGCAGTCACACAGTAAACCTATACAGCAACTTCATGCTATTTTCTGATTTGGTCTTAATTTCTTTCCTAATATTTGGTTTGCTTTTTAAAATGCTACTGAGCACTGAGCTGACATTTTCATAGGCCTCTCTATAATAACCCCGAGATTGCTTTCCACAGTAGTAACAGCTACTTTGGTGACTATCATTGCATTTGTACAGTTGGGTTTTTCCTCCCATGTGCATTACTTTACATTTATCAATATTGAATTCAACTGCATTTTTATTTCCAAGTCATTCTGCATTATGATATCCCTCTGCAGCTCTTAGCAGTTGGCTCTAAATTTACTCCTTTGAATAACTCATTATTATCAGCAAACTTTGTTCCTTTATCTCATCCCACTTTCCCGGTCACTTAGGACTAGATCAATCAGCACATTCCTGTGGGAATACACTGTATATAATGTATAATAATGACAACATATAATACAGTGGGAGTCCACTGGTGATCTTCCTCCAAGGACTTTTATCCTTTGTGTCCTATCCTTTAACCATTTATTTCTCTTCTCATGAGAGTATATTCTTTTTTATCTCATTGTAGCATAAGTTCTTTAATTTCAGGTAAGCTTTGTTCCACTGAAAATGCAGCTTAATGATTTTGAAAGGAATTTGAATCTTAGTTGTATCCAAAAGCAACTGAGTGAGACTCTATGGAGACAGAACTAAACTCACTCTGTTTTGTCACAGCTCAAAAAAAATTTATCTCTCCCAGTGATCATGAAAGGGTGCCTGAGACAAACTTCTGCTGCACATGCAAGACCCAAGGACATTCACACTCCAACTGAAGATGCTCATAGACATCTACAGAAACAAAGATTGCACCTGTTGGCAAAGATCTAGGCTTGTTCCACATTTGATTCACTAGGATGTACTAGAGCTTCCTGGCAGTAGAGCAGTATAATTATCTGTGCTTTAGGGGGTGGATTTGTTGATCAGAGTTTATGTCAAGTGTGAGAGAGACTGTGGCCTGCAGAGATGAGGTCACTGAAATGTGTGGCTGGGAGACAATTTTGGGAGCTGCTGGCAGATTTGCAGACCTGGGAGGCAAACAGTAATGATGGTTTTGGGAAGAAAGGGCAGTGGGGGCAATTGCTGAGTGAGACATTTCACAAGGCACTTCTGCACTGAATGCCACAGCAGCAGTGATTCAGTGTTAGCGGAGGTCAAACAAATAGCAACAAAATATATTTTAAAATAGGGAATTGTGAAACTAAAGGGCAAATACATAACTGCCACATAGAACTCCTTGTTACAAGATATTGCCAAAATGACAGTTTCATTAGAGTTCAGATTCAGCATGGACTAAATCAACTGTGGAGTGGCAGGTCTGTCTTTTCAACTCTGCTACAGATGCTGTGAAATAGCTTTCTTTAGTGATTTCTCTAGTGATTATTCCCATCCACCCTCCCCATGTCTCCTTGCCTAGTCCTAACCACATTTTTCGTGTCCCTATTCATTCACTGAAGTCTATATTCCTTTCCAATGGCTTTTTTTTTTTTTTTACCTTTTCTTGACAAAAAGATGTTCTATATCTGATTTCATCTTTTACTTTAAAAAACGGGGAGTATTCCATGCTTTCAATTCTTTGAGATTCTTGGCTGAATAGGCTTCATCTCCTTGATCTCTGTAGGTATCAAAGTTGGCTTTTTAGCTGGGAAGAACCTTAACTTCTCCTCTCTTTCTGTCTAACTTAAAAGTAGGTCCTTCCACTCAAAATATTGATGCACTTAAAATAAAATGTCATCAGGGCATGACAGGATTGAACTCCCTGAACTGGAGCATGAATCAGGGAGGGTTAACAGTGAGTAAGTCTGGTGAAGGATAACCCACTTCTTGTAAATGAGCCAGCATCTGGAAAAAGCTGTTGTAACTTGTAGTAGAAAATTTTGACTAAAACTTGATGGCTGAAAAGTGGGTTGTAAAGCAGAGACATCTTGCAGAGACTCAGCACAGTGCTGAGGCAGGGAGTTGTGGCATTGCTGTGAAATGGCCTCCTAGATCATGGCAGCTCAGGGGCAGCTGTATCTGAGACCACGGCAGGTAGAAAGGGAGCCACAGCAGTTGTCCCTCGGGTGCAGCACCGAAAGGGCAATGACTACTGCTTCTGAACCCAGGGAATGGGGATTTTCTTGATTCAGAGGCTGTGCTTCACAAGGGAGGTAGTCAGAAGGAAGCTGGAAGCCCGTGGGTGGAAAGGTGGGGAATTCCTGTTGCTGGAGCTGCAGGCAGGCATGATGCAGTGCACTTCCCCACTGCAGCACCAATCTCTCCAAAGGCAGGACTGGGGGGCTGTGCAATTAGGCAGTAAAACACGTGTGTCTCAAAGAGATGGCTGCTTTAGTGCCACTAGTGAGCAGGTGTGATCCACAGTGCGTTCCTACAGCCAAGCAATGTCAGGGAGTGCTGAGGGAGAAGGAGCAAAAGACCATCGACATGTCAAGATGTGAGAAAAGTCTCTGAGAACAGAAATTTGACAAAAAAATCTGGTGGCAGGGCCCCAGGGGCACCCCCAGCCCTGACTGTCGCTGTCAGCCCCAGGGGCTGCCCACAGTCCAGCACCCCATGTCAGCTCCCAGGGCTGTCAGCCTCTGCCCAGCCATGGGCCCCACCAAACCAGGCCCTGTGCCCATCTCCTGGGAGACACCCAGGGTTGGGGCTGCTCCTGGCTGGGGGTGGGATGGAACCCAATGGAGAGGAGAGCTCCTGGCCAGGTGTTTGCTGAAGCAGGATTCATTTCTGGTCAAGCAGCACACCCCAAGCAGGGCTGGGAGAAGAATTTTGTAGTATCTGGGCATTGTGACCATGGCAGTGCTGATTCACTGCCTGTATCACAGTTCTCAAGCAGAAAACAGATGTGGTTTTGTGCCAGGCCAAAAAATGTCGGATTGATTCCTGTGAGCATTAAAGTTTATGGCTGCACCCATCTACCTCATCCCCTTGTTGCTCCTGAGGAGAACCTTTCCTGGTCCTCATGCCACCATAGCTTGTGTCTGGTGAATGCCGGTGTCTCTCTCCACGCTTGGGAAATTTGGTGGGTGCCTCTGGGGAGTTGTGGGGGATACACACACAGGTGTCATTTCACTCTACAGGAGCTGCAGGGATAAGCAGTCATCCCTGATAACCCATTTAGTGTGTAGGCAATACCACAGAGCTCTCCTAGGGCTTCTGGAGCTGGGATAACAGTGCAGAAGAAGTGCTCCAATCTGAAAAGCTGGCTGCAAGGCACTGGAGTATAGTCACAGAATGATACTTCAAGAGCAATTCTATCAGGCACTGCCTGTCTCCACTCCAAGCATTACACTGAACAGACTTTTTTGTCAATAAAACACAGGTGTTCAGATGTCTAGGCCTTTCATACAAAAAAAAATTTGCAATTATTTAATGCTTAACTTGTTTCTGTTTAACCAGCAAGATGTGTAAGACAAGAAGTTTTTTGGGATAGACTTTTTGTCAGACCTTTCTGAACAAAACACAATATGAAATAATTTCCCACTGAAAATGACGCGGAGTATTTTTTGTCAGCTTTGTTTCCTCTCAGGTATCACCAGTGTTCTTTGCTGGCTGAAGGGATTTGAGAAGCAGATTGACACACTGGCAATTCAGTCAAGCCAGATGAACATGCCTGCAAGAGAGGTCATGAATTCTGTGTTACAAGGATAAATGAGGTCAGGATTCATAAAAGACAAGCAAGTACCATTGAGCCATGGACAGGCTGGTCCTGTTGCCTTCTCCTTTAGCCTGAAGATGGTTGTGTCATTTGCTCCAGCCAGGACCAACTTCCACTGCATGTTTCTGGAGACATGGGGAGCTAATCTGTGTCTTAGATTTTGTAGTGGGTACTGTTCTTGGAAACCTGTTTGCACCTTCTAATTTTCTTAATTTCAGTGAATTTGGATGCTGCTTAAGGGTTAATAATCTCTATAGCTTCAGTGAGAATCTAGACACTCTTTGTTGAAGAATACCTGCACTTCCTACAGTACAAAGCAGCACAAATAATGAGTATTTCTCCAAGATGATTTCTGTGATTTGAGAGAGGAATTTATAGACATATTCAAGAACAACATGCAAAAAGGGATCAAGACTTTCGTATGATCAGTGCAGTAATCTAAGTATTAGGCAGTCACTTCAGAGAGCTGCAGGCATTTAGGTTGTGTCTCCTTGAAGAAGTCATTTTTATATATCAGGGATTCCTTGAGTGGAGAAAAAAAAAGAGAAAATGCTTGTGCACAGAGAACTCTAAGCCAGGAATCTTCAAGTTTTATTAAAGAAAGGCTTTCCATGGCCAGAGTATGTGGCAGCTGGACATATATATGTCCAGTCTTTATGATCAATAGATGTAACATTGAAAATAGGCTTTGGGAAAGGTAGCATGTAAGGTCTCCCAGGGGCATATGGTCCAAGGATTAATAATCTCTTTATTTTCTATTCTTGTGTTTCAAAATGGCTAACTGTGGGTTTCATCCTTAGCAGTGCTAAGCAACTTGCACTGAAAGCAAGTGGTGCTTTTGTGAGTCTTATTTTATCAGAAATCTTGTGCTTTTGGACATATTGAAAATGGAAAGATAATTGCAAATATTTTTTTGTAATAAATGTTTTGTGGCTCTCAAGCTGATTCTTAGTGGGTGGAGACAGGTAGCAGTGCAGAAAATAATCTCTTACTGGTAACTGAGCAAATGTAAATATAGATGTGGAGTATAAAAGCTTTCTGGCAAATGTAAACCTAGTTCCTATGATAGAAATGGTAGCACAGAGGAGTAGAGCTCCATGCAGGTGTGCTATTTCTGACAGAAGTCCAGTATCAGCAAATTCATCTGTAGAGAGCAAACAGAATGGCTTTCTGTCCCTGCTTCAGTCTGTGTGTGGGCTATTAAGACTGAAGGGGGAATTATGCGATTCAGGCACAATATGGAGCTGCCTGACAGATTGCAGACAGATGTAAGCTTGCTTTGCCTGAGCTCTGCACTGACTGAAGCTCAGCTAATATATTCTGTTTCTCTGTCAGGCTTATTGCATCAAGCTCAGCATTATGCTGATAATGCAGTCACATGGCCTCTGCATCCAAACTGGCTCGCTTCCCACCAGCTTGAAGCAAACTTGCATCTGTCTTCAAAATAGGATGTAGACATAACCTTTTAACAGGCCAGCACTTCTCAGCCCACATACTGTGGAGCTGGGACATGCTTAAAGCAGAAGGGAAAGGATCAGAAGTTGTTCAAACTCTTTGAAGTAGAAGGGATTTGAAGCTATATGGGGGTACACAGGAACATGGAAGGGGTTACAGGGAGTAGGAGCAGATGGTGGCTTGACTGACAAGTGGAGATGCAGAGTGTCTAAGTATACCAAACTAAGTGAGTCCCTGAAAGCAGGAAATTGAACAGAATATGTTTTTTCAACACAAGCTTGTTACTATGGCTATTCCCCGACTAGCAGATTCCACCTGTGTGTGAACGTCCCTCTTTATTTCTCTGTGTGTTCCCTACTTGTGATACAGAGCAACCAAACAATTTGATTACTGCCATGCTGATACAGATGCTTTGAGAGATTTCATTTGCACACAAGATGTCATTTTGTCATAAAAAATGGAAATATTGATTGCTCCACAAATTATACTGATTATAAAGGAGAGCACAGCAGGGACTAGTGAGATGGCTAGAGAATGTCAGAAAGAATGCACCTACTTCCTTCTGAGCAGGAAAAATTATAACTCTTTTATTTACAGTATCAGTCAAGAATCCTGTATGTACTCATGGTTGGTTAACTCTAACTGCTTTTTGCTTTAAATTTGAAACTTCAAGTAGGAGCTCCTTTTTTTAAACTTTATTTTAAAAATCCCAATGAAATAGAGAGTAAGATTCTAATGGGCTCTAAGTATCCTATTCTGCTATAAGTCACCTTTTGTTTATATTTGGAAGAACAGCAGTTACCGTAAAGACAAATATACTGTGCAGACTCAAATTTCCCTTTTTTCCTAAACAGTCCACATTACTCCATTAAAATGCAAATGGATTTTTAAAATATTATTATTGTCCTAATATGAAAAATATATATTCTTTCCTGTACAATGGAGATGTTTTCTCAGCTTAGGCAAATTTTGTTCAGTGGCAAAACGTGTGTGTCCATCACTTTCAGCTAATTTTCCAGAGAAAAGGATGTAAAAAAGTAAAAGCATTTATAATCCTTGCAATCGATGGAAATGAAAACAGTATTTCCTACAACAATAGAAGTGTGTGTATGTACAACCTAACCACTAGTGAAAATATTATATTATTTGTATACTAAGAAAGAATGACACAATTTAGCAATCATTTTATTTTTGTAATGTTAATATGAAGTTGCAAATATAGCTATTTACAAGGCTCTATATTTAATCCTGTGTTTAGTTTGCCATTTACTGTTTAAAATTAATACCTTTTATGCCTCAAAAAGTTTGCACACAATTAAGCTTTCTCCAGGACCTTCAGTTATTGACAAAATATCCCTGTCCTGCTTTCCACTGCAGCAGGATTGGCTCCTATGTCTTTTGCTATTCTGACAGTTCTAGTGTTGAGATGCTGAATGTTTTTACCTCCAGGTGACATCTGTAACCTCATGTGTTGTTTAAACAAAGGGCCTTTCAATGAATAAAAGACTGTGTCAGTCCTATGAAGTTAACACTGGTGGTTTGGGGCTGAGAAGAGCATTCAAATAACGTAACTCTTGGGTGCTCTATGTGATTGCTATTACATTAAACATTTTTCTTGTTTCAGATTTATGAAAACCTTGAATATGAAGATCTAACTTGAGACAACTTCTCTGAAAACCCAGAAGGACTTCTGATGGTTTTACATATGATTTATAAAGCAAAAACTTGCTTTTCATTTGTTTTAATTTCCTCAAGGCTCTGTTGTGGTGTCTCATGCTCAGTAGAGTGTGAATATGTAGTTTCAAGACTTCAAACCCACAGAATAATTAGCAATGTTTACTAATCAGCTGAGCAAGCCACTTCCCACCTAAATTCTGGAATAACTGTTTCTCCACTTAAGAGAAAGAGTGAAAGGTCCATAGTTTGGCCTCACAGAACCAGTAAATGGAAAGAGAGCCTGGCCTGCTTCAGCAGCAGTCAATTTGTTGTGCTGAAGACACCTTCTGTGTCTGCCTCAGAAGGTCCCCTCTGAAGGCAGTTGCCTTTCTGAGCGGCGAGAGATGGATGTCATGGAGATACACATTTAAACTGTTAATAATCTTATGTCAAGACCCCTATAAAAGCAGTGGATTTATCCCTTATTACTTCAGTTAAGTACTCCACTACTTCCCTAGTGGATATTCCAGTCTTGAACTGCCATTAACCATTAGAGTGATTTTCCAGAAGGTCATCTGAAATCTCTCATGCTGTAGCATAAACCGTTGGTTTTCCCTGTCTTCAGTCACATAGGAATTTATTCATTCATGTTATTTTGCAATAATGTTTTAAATATTGAAAGGCTTCTCACATCCCCCATTTTCTAGACTAAACAACCTCATTTTTCTCACATTTCCTCTTCTTGCCCACCCTGGGCTTTTTCCAGATGATCTGCATCTTTCCTAAAACATGCAGAATTCCAGTTGGGTGCTTATATACACCACCCCTGTCTCTAAGAGACCGTCTTTTTTCCTGAAATATTCAGCTCTGAAGCTACATCAGTAAAATACATACCTGCAGAGCATAATGTAGCAAAATATATAGCAAAATATATGCTGGAGATTAAAGTAAGGTTGTGTAGGAATCTGGGGTACAAACTGACTTTGGTGGAAAACTGGTACTGAGCAAAATGTGGCAGCGGGTTTGAAGTGTTTTGTAAGACCCTGGGGCAAGTATAAAGAAGTAGAATACAATGAAATAAAGCTAATTAAAGGACTTAGAGAATTAATATGCCTACCTATTTAGTACTCAACCCTTTCTGAGCACTCTGGGTGATTACCTTCCACCTCATGAAAAATTAAATCTGTTATTCTTAGCAAAACTTAAACAGGTATCAGTGAACTGACTGTATTTTCACTAGCTTCAAAGTGGGAATATCTAAATACTCAGGACCTCAATCTTGCTTGCTGACAAATAGCAGAGCTGAGGTGTAGACAAAAAGCCTTACACTTGCCTTGCAGTGCGTGTTTATTCCTTGAGCCATGTTTTAGAGTAAGTGGACATCCCTAAAAGTTCAAAAGCTTCCTAGCACTTCATTTGGGTGTATGTTAGGAGGTTCTAAACTCAAGCCTTTCTGAGTCCAAATCAAGAGGGAAGTTTCCTGTCTCTGCCACTGAACACTTGAAAAGAACTTGTAAATCTCAAGTACTTCTCATTTTCTTAGCTAATGAGGTGAAATCTGACCAATTGAACAAGTGATGGGAGAGAGAGAAAGTGATAATTGTGTTCAGAAATGGAAAAACAGTGGTGAAAACAAGATACAGTCACTTTTCCTGGTGGGTTTTTTTTTTTTTGGCTTTTGTTGTTTTTTGTTTTTTGTTTTTTTTTGATGCAAAGCTATTTGTGGAACAGAGAAACATAGTCTAGAGGGACAGACTCTGACTCAACAATAGCTTGCCTGAAAAACCCACTGCTTGCTTTCCCTTCTCTCACACTTTCCTGACAGTTCACAGATTACTTCACTGCTATAAGAAAGAGGTCATCTCAGCAGTGCTGTAGCAAATGCAGCAGAGGAGAGTGAGGGCTTCTGAGCCTTTCCAGCTCACTCTGGGAACAAAAGGCAGCCAGCTTTTCTCCTGGCACAGCTCAGTACCCATTGCTTTGGGGGCAGTGGTGGTCAGGGTGGCAATCGCTAGCAATATTAATCCCTAACACGTTTAAGGGACTCACAGATCAGGAACCCTTGCTGATTTTACCCCAGCTGCCTCTCCTCCCCTTTGATTCACCCTGCAGTTAGACTTCTTTACCTCCTCGAAATGGAAGCTTTAATTGCCCTTGTGTTAAACCTCATTGCGGCTACAATACATGTAATTAGATGACCTCAGGCAAAAACGGAATCTTTCAATAAATTGGCATTATTATTGGCTGCCAGTCTACTGACCCACTGCTTCTCATCTCTTGCATTTACTCCAAAAACAGCAATGATCTGGTTTTGCATTTCAAGGGTGTGCCAAAGAAGTTTATGTTAAGACTTCTACATATGGCCCTATAAACTTTTACTTTATTTCACATATCCAGTAGGCAAATAGTAGAGTAGGCATTAAATGTAATGTTCAATACATATGGCCAAAGGAAGTGTGTTTAGGAAGCATGGCTAATAGTGTAGGGACAAATTCCATTTTGTTTCCCATAGATATTAAGGCTGACAGACTGTTAGTTGCATGATCATTAGCTAAAGTGAGTTCCACAGCAATGCTTGAGGCAAAATAATAATAATATGGTGGCAGATGAAGCTGGAACAGCACAAGTCAGCAGCACCCAGCCAGCAGTTAGCAATTCTTTTGCTTATTAGCAGAGTGTTTAGAGTCCAGGCAGAATTGTTAAATTGGGATTTTTTAATTAATTTGTCTTTCTGAATTCTTCTTATCTTCAGATCTTTTTTCAGATCTTTTCTTTCAGATCAAATTTTCAAAACAATACCTAGAAACTATGAATTTAATTTTCTTTGAACAAGTATATGTCTAAGGGAAGTTTTTTTATGGCCTACAAGACGTGTTTTATAGCAGCATGCATTTTTCAGGTTCCTCATTACTATTGCATTTAAAAATAATTTATGTGTTTATTACTAGGACACCCCAAATGATTTTTATGATTTTTATTATTTGGACCCCAGATTTTTACAATGTAAAAATCTGTGTCCTGATGTCTATCCCTAAGATTGGAACACAAAATTACACCAAGAATCTGTCCTTAAAAAACCCCCCTGTGTTTTGTTGTCTTTTTACTTGAAATGCAGAAAAACCCAGGAGGATAGTAAGGACTTAAATACATTCTTCATGATCTGTGTTTCTTACACTGACTGTCATAACAGTTGTAGATTTTAAAGGTTTGCTCAAAGTCAACCAAATGTGAAACAACCTATACAGAGTGGTGTTTGGTCCCCGAGGGACACATCCATGAAGAATCATGAAGTCATATTTCATAATGACATATCTGCAATGCATGGTTAAGCCTTCAAATTTCAGAGGCACAGCAAATTATTGTAGTCTTATTTTATTTTTTACTTTGGTTTCCAGCTGAAGTCAGCCAGTTCTCCACATTACTTAAAACTTCTTCAGACGGTGTCTGGTCTCTGGCTGCCCTCTCAAGAGTGAGTCAGTTCAGCAGCAGCACTCTGACCACCTCAGTGTTGTGCTATGCTGGGAGGGACTCTGAGACACTCTTCAGAATGTGGTTGGAACAGGGCTACAGAGCCCAGAAAACTATTCCAGGAGGTGTGCGCGCACATTGTTCAGCCTGGAGAAGGGAAAGCTCTGGGAGAACCTCACTGCAGCCTTCCCATACTTAAAAGAGGCTTATGAAAAAGGAGGGAGAGTGACTTCTTGCATGGGCAGACAGTGACAGGACTAGGGGGAAGGGTTTTAAACTAGAAGAGAAGATATTTAGAAAAAATGTCAGGAAGAAATTCTTTACTCAAAGGGGAGTGAGGCACTGGCACAGGTTGCCAAGAGTAGTTGTGGATGCCCCATCCTGGAAGGGCTCAAGGCCAGGTTGGATGGGGCCCCGAGAAACCTGATCTAGTGGGTGGCACCCCTATCCATGGCACCTGGTCTAGTGGTTGGAACTAGATGTCCTCCCAATCCTAACAATTCTATGATTTAAATCAGACTTCCCCCCAGTGACTGCTTCAGGCATTAGAGTTACCTGATTCTTTACTAATAGATGTCTAGTCTCATAGATGTTGAGGAATTTTTTGCACTTTTCCCTTTTAGGAGCATGTCAGAAGTCCTTTATCTTCTGATATTAACCAGGGTGCCTGCAGTCTGGTCTAAAGAGAAAAAAACCCCAATGCTAGACTAGATTGATTTTAAAGTACTGTTTGACAGAAGGGACTAAATAATGGATGCTCCCTAATTATAGCACATGTACAAGCACTTGTGATTTCTCTCAAGATGTATTATTAGAAATTTTTTAACCACTTGTGTTTATGTTTTTATGAAGTTTCTGGGCAATAGCATGGTGTCAGCTATTTAAGCTTACTAGTCAATAAGTCATATGGCACCCAGTCTCCACCTCCCCCAGTCTCATTACAGCTTCATTTCTGGGGTCCCTCATGCCAATAGATGAATTTAAACTGAGCCTGGAGGAAGGCTTTGAGATGGAAGCACACAGTTCGATACTGCCCACAATATGGAGGGATTTACCTGCTCTCCTAAACTCAGAAATGCGTGAGCATTTCTAGCAAGAGTAATTGCTCATGCTAATGCAAACTCATTAGCCATGAATACTTGCATATGCAGCTTTGTAAGAAATGAAGTGTAAATACTGCTGTCAATCAACACTTTAATCGACCAAATGTTTGTGGAAAACCAATTCAAGATAATATGAACATGCTAAAAATGAATTCACTCTGATATTTCGGCATTTCATTATGAAAGCATTTGCAGTATTGACCCGTCTCCACCTCGAGCTTTATCATTGCTACAATTTTTTTTTCTAGTTCTAAAATTGGTCTTGTAATAATAGAAATGTGAAATTTGCTGACAGATTTTCCAGTGAGCTACAATGGGCTGAAGATGCTATTTTAAGCACCCTTCTGAGAAAAGTGATTGGTAGTATATGTACTGAGCCCTGATTCAGCAGGAATTGGTGCAGGATCCCTGCTTCATGTTCAAGCTACAAGAAACATTGATGAGGAACTCCACATAAATGAATGGATAGAAACACTGCAAGATGCTTGGAAAAGCAAATTACTAATTATGCTAGTAGTAGAGAGCTGAAGATTACTCACAAAAGTTCAGCTCTAGTCAGTCTCAGCTGATGAAAATGAGCAGAAATTCAATTAATTCAACAAGGTTATAATGATTTTACATTTCCTCAGGATTTGATCTTACATCTAAATGTGAAATTATTTCATCACAATTTAATCACCACTTCTGTCAGTTGAATACCCTTACATCTTGTTGTTCTGCAATGAAGACAAAACTTCTTTCCACCTCTGTATGCTCAGCTTGAGCAAGCTGGGAAAGTGGTGGAACAGGCAGATCATCCAAACCCTTTGGTAGAAGAGAAACTTCTGAAAGAGATATATTTTTTACATTTAACATCATCTGTGCCTGGAAGTTGAAATTGATTTTAAGGGTGATCATTGAGATCATCGCATGCTAAAATAGCCTGGGAAAAGATGAAGCTTTAAAAGAGTGGTTAGTAGCTTTAGTTACTCTGCAGTTGAGATCTAAAGCATAGTGAGCTGAATTAGTTGCATATTTCTTTTCAATTGAGGCTGGATTTAGCTGGGGATTATCTCCTGGCATGGCATGAAGTTAAACGTGATTTAGAAAGTCACTCTCTATAATAACTTTAGTGGTTTTGCGCTTACTTAATTTTATTTTGTCAAGATCAAATTAAGCCAATTCTAGCGCATTAGGGAGGTGTGTGCACGATGAGCCTGGGGATGTGGAAGGGAGAATGAGCCTTTGGCTGCATGGATGCCAGCCCGGACAGATTTCATACTCTCTTCCCAGGGGGGATGGAAAGAATGATGGAGCACAGCCGATTTTATCTGTGTGTGATACTCACTGTTATTAAAACGGAATTTCAGGGTGTGGAGTTAACCCTCAGAAGTCGGTGCAACTACCTGCACATGTCATGCAATATATGCCAGGTAAAATCCATTTGGGCATCCCTGGTGAGTCCTGCTCTTTGTTCTCTCTTATAATTGCCTTTGTCCACTGGTGTTCTCCCCAGTGCTATTGCAAATGGAGAAGTTTAGGTCTTCTCCACACCCCACACTTTTCACTGTCACTCAAGGAGCATCTCCTACAACTTCTTTCTACTCTTGTCCTGTCTCTAACTCTCGTTTTTCCCTCATCCATAAGAGCTGTATACCACTAACATCTCATTGTTTCATTACTTAAAGGAGGGAAGTGCTTTTGGGTATGCAGCTGTTATAGAAAACAAAAGTAATATGGGATGGAAAAGTTTAAAATGAGCAACATCCAGTCCAACATGGGGTTTTGGGTTTTTTTTGGTTTGTGGATTTTGGGTTGGTTTTGGGGTTTTGTTTATTTGTTTGGGGGTTTGTTTGGTTTGTTTGTTTTTTGGGGTTTTTTTATGGTGTATTTTACACCTTGGAGTACCTCACATTAATTGAGTCTCCAGAGATTAAAAAACCCAGAATGACTGTGTAGATAATACTCTGCAAATGTAATACAGAATAAATGAGTTTAACCTGTAAGGGTGTTTGTAGGCAAGAGGAAGAGGCAGAGTTTAGTGCTTTTCCCCACTGAGTTTTTCTTACAGTAAAACTGCCATACCCATTCTGTCATGTTAATTTATCACATGCCCATTATTTGCTCCAAAGTAAAGAAAACATCTTTTCTTTTTCCTTAGGAAGTGTTAAAGAAAAAAACCTCAGTCTCCTTTTCCAAGCCTGCCTGCCTTTCTGGGCAGTCTGCCCACAGTAGAGGATCCTTGTTTATCCCAAGGAGGGCAAAGCAGAGCAAAGAGAGGAGTCCTGTTGAACATCCACAGCTTTCTGGGCACCAGAGGCCAGGCAGTGCCTGGGCCAGGGGTGGTGGGAGCCAGGGCACGGGGCTGCTGCAGGCAGAGAAAATCACAGCAGACATGGATAAGGTGAGGGAGAAGTGCGCATCCCTGCCTACCTGTGGAACATGGCAACGGTGGGAAAAACTCCAAAAAAGTTATGTCCTGCCTCTAACAGCACAGCAGAATCCTGGGTTTCCCTGCAGTCACACTGGGAAGAATTCCTCTCTGGAATTGCACCGGGCAGAACACGTCCACACAGCTTCTTCTTGAAGGCTGTGGCTTACCATTTCAGCTAGATCCTAAATATATGTTTGATTCCACATGTTGCTTTGCCTGCCAAGAAGTAAAAATCAAACCTCCATTTCTTTGTGGGTTGTTCTTTTTTTGATCTCTGGAAACTGTACTCCTGAACTGCATTTTCAGTAATTGCAAGATTTATTTTTGTGTTGCTGTACATTAGTCACATTGAAATATGGGGAAAGCAAAAATAGAGAGAGAGGTGCATAATTATTGAGCAGGAAGAATAAAATCAAATAATTCATATCTAATTTTCTAAGACTCTTGAAAACAATGGTGTAAAAAAAAAGTAGAAGGAGCAAGCTGCCAAAAAAAGTACATAAAAGCAAGTCAAAACTGCACAAAAAGGTATGATGTTCCTTTGGAAAGCTACACGTAAGCACCAGGCTACCTGACTAACTGGGACATAACATGTTCTCCTATGCGCAGTAACTCTCCCACTGAGAGAAACAACGTGAGTCAAACAAGAATATACATGCTTTGGAAATACTTTTCCAGAACCATGACACTTGTTCCATTAGTCAATCTGGTACACTTTCAACGGGTAGAAAACTCTTAAGCCTTAAAGAAAACAGTCACACAGAAAATAGAGAAGCCAGGGGCTAAGTTTAAGAAAATTAAACTTCTGCAGAAAAGAAAATATGAGGACAAGCTATGATCCTGTTGGGGTCAAGTCGTGTTAGAGGCCCTCAAAATGTTGCTGTAGTCCAAGCCACGGAAATTCCCACTATTTATCAAGCAAAGATAAAACTGCTATAATCTTGCAAATAAATTAACCAAAAAGAATAAAGAAAGAACTGAAAGCTGTAGCACTTAAGCAAATAAATAAGTTTTCATATCTTTCCAAATGTCTACAGGCCTGTTATGCCTGACTTACTACTGCCTTTGTGTTTTCTGGAAATTAGGTTAATTTTTCTGGATAGTGTTTTGTTGTCCTTGAGGCAAAAAAAAGACTACTGGCCTAAAAGCTAAAAGCCAGCCCTGAAGAAAGGAGGGACTCCCAGTTAAGACTCTGAATTTTTGCTTCCCCAATGGTCAGTGCCATCTGTAGGGAGGGTGATGGCAGAAGGGCAAGAGTTTTGGTCCAAAGTCTCAGAGAGAGGCTAAAAATTGTCTACTCCTTCCATGTCAGAGCCCTTTGCAACATTAAGCATGGAAGAAACAAATAAATCATGTGAAATCTCTATTGCTCTGCAGTGCTCTGTGGTCACATGGATGGCATTCCACGTGGGTCTGCTGGACTGGGTGGCAGCAAGGGGCAGGTGGAGCATCTGGCACTGTCACCTGCTCAAGGTTTCAGTTCCACTGAACTGGGCTTGCTCTGTTTCAAAGCTGCAAAGTGAGCAAAATTTCCAATCCCTTTCCAAATAAAAATGAATGTGTTGTTGATGGGGCCTGAAATATTGATGAACCTTCAAGATTTTTGTTTCCTGCACTCTGATTGATTTCTGGTGCCCAGTAAATGTAAGAAAAGCCCTACACATGTGAAATGGTTCCCAGCTAAAATAACGGAAAAAAAATCTCACAACAACCATCAAGATCTGATACTTCTTCTACCCAGCTGGCTATAGAAGCCAAATTTGCTCCAAATCAAACCTGTTCCATTATTATAAGAGCAAATGAAGTGCACCTGAGAAGGAAAAAAGTATTATGGAAATCAAAACATCTGCTTCCCATAGTCATCAGAGGCAAGGCATGGGAAGGCATGAGTGACCAACTTGCTTACAGAAAGTACTGCTGCAATAGAGTAGTTAGATGAACTTCCCCTAAAGCTGTCTTTGAGCTGGGCTTTCAGCTATAGATTTCAGTAAGCCTTCAGTGTTCAGGAAAGAATGATGATTTCAAGGATTTTACTGGTGCTTGGTCTAGGTAGCTGCTTTGACTCTACACACCCCATGCTTCTGGCCAGGCCTCGAACGTGCAGGATGTCCCCAGTGAAGCATGGGACAAACCTGCAGCTATTGAAGTACAGATTGCTGGCTTTAATGCTATCTTTGGCTGAGACACAAATTGCTGTATTTGAATGCATTTGGCTTTTGAAATGTTGTCAGAACACCTTGATGTTTTGTTTGGGTTCACACATCCCAAAAATTACATATTTGCTCAGTATTTTTCCTGCAGACACTAAGGCTGAATGAGAGCCACTTCATAGCTCCAGGCAGCAGCTGAATTTCTTCTGAATGGGTGGAATTTTGCTCTTGATTTTGGTGGGGCTGCCTTTCATCCCAAGACTTCACACTGGACACCGAAAATAAGGAGCAGGATTAGAATGGATAGCTGAAGACTGGGCTGTGGGAAGACTTTTGCCAGCCATGCTGTGACCTGCCTGAGTCCCTGCATTCTCCAGGCATGCCAGAGTGCAGTGGGCATGAGTCTAGCGTCACAGAGAAATAGCAGTGATTTGCACATCCAGAGTTGCTATGTGGCTCTACAGAGGGGACTGACATGACCTGTCCTAAACCTGCACCAGCACAGCTCTGCTGTGAACCTTCCTCCAGCTGTGCTGGGACAGCAGGACATGTTGGATGTTGCCAAAATCAAGTCAGGAATTAGTTATAAACTGAACTGCTTTTGGATTAATTAATGAAATTCAGGGCCTATGTGTACTTCTGGATTATTTTATTTACTTTCACTTGTTTATAGCTCAAACATTTTGCCCTGTTCTCCCCACACCCAGCTTGAGGCAACCTCCACGTCAAAGAGATGATGATGCAGCCTTTCCCTCACATCAGGCAGGGTCCTTCTCTTACGTGAGTGCCATAAACCTACTTTTGTCTTTCTCCCTGCTATGCCCTCTGGGAAGCAAAACACAGTTCCAAAGCCCAAAATGTATTAATGAAAACTATGCTTTTATAATGATCTTCAGGACTTTTCTGTCATTTTTCTAAATTGAATGGCTACATTACCTCAGTATGGCAATTAATGACAATTAAATATAAATTGATAATGAGTATCTGCCAACTTGATATGATGTAGTCCTGCCAGGCATTTCAGGCTGTTTCCTATGGAAATCATTATTCTTCAATTACACTGTTCCATCTTTGTCAGCTAGTGTATAATGTGTGTATGTTGCTTTTCAGATTAAAGAAAAGCTTGGCGTTGTAACAGGGAAGAAGCATGGCATCTGCAATAAAAATGTCAAAATCCAGGAAGCTGCTCCACAAGCCCGAGTACTGTGTGCAAAGCAGATGGTAGGAAACTGACCACATAAAAAAAGTTCATGAGCTGTGTTACATGCAACTGCATTGCTACATTTTATTAAAGGTAAGTTTACTTCAGTGTGTGCAATATACTGAAATATATGTTAAAGCTCTGGTAATGCTCTCTGGAACAAGTGCCATTCTTAGCATTTATGCAATAAAATAAAGTAGTAGAGAGAGAAAGAAGATCATTGTGAACCATAAGGATGATTTGGAAAGAACATGAAAAATGTTGCCTGTTCAGCAGTGGGGAAAAACTCCAACTACTTCACAGGATGCAGTTTCCAACCTTCATCCTGTGTAATGAACTGAGCCAGGTTACACATGGGCACGAACGCGTATTTAATAAATGTTACCATAGATTTTCCAATTGCATTAATAATCCAGTAAAATAATTCCCATGCTTCAGTTAGACATGTGTGTATTTTCCCCCCCTATCTAATCAGGACAAGCTGAATTACATCAGACAGGGCCATCATGCCTCCTTAGGCACGGGCTGGCAGTTGTAAGATAGCAGAGCACTGCATTCCTGGCACAGGCAGAGGATTATAACCTGTCGAGTCAAAGTCTTAATCTTTTCTCAGCGATGAGTCAGTGTTGAAATGACAGTCAGAACATGCACAGGCAGCAAGAGAAAGATCTGTTGTGGCTAATGGGAACTGTGAGGGAGAAAAATCTTCATCTGACTTTATTAAAAATGTTACAGGGCTCTGCTAAGAAGAACTACATTTATTGAACAGTACTCATAAGAAAATTAGAAATAAACAACCTAAATATGCTATGAGATAGGCTTATTTTAAACCTTCAATTAGTTTTTATAAGTACACTGTAAATGTTTTGACATAAAAAGAAACATGTCATGTCACGTTAATCTATGAGCCGAGAGGATTCAGGACTAACAAATCCCCTAGCTAATACAGGAAAGAGTGAGATCAGCTGGGCAAAAAAATTAAACAAACACATGATAATTTCTGAATTGCTTAATGGAAGAAATCATTACTGCCATTAATACCCTATCTCTTATAAAAATAACAATATTGTAGAGTATAATATATCAATTCAGGCATGGTGCAATAGAGCGGACTATCAATTCAGAGTAAATTCAGAAGTAATTTCTCCATTTCCCTTCAGCAAACAAGGAACACCTGTTTTTTTAATTTTCACCTTTTTTAGAAAAAGATTCCTAAAAATGTAACTTACACAAGCACTGTGCCACCTTCTTTTGAAGGATGCAGGGGTGTGCAGCATCTGCTATCAGGTATATCAGACTAGAGATGAAGCCAGGCATGTGTCTTTTCATTGAAGCTTTTTTTTTTAAACTATGATTTTTTTTTTTTTCACTAGGAGACAGTAGGCCAAAATCCTATGGCCCCAAATCTAAGGGAAGAGAATTGAGAAAGCCTAGCAGGAGACACTGGCTTCATCCATGAAAGAATGCAACACTTCACTTAAAAACTCATAGAAAGGCTGTTTAATAGTATTTTTCATGATAATTGCTGGCAGAAGTTTTTTAGGGTGTGACAGTTTTACTAACAGCTAAGGAGAGGTATTTGTTTTCCACTGCCTAAAGAGCAAATTCATAGTCAAAAGACTCACATAGAAAGATGGAGAAGTTGACTATAGAATTACTTCAGTCACCCTAAAAAAGTGCCTCTACCCAGGAGGCTCCTCTGGTGTCTGCCAGGGCAGCCCCCACAGCCTCTGCTGAAGTCAGGCTCTGAGAAGTGGGCTAAATAAACCCAAATAAAATGCTGCAAGCACATTGCTAAGCTGCTCTTAGCTCCCATTCACAATCAGTGGAGGCAATTCTGAACGAGGATCACTGCTTCAAACTCAATTTGGGCAGCTTCTGCAAAAGCAAGAGGTTTGTGTGGCTTCCTTTCTTAGATGCCTGCTGTACTGTGTAGAAAATGTAGCTGCCTAACTATGGGCTTGGGATTCAGCTCTTAAGAGGGAAGGCAGTCAAAGAGGATTTATTAACTTTACCTATAACTGTCTCATTTCCTAGTGCTACAGAGCTGGACTATGTATCCTAGCAGGAATAATTTAGATGGATGAATATAAATATACTGTTGCTAGAAAAAATATCAAGGTGAAGAGCACTTATATATCAAAAAATAGTCACAGGTAGATAATTCAGGAAGGACCATTTCACACAGCAACAAACATTGGTTCAATCTTTTTCATATGCTCTGCCTCTCTAGTTTTTTCAGACTCACCTTCCATTTTCTAGAACAGCTGCTTTAGATACAGCCTCATAATCAGAAAGCACATAGCTTAGTAGGTGTATCTTATCAAATTCAATTTCTGACTTTGAATCATTAGGCTTCTATTCTCAGGATGATCCATGGCAGATTGCAATCTTTTCCCATTTACAACATACCAGGGACATTTAATTGTCTGTTCTGTAGAGATGAATTACTAACATTCTCAGCCACAGAAGCTAGCACACATCTACATGTCATTTCTTCAAATGCCAAGGGTTTTTTTGGAGGTCAATCTAGTGAGTTTTTCAGAATCAATAGAGTGTGGCATAGGAATAATAATCATTAGAAATGTCCTAAATGATTTATGATTAATTTAACATTAGCTGGGATGCCATATTTAAAAGTAGAAACATAATACTATTTTTTAAGTGCAAAATATTACAAACATACCTCAATGCCATGCCTTTTTCATAGGACCAAAATTTAAATAGAATTAATAACTTTTTTCTCATAACTCACATTTTATGTAGCAGTGTGTGATGGAGGGGCATTTGCAGGCTGTGGGGTAGATGAAGATTGAACTATGTAATAAAATTCATGCATAAATTACTAATGGGACCCTATCTAAGGCTAACATATTGACTAACCTCCCGTGAACATCAAACAGGTCAGTGCACTAAGAGGTTACTAACTAGCTAATGCCTGTGGTGTTTTTCTTATGGGGGTTTAACAGGAAAAGAAAATAACCCTGACTTTTTTCAGGTGGTATTTTCACTACTGTGAGAAATATATGGGTTCGTTTTGAAACACTGCTCTGAATTTCAGTTTAGGAAGCAGTTTTATGAAGTGCTGATACCCAGACTCTCAGTGGTGCTTAGAAACATGCAAAGCCAGAATGATAAAATAGCTTTAAAGTTGACTACAGTTAAAAGAGAGCAACTAGTTTTTACAGGACCTGACAGCATTTCACTCTCCTACCATAACAATTTGAAAGTTATATATAGGAAAAAATATGTAAAAGCCCCAAAATCATCTCTGAGCTACCCAGTTCTTTGAGGCTTGTTAAATGGAGACAATCTGGACAGACATTTAAGAGATTAACCAATATGTATATTTGTGTAAGAAAAGGAAGTTTTGGAGCAGTTATCTCATCGTATAAAGCTTACTAGCTGAACTTCCTGGAAAATTACTTAAGCCTAAGTAGTGGGGGGGAATGCTAAATTGTGCCTTATACTAAAAATTACTTCAGACAATCTCATTTTTTCACTTAAGAAAATGTTCTCACATGACCATGATTTTTTAACCTGTGCAGTGTTTGGGACAGGGAGTATCGCTTGCTACAGATTTGTGAAAGTATTTAGGCTAATGGGACTTGGATCTTGGTAATAATGGAATGAATTATTATAACTATTTTGTATTTATGAACATCTTATGCATGCACATAGAATGTTTCTTTTCCTACGTTATTTAAAAAAAGCTACTAAGTGAAGCAAAATTGCATGAATGCCCCAGAGCCTGTTGTTGTACACATAAAAGCTAATTCAATTAAATTGCACATGTTTAGAGAGGGCTTTTGGGTTCTCCTTGTTAAAAATAGCTTGCTACAGAAATATCCAGAGAAATTACGACTGGAGGGCACTTTTAGGCTTGTCTTTACAAGAAATGGGGTCATGACCTCTTCTTTCTCCCTAAGGGTAAATACCATGGTGCAGAGGAATACTTTCCCCCATGTATGAAAGCCGTGTCCACAGTGGATATTGGGGACAGTCTTTGGAGATTATTCCCTCAGGTCAGTGACCAGGGCAGGGCTGAGCTGTAATGGGGACAACCCTGGTGGCTTAGTGAATAGCTTGAGCCTTCTCCTGACCCTTGAGAGCTTAGGGGGGTAGGTGTAGCTTGAGAGACTCCTTCATCTTGTTACCTTCAGGCTGGATAAACTCTCTCTGCAGAGAAATAAGTAGACAATAAATATTTGCCTTTTTCTTTCTGAAAAACCTCTGAAGATGTGGATTACACAGTCTCCCTAGGCAGCATATTTTGTTGTTTCTCTATCCTTACTGTTTGAAATTTTTTGAGCACATTTAATCAAGATCTCCTTCGCTTCAGTTTAGGCTCATTATTCCCTGCATTCACCACATGAGATCCAGAGCACATTATTTTTCCCAGCTTTATCAACACATCTACATTTTATAAACAAAATATTTCTGTTTCCTTTAGTCTTTCCCTGTAGGATATTACAAAAGGCGTATGTCTTTTAGATGTCCAGTCATTTCAGTTGCTTCTCTTCAATTTCTACCAAATTGGTCCAATCTCTTCTGGAACCTCACAGTCTTAACAAGTGAGAATTAAGAGCCCTTACCCACAGAATCTTGCACAGTAAAGTTAGCTCGCGTCTCCTGACATACTTCTTTATACACTCCACTGCAATGTAGCTTTTTTCAGCACAGCACATTTTTGACTCATGTTCAGTCTGCAATTCAGATCCCTTGTTGGTCCTTGTTGGTAGAACTGCTGTCAAATTCACATATTCAAATGGTGTGTTTGTGTAGGTGACCACTCCAGATGAATATGGAGTGTTTGCATTTCTTTTATGGCATTGCATCCTGTGATATGCATATAAAACTGATGAACTGGTTTTGTTGCAGTTCTACATATTGCTGATCTCCTGTCTTCAATACTGCACCCTCCATGTTTTTCATTTACTAGATTCTGAGTGGCATCTTGGAATATTAAACAACTTGAAAACTGTGATCAGCACTCTTCTAAAAATCTTTCAGAAAGGCACCAAAGTAGTATTGCTCTACTTCTGCTCCTTGTTTTGTTCTCTAGTCAAACCCTAGCTGATAGCTTTCACCAGCAAGCCTTCTCGATTGTTTATGCTCCTCCTTCAAAATGGCATTTAGCCTGAAAGAGTGTGCACTGGGATGGCATCCATTACTTCATGTTTAGAACACGCTCTTAGCATCTCCTGTTATAGCCAGAGAGGGCACAGATTCTTTCTATGCTAAACAGCCCAGTAGGGCTCCTGCTTTCCCAAATGAGGTAACTAAGGATTTGGGAAGTTTAGCATGTCTACAGCATGTTGTACAACAACCAAGAACAGCCAGGTTTTAGCTGCCAGTTTTCAGACAAACTTGGGGTCACTATGCATACATTCTTCTGCAGAATGCGTTAAGAAGTAGGGGTGAGAGGACCCGAAGGAAAGCAGAACTACCGGCATCAAAATTTCTAAGTCATTACTGTCAGTCTAGCTTTCTTTTTTTTCTTCCCAGATTCATTCCTAAATTCTATCACTCACCACTAATTGCCAAGCAAAATGGGTAAACCACATTATGTTCCTCCTTTACAGGCTGGTTAAGTTATACAGAATAACATATTATCATTCTTCATTGTTGCTTGAGTGCAAGTGAAATGGATTGTGTAGCTGAGGTGACAGGTACCATTCTGGGAGATGACTGATCCTGACAATTACCAATCTAGATATTAATGTCTTACTCTCTAACCCATACTATCTTTTAATATTTTTGTTTATCTCTTTTTGTGAACTAGTACAAATACTTTCACTCATTTTCTCCCTTTGCATTTTACCAAAGGGTTAATACTTCTATGTAAGCAGAGCGGGATTCAAGGGCAAAACAACAATCAATATTACTAGAGGCTGTGGGATGCTAATTGTCCAACCCTGCTTCCTGGTTTGTTTTGCTGTTGGCTTTTTTTTCAAATCTTTGCCTTTATTGATTCCCTACCTCCTCACTAATCCCTTCCAGAAGAAAGGATGGATGTCACATCTTTCTAAATAAAAGTGACAGCATGGATGGTGGTGCTCAGGTGAACAATCATAGGCCATTTGTACCAGGAATTGCTGATGTTATTGAGGGCAAGTGCAAGTAAACAGAGGTTACCCACTTCTTTAGTTGCTACCTATCCTCCACACAAAGTGCCACGACAGCACAGTCTGTGCATCCTAACATGTCCGAACAGTAGGTACCAGGGATGCTTGGAGGTGTTGTACCTGACACTTGAGAACTCTCTAAATTTCTGACTGTGTTCTCAGACACAGTCTCAGTGGGTGCCCAGGCTGCCTGCCTTTGCACACTGGAGCTCTTCCACAGAGACCTCCTGCTCCAAATGTCCCTGTGTTCTTTCCCAGCACTGCTGCTTCAAGAGCAGCTGGGAGAGCCAGAGCTGAACAACCTGAGTGCCACGTAAACTGCCAAGACAGGCAATCATAAGGAGCCTGAAGGGCAGGTTTCTGCCTTCTGAGGACAGTGGCTGGGCAGCCATCAGCAGAACTGGGGGAAGGAGAGACTGCTCCTATGGACAGCTGGTATAGAGGGTTCCCAATGAGTCTTCTTGTCTGGAAGCAGCTAGAGAGGTGTATCTTGTGGCCCTGCACTAAGTGAGTAAGGTGAGAGTTTGGAGGAACAGAGATATAGCCACCACTGGCCGATTCAGGGCATTGTGGTGTCTAGCCACTACTGGTGTAGGGAAGAAGTGAGGCTACAGTCACATTCCATGCTTGGATCTCTGCTCGGAGACAGGAAGAAATTATCGTTGTGCACATTTTGTAGGAAATAATGAGTGCATGTGTGGAAATTTATTTTTCCCTCTATTTTTTCTCTCTCATGTAGCACTTTTACCTTGTACCTGAGTGTATCTTCGCCAGTGTAACTTAAGCATATCAAACACTCTCCTCCTGAAATCCAAATCTTCCAAAGTTTCATTATCACAATCTCAAGGGATAAACAGATAATGTTATAAGCAAAAGGGACCAGAGCAAACACTTCACTATAACAAATATTTGCTTTGTGCCATTATTTTATCTGACTCATATTATTAGACTTACTGTTTTTACCACAGGTAAAACAGCAGCAGATTGAGCAATGAGCCACTGTTCTCTTCAGAAGGAAGAACAAAGGACAAAACAGCCCTTGGTAACAAACATTTGTATGAGCCAGACTGTGATGAGCTTTGTAATAAAGGCAAAACAAGCCAAAAAAGTAGGGGTTTGGAGCATCAAAAGGATGATGAGCAAGAACAAAAAGCCAGCAGTGCTGAGAGTGATAGATTGACACAAACACAGTGTCTTTGGAGTATGGAACATCAATATTACAAACAGATGAAAAGCAATAATAAATGAAAACAAAATAATATATCTGGAAAGACAAGAAAGTTATCAGTCAGAGGGAGGGGCATTAATTAGGACATGCAAAGTAGGAAATCACTTAGAGACACAGAGCCCATTAGCAGCTCATAGCCCCAAGCTAAATTCAAATAGGAGACTCAAAAATGACACTTACACACAGTCTGACACACATGGGGTACTGCTGTGATGAAAGCAAAACTTAATTCTGCAGTGGTTTATGAAGTATGGTAGGATCCCCCTGAAGTGATGATGAGGCTTACTGATGAGGAGGATGGCAACACTGAAACACTGATCCAGACAAGGCAATGCTCAACCATGACCCCAGCACCCACATCACAGAGGTGAGACCTCCTCCCAGCTGAACGGGATGCCAAGGCTCCTCACAGATGAAACACTTTTCTTGCACAAACATACACTTTTCTTACACATCAATTAACTCAGGATGGTGGCTTCAGGCTCCTCAGATGCCATCACCAGGCACAAGACAGACTATCTGGTTGATGGAAGTTTCCAGTAATCATGCAAAAGAGAAGCCCTGCAACAGAGAATCTCACTGCTGAGCCTGGAGCGAAGTCTCACAGCTCACCAACAAGATGCCACAAAGAGCTTTTGAAAGGCAGAGTTAGCTAGTAGGCAAAAACTGTCTGGCCTTGCAAAAATAATGGAGTGTATCATTACACACCTAGGAGATTCCCTGGCAACTCTTGAGTATTTTGTTAACAAGCCAAGGAATGAAATGACTCCTATGATTCTGAGAACATATAACACAAATGTACATTTCAATAAGGAAATAAAATCACCAACTGGTGTGTACTTTGCAGTTTAAACAGTTCTGGGTTGCTGAAAATCTCCAGCTATAAGTCTTTCACTCAGCTCTTAATTTCTTCATAAATACCTCATCAAGTGAGGTAGAAAGCACCAGAACTAAACTCACATGAATCCCTGAAAGACAAATGCCTCAGGAAAGTAAAAATGCTTCAAAAAATATTTCATGACACATACTGGTTTATTTCAGAGTCCAGCAACTATCATTTCCAAAGTTGTTCAGAAAAAAACATGGAAAACATAAGAGAAGTTGCTATGAAACAATGGAAAGCCATGAAACAATGGAAAGCCATGGAGAAGACACAAGCTGCAGGGGTCCTTCCTTTGAGCAACCTCTGGGGAAGGAAAACCTGTGGAGAACAGCATTACAAAAGAGGTCTTGGTTTTGGCCATTGTAGTATTTGACAGCATAGGAAAATGGGTATTCAGATTATCACTGGAGATAACAAATCTAAAGTTAATTTCCTAAACAGCAAGCTTGCCTGGAGAAGAACCTCTTAGGTACATAAATGAGTCTATGCTGACATTTGTGGCCAGGACTGATAGGAAATATCAATTGTTTAGGAAGAGAATAGATGTGCTGTCATAGAGGGTTACTGAAGGTGAAAAGGCAATTAACGCTCAGGGCCTTGAATCCCTAAGGGTCACTGCCTAAGCCTCCTGAAAAATTAGTCCATATGTTCTGTATTATTTTCTTTGGCTGCAAAACAGATTAGGACTGTACAATATACACTTGGGAAGTGGATACAGCCTCATGTTGCTTACATTCACAAGAGATCCCCACATCTACTCTTTGGGAAAGAAACATAAGGAAGTGCAGGTTATGCAAGTGTTCTTGCGGGTTCTGCCTTTGGTGTTTCCTATTTCATGTTGTCTGTTATTTACTTATCCTGTCACCTGATACGATGCTCTTGTGAGAGAGATCTAGACATGATCATACTGAAAGAACACAATATTTCAGAAGTGTAGTATTTTATCTCCCCTTTGGCTTTATTGATCAACGATTAGCATTAGACTAAATGCTGCACTGTGATTTTGATTCAGCTGCTGAAAAAACCTCATCTATGAATCTTAATCTCTTATGCACTGAATTAATTCCTTAAGGTAGGTCTAAAACTAAGGCTGAAGTTTTGGGAAGGATTTCCTTTCCCCTGCCACATTCACTCTTGTATTTGTTATGGGTGTAACCATTAATGGTTCCATTGTGGTACGGAGAAGTATTTGTGAGGAAAATTCTCTCTCCAAGAAATGCTCTCATATGCCTCCAGCCACTCAGGAGTAAAGTAGAGCTTGTGCCCACACTGTACTGCATTGCTCATTCCCAGGATATTAGCAGATCTAAACGTTTTTGCTCAACTTTGACTTTTAAACAACTAGTTCATTCTTTCAAATAAAGAAAAATCACTGCAGAAAAGATTCTTGGCAGCAGTTTTTGCTCTGGCTTCCTGAGGAATGCACTCACTTTAAAAACTGAATGAAAAACCAATGGCACATAAAACTGCCTCATGACAATGCTGGCAGTTCTACCAGTTTCTCATCCACCCACATTTACCAAGCCCTATGCATTATGTTAGAATTGTAACTTTGAAATTATAACCTCTGAGGACATGCTTTTTAATCACCAGTATTTCATTTTCCACTTTCAGAGTGTTGTGGAAGTGTTATTTGAATAGCGGGTACCAGATTTTAAATGTCTGCAGTGATTACAATATCCTGTTAGTATCAGAAAAGTCCTTCAGCTGAGACCTCTTGGATTCTCACACTCAAAGAAAATATTTTAGCCATCTGTTCACCTGATATTTGCTACAGCAGAGAAGAAAAAGCTCAGTATTTTCTAGTCAGCTTAGGTCCAGCATGGAACACCTCAGTGTTCTTTTGGCTCCAGAAAACATCCTATTATGGTGAAAGTTTAGGTATTCCTACTTTATATCTCATAGAATATATCCCAAGTATGATGCTCAATATGACTTTTGAAAGCCTCTTAAGCAATATTGACCTTCTTTCATATTAATCAATTTTTTTTCAGCAAATGTAAACATCAACCAGTCCATAAAGATGAAAATGTTCCTGCTCTGAACAAGAAAGTTTCAAGTTTTGCGGCTGAGTACGTCAGCACCAGCCTTCTATCATGACATGCAGAGCTGTAGACCCAAATTATAGGCCACTCCAAACACAAAAGTTTAAAACACAGCCACTCCCCTCTTTCAAAAACCCTTTTGTATTCTTTTTGGTTTCTCTAAAAACAAGTTGTTGATGATGGCATTTTCCTACTGCATTTACACAAGCCTAGAGTTATAAAAGCCAGGCAGGCAGCACTACCCATCTGGAAGCTGATAATCACTTGCGCAATGGCTGCCCTGTGAATAGGGCAGACTTCTTGCAGAAACTCAGATTTGTGGGATATGATTTTTCTCAAGCTCTGCTTGCAGCCCAAGCTTCAAGTGTGACCTACACTGGTACCTAGTTGCAATTGCTCAGTATCTCTGAAAACCATGTGGTCCACACACACCGATAAGGAGCTTAACTCCATATGCTTTGCTTTGAAAAACTAGTGCTTTTTTTTAGATGAAAATCTAAAAGCTATCATAGCATTTCAGACCAGTAATAAGATTTTATCAGATCATGATCCCTTTAGTGGCACAATCTGTGTTTTACCTAAATAGCCTGATGAGGCTCAAATGCCTCATGCTAGCCTCTTTCTGAGTGGTGTGTCTCATGCTGAGAGCAGAAGAAGCTGAAATCTCACTGCTACCACATGGCCATGCCAAACAGCAGCAAGGATCTGACTGAGGCAGATACACCCCGGCAGATGTGGCCAGCGGTCCGTGCCTCCTTCCCCTCTGCTCCCTGCTGACTTAAGACATTCACCCCCAGGGCAGTGTGGACAGTAGATGGTTCCCACAGCCATACCCAAACTTGGGACACCAAGCACACCAAGCACTTTCAGTCCTAGCTCTGCACATGCAAGAAGTTGACTTCTGCCCCTTGCCACAGGCAAACCTCTTTGCTAATGGGGATGGTTTGGCATCCCTAACCAGCGCCTATGCAATGCTGGCTGCTTACTTGCAGTCATAGGCACATTTTGATGTGCAGGATGGGCCATCAGTGATTTCACTCAGCATCTCCTGAGAGACAAGAAGCAGCTGAAAGCACTGATGCTAACCTGGGTGTTTTAGAAAGCCATCTCCACATGGCTAATTGTTACACTGATTGCTGATAGCTTGAAATATCAGCTCTTGGGGTTCACTGTCCTGAAACCATTCACGCTCACCCACGCCCACACAAACCACGAAGAGAAGAAAACTATTGCATTCAGCGTTTTAGTGCTGCAGGCATGCAATGCATATAAACGTAGCGTGCGTGACGGGGCAATACTGCATTTCCTTAGAGAAAAAGAAAAGTCATAAACCACCCAGCGAGCGTATGCTCCCCGGGAGCGCCCTGCCGTGGGCACAGCCGTTCCGCCTCCGCCGAGCAGCGGCCGCCCGTGCCTGGCCGGCACCGGGGCAGCCCCGCGGCACTCTGGGGGTGCTCCACACTCCGCTCCAAGCTGCTGACGCCGGGCACGCTGTGCTGTGCCGCGCCGAGCCGCTCCGACCGTGCTGCGCTGTGCCAACCCGACCCGCGCCGTACCGTGCCGAGCCGAGCCGAGCCGCTCTGAGCCCCTCCTCTGTCCCCGCCCAGCCGGTCCGGACCCACCCCCGGCGGCGGGGCCGCTGCGCCGCCGAGCCATGCGAGGCTTTAAGCGGCAGGTGCGGGGGAGCGGAGCACACGCGTAAGCGGCGGCTGCTGCGGCCCGGCGGTAGCGGCGGCGGGCGCCTTTCGGCTCGGCGGGAGCCGCGGCGGAGCGGAGCATGTCGGTGGCGACCGGGGGCAGCGAGGCGGCGGCAGCAGCGGGCGGAGGCGGCGGGAACCGCGTTTTCTTCCAGAGCCCCCGTGGCGGCGGCGGGAGCGGCGGCTCCTCCGGCAGCTCCTCCCGGGAGGACTCGGTGTCGGCAGCGGCGGCCGTGGTGCAGGTCCAGCAGCGGCGCCACCAGCAAGGGAAAGTGACGGTGAAATACGATCGGAAGGAGCTGCGGAAGAGGCTGGTGCTGGAGGAGTGGATCGTGGAGCAGCTGGGGCAGCTTTACGGCTGCGAGGTGCGGGGCCGGGGTCGCGGGGTCCCCGGCGCGGTCGCTGTCGCCTCAGTCCCCTCGCCCCCGACATCCTCCTCCTGTCCCGAGTCACATTTCGGCGGTGGGCAGGGGAGCGCTGTCACCGCCACCTCCAAATGACATTCCCGGTCCACCGCCTCCACCCTGCCGCTGCCCCGCGCCCCAGTGGTGCCTCGGCTCAGGGAATGGTGAAAGGTGCCCCATGTCCTATAGACAGGGTGTCCCCCGTGCCCTCCCGAGGTGAATAAGAGGGGACCGCCCTTTGGGGACGGGCGGTGGCTGCCGCACGGCTGGGCATGGAAGGGTCCTTTTCCTCCGGGGGGGGCCCCGGCGGCTGCGGCAGGTCCGGGAATGCCAGGAGGTTCGCCCGCGGCTGTGGTGGCCGGGAGCCGCTGTCCCCGTAGCCTTCTGGGGCAGGGCGGACCGGGGCTCCGCGGCGCCTTGCACGGGCTGGGCGGGCGTCGGTCTCCGTTAGACGCGATCTGGCCCGGCGCCGGCAGCTCGGCGGTCGGAGGGCAGAGCGGTGTGCTGGGCACAGCAGCAGGAGGGAGCGGGACCTGCGCGGGGGCTGTGCGGAGGCGGCTGTTGGAGAGGAAAGACTCCGGTGCGGGTACGGTCCCCTCTGGATCGTGGTTTTGCGTTATCCCGACCTACAGGAGCGGGGAAGATACTGGCCAGGAAATCCTAGTGAGCAATTCGGAGGTCATTAGGACGAGAATCGAAAACACTGGGGCTTGTATGTACGTGATTTGTATGTATCAAATGTGTTTTTCTGTTACTCTGGGCAAAGAGCGAGTGTTGCCAGAATGAATTCCCTTTTGTAGAGGACAGATGAGCAGGAGGATGTTTCAAGATTGTTCAAAGAAATGGCAACTGTTGTCTTCCTTGTGGAGATAACGATGTTGTAAACCTTCTAATCCCCAATGGATCGTATCTCACTTCCACCTCAGGTATTTACTCTTACCAAAACGTTAACGCTAAACTGAGGTTCACACATACTTTTCCCATCAGTCGTCTAATTGACTTTTGTTAGAGACTTCTGAAGTGAGATTTGTTGAAGCCAGATGTGAATTTTGCAGTTAGCATGTCCAGGAGCCAACATCTCACTCCTGAGCATGCTGGAGCTAGGAAGACAAGAGCTTCAGAGTCCTTAAGGTGTGGATGTGAAAATATAAATAACCTGGATGGAATATCTAGCACACACATAATACAAATGTTTAAAGAAACTCTTTTAATCTCAAAAGTGATTTATTGGCAGATTTGTTAGAATGATACATAAAAAATGTGCATGTGTCAAGTTAAGCCTCCTCAACACACATCTATGAGCTGTGGGAAGGAAAGATACAAGTGGAAACTCCAGTTAAAAATAATAAAAATAAGCAGTTCTTAGTCTTTGTCTTGGTGTGACTTGCCTCTCCAGTCTCATGACTTGTTTGGCCCCATAGCCTGTAGGCTGTGAGGGTTTTTCTGAGGCTGGAAGTGTTTACAGTTGTTTGTGTGAACTGATGATTCTGTGCCTGTGCAAGCTGATAATGTAGTTAGTGTCTGGCCTGCTGGATCTGTCCTCTGGTTTGACTCTCACTGTTCAAAAGCACCAGGCCTGTTGGGCTGTGTGCTTTTGACGTGCGGGTGAACTTGTTCTGTTCGTAAGAGAGGATGTGGTATACAGGACCAAAGCCCAATGGAATTGTTGCTGCTCTTCACAGTATTCAAATCACAGGCTTGTTGGAGGAAAATCATTCATTCTTTTCCGTGCTACAGTTGTTGCTTCCAACTAAAGTAGAAGGATGTATGCTTTAGAATGTCTCCATTAAGGTGGAGACCATATATAGCTGAGTAAAAATAATTTGTTAGATGGTTTGGTTTCTGAGGTGACTTCTATGGGGAAAAGTGGTTTAGCATAACAGAACAAAATGTTTTTAGATTTGAAGGCCAAGGGCAAAATATTTAAGTCATTTTCTGCTCTTCTTTGCTATTGTCCAGAGTCAGCACAGATGATGGTAGTGAAAAGGTCAAGCTATTAATATGTTATCAGAATAAAGTTGAAGATGTATGATGAGTGTAGTGATTAAAGACAATAGCAATTTAATGCAAGATGCTTTGCTTGAATCTGCTTGAATTACTTCTAGGCTTAGAGATGTAGCTCTCAGGCTGAAATTTAATCACCTATGCAGACAGTTAATAACCCTGTCTGAGGGCAGGTTGGGAGGGGGTTGGGAATTGCTCACTTCAACTTCTATGGAAGATCTACAATAACTTCCTAATGCAGTGACATTTAAATTCTGTAACAATCTAAAATCTTCCAGGTTGTCAGAAATAGCCATTGAATTTTTAATCCTGGAAGAGCTAACCAATGTCAGTGTTTCATTGCTATTCTGATTCAGAGCTCTATTTCTAAGGAGCAGTGCACTTCATTTCTGGGAAGAGCAGAAATAAGTAGAGGGTGCTTCCAATGTGGTACACTGAAAGCCTGTAAGAAGACTTGCATGTCTCTTTGTTAGACTGCATAAATGTAGAGCCTGCTCACTGTTTTCCATTTAAATAATGTTTGCTATTATGCTGAGATTCATCAGTAAGTGGATACTTGCAGAAAGATTCCCTTTATTCAAAACTAAACATGTACTCATAGTCTCTCAAGTACTTGCAAGTTAAGTCAGCTATAAGCCTGTCTTGGCATGGCAACAAAGTTTAGGAGATGAGGTTGGGAAATAACGAGACAGGTTTGTTTGTGTTCTTTTTCTAGTGGATGTTGTCTTTACTGGTACATTTTTAGTTTTAAAAATTAGATGCCAAGCAATATAATGGTGTCGGGAGTGTGACTTAGAAGGAGCTATTTGAGACTATTTTTAATGCATACCTCAGTTATATGACACAGAGATTAGCTTTAGAAAGGTTACTTCCACATGATGCAGACTCTAGGGATAAAAGACCCTTTACCGGAATGGTAAAGGTTATCAAGGTAGAAAGCTTTAATAGGACCAGGGAGACTTAAGCAGGATTTGTTTGGCACCAGAACCTTCCAGGCTAACCTACTCAGGTCAGGTGCTTCAGGTGAGTCTGCTTGGTCTGGCTGTCTGCTTCTGGGACTGCTTCATAAAAAAAAAAAAAAAAAAAAATATATATATATATATATATATGTATGTATGTATTTATATATGTAACCTGTTTGTTCTGGTTTCTGTGAATGCTGAAACTGAGGTTGTAGTTGCGGGTTAGTATATTGAAAATGCAATACCTTAATTGCAGGACTTGAACTGGCTTCAGTGTTGACTTTTAATAGGTATCTTGGTACTAAAAATAGTTTCTCCACAGATGCTTTGTGTTTTGGACTAAGTCCATTATTGGTCAAGAATTGCAAAATAATGCTGCACAGAACTACTTACATCATCACTATTCATTCCCTGATGGTTTGCAACTTGTAGTTCAGCATGAAAGTGGTGACAGACCAGTTTTCCAGATGTATGATCTATGTTGTGTGCACCTGCCAAACTTGTATGACTTTGTATATGAAAAAAAGAGACCACTGGACTTGTCCCCAGAAACCATCCAATTTTGCAGGTGAATTTCTGTGCTCTGGGGTCCTGCCTGTCCAGAATGATAGCATTTGCTATAAATGGCACACAGATTTTTGCACAATAATGAAGAAAGGTTTTGCTTGTGCTTTGGATTTGTTGCTGAATATTTTTAATGTAGAGATTTACATGCGCAAATCAAATAAGCCCCTAGACTTTGCACTCTAAAAAGCTGAATATAAGATTTGCATTCTGAGATATTGTTGAGCTTAGCTGAGTAATCAATTATTTTATTAGAGTATGTCTAGTGATGTATGGAAGTCAGTGCTTGGCAGGGCACATTATGTTGGTCTGGAAGTGCCAGAGAGTTATGTCCAAATCTATTATTTTTCCATTCCAGGAATGGAAATACCCTGAGATTGTGTTTAAAAATTCACTGTACAATAAAATACAGCTGGAAGAGATGCCCATAAAGGCCCTTCAGGCATTCCCTTTAAGAGTACAAATCCAAGTCAGACTGAGAATTGTTATGTGTAAGATTTTCTTCCATCTTCTGGTACAGATACTGCAATGACAAGAGTGGCATGAAGCACTGAAAAGAGTCGGGGATTTCATGTTGGCAGTGGAGTATGGGAGGGAAAGGAGCAGTTTAACTCAGTCCTGCACAGATCAAGAGCTCCCTTTGCCTGGTTGCTCAGTGACTGCAGAGCTGGAGAGCACCCTCTTTGTCTGTCTTCATGAAGCAGCTGGGATATGCTAACATTTCCCTCCACACACTGTCTTTTCCAAAACAGCCTGGTCAGCATGCTGCTAAGGCTGCCATGTGGTGATGTGGACCTGATGGTATGATCAGGTACTACTTATGCCTCAGGCTCTGGTGAGGTAATGTTTGAAATTCATTATTCATTTCTCAGAAAGGCATTTGGCAAGAAAATCCACTGAACAAAATGCTACAGAAACCAACTTTTGCCTACAGTCTCACTCTTTGAATAGACTTCTAACTTGGACTAAGATCTCAGAAATGGTAATTGCATGTGGATTCCTTTCTCCATGGATTTGAAGGTGGAAAGAGGCCGAGAAGGATCTGAGAACTAGAGAGAGTGTCACTCCTTTAAAAACATGCAAGTTAGTAGGAGGCATAATGAAGGATTTCTTTCTTTGGGAGATTGAGTGTTACAGTTCAGATGCATTGGAGTAAAGAACTTGTAGGTCCACCAAGGTGCTTAGAAATTTATTTGGATTATTTATTTTGGACAGCTCTTACAGATCTCCATGTTCTACAGCACAAACTTTCGTGTCCTCTCTTGAGGCAAGGGATACTGTACAACATACTTGTGTCAGCTGAAGAGTTGCTGTGATCAGAGACCTGTAAAGGATACAGGCAAGACAGGTGTAGCAAAGGCTTATTCTATCATGGAGCAGCTACAGAAAGGCATTTGAATCCCAAGAGCAGAAAATGGGAAGCCTAAGAAATGCATGTTGTGTTAAAACAAACCTTGTAAAATGCATGCAGTACTTTTTGGAGGAGTGGGTTTAAGGATCTGTGAGGGTAGCAAGCACCTGATTGTGATAAAGCCAAAGCCTTTTGTTTCTAAATGAAATTAAGATCTTGCCTTAAGTTCTAAAGACCCTACTCTAGTAGGAAATGTACCACTGTTCAGCTACTGCACTTGCCTTCTTTTTGCATGCAAAATGTGTACAACAGTGCAGAGGAATTCGAGGAGAGAAGTTCATCAGTCAGGTACAAGGTTCTGCACATGGGTCAAGGCAGTCCTAACCACAAATGCAAGTGGGGTGGAGAATAGATTGAAAGCAACCCTGAGCAGAAAACTTGGGATGTTGGTTGACAAGAACCTCAACATGAGCTGGCAATGTGCACTTGCAGCCCTGAAAGCCAATTGCATCCTGGGCCACATTAAAAGCAGCATGGCCAGCAGATCAAGGGGGAAGAGTTCTTCAGCACTTGACTTCACTCTTGTGAGACCCCACCGAGTACTGCATCCAACTCTGGGGCCCCTAGCATACGAAGGACATGGACCTGTTGGAGGGAGTCCAGAGGAGGGCCACAAAGATGACTGGGGGCTGCAGCACCTCTCCTGTGAAGGCCAAGAGTTGGTATTCTTCCGCTTGGAGAAGAGAAGACTTCAGGGACACTTAGAGAGGGCTGGCAAGACAGCTTGAGAGGGGTGTGTAGTGAGAGGACAGGGTGGAATGGCCTTAAACTGACAGAGGACAGGCTTAGATGAGGAAGAAATTCTTCACTGTGATGGTGATGAGACACTAGAACAGGTTGCCTAGAGAAGTTGTGAACTTTGCATCCCTTGAAGTGTTGAAGTTGGATGTGGCTGGCCTAGTGGAAGATATCTCTGCTGATGGTAGGGGGATTGGAACTAGATGAGCATTAAGATCCCTTCCAACCCAAACCTTTCTATGATTGCAAGAAAACGATTTTTTTCTACTATTTGATCTTTGTTTAGTCTAGATGTCATTTCTGCGCTGGTCATGGTTCATTGTTTTATCTGAATCAGCAGCAATATTCTTGACTTCTAATTTAAAGCTTCACAACACAGATTATTGTTTAGCAGCTATTCCATAGCAATTTTTTTGTCCTTTTCCTCTCTGTTCAAGATTCAACTGGTTGCTTTGCTGAAGAAGTAGGTGTGGTTGTTTTATAACAAGGTGAATAAATAATTGATTGCTTACATCACTTCAGATTTTATAATTGTACTTCTTATTAACAGTAGCTTCCAATCTTTGTGGCTACCAAGACTCTTGTGCCTTTAGGCAAATTGTTTTACATAGAGCCGGTACTTGATTATCCAGGGTAACAAAGGAAAAGAGGGGGTGGGTGGGAGAATGTGGATACAATGGAAAAACTGTGGATAAAAAAAAGGTAGTCTGCTACAAATCATGCAGTGACTGTACAGCTGAAGGGGAAGAGGGGGAACTGGTCATTATTCTACAACTTTTAGTCATTCAGGTTTATAGCAAAAATTAATTGTATTGCTTTTGGACTTGAGTGTAGCTTGGATGTGTCTGTACTTGTAGCACAATTAAACTACAACATGGATGATCCATCCCCAGATAGCTGACAGCAGGTTATATTGTGCTTTGTTGAAGGTGCTGGGCTGACTTGTGCACTGCTGGTTCCTTGTAACCCTCTGTTATGACAGTCTCTCCTTATTCTTTGCATTAGCTGATCTAACCTGTGCTGTCAAAGCAAATGCCTGAAACAAAAATAACCCTGTTTAAATGAGGAAAATACCTATTTCATGGAATGTTTGACTCCTCTTATAAGGCATAGGGAATATTTCTAAATAGGTCTTGACTGTAAATAAAAAGATGTGAAATTAAGTCTTACTTCAGCTAGAACAAGTAGTGTGATAGCTGACTCTCATGACCACCCTAAACTCATTCTCTTTTGATTCATACCTTGCAAAGACTGGCTGAGCTCCTGGTTGCTTTCTCATAATTCTCCCTTTAAAACATGTTATCAGCCACTTTAAAAACACTGTAACGGGATTTAAAACCCAACCAAAAAAACCTATGTGGTTTGAAGAGCATACTACTGTACATAATGTGTACATACTTTACATAATATTCTGACAGTGCAGGAGATACCAATGGGGGGAATAAAGCTATCCCATCTCTAACCTGATTCAGTCTGAATTATGGTTCCCTTGTCTCTTGTCACTACAGGTGATAAAGCAGCAGCAGCAATATCAATACATTCTTCCAGTCTTGTGTCTTGCCTGCAGTATTCACAAGCCAAGATCTCATTTTTCTCTGCCTTACATCTAACTCCAGAAATTTCTATTTGACAGCACAAATTGAGTAGGTTAGACGTGGCCATCCATCTTTGTCACTGCAACTTTTGGCTGCCTGTTGTAAAACATTAGCAGCTTCTTTTGCTGTTCTCCCATGTGACACATGGAATTATGGAAGTCAAGGTTTCTAGAACTTATTAATGCTGGAGAAGGGGTATAAAATCTTAATTGTATGCAGTCCCTACAGCAGCAGTACAACTTTATTTCAAAGGATAGAATAAATTTAGCCTGTTAAAGATCTTCTTGGAATAAGGAATTGTTTGGGCAGAGGTACACACTGAAACAAATCAAATCTTCTTTGAAGTGATAAGTATTTAATTCTGAGGATCACATTTCATTAGCAGAACTGTTACCTCCCCTCCCCACCATTCCCTCCCTCCCTGGAAGCATGATATCTATTCTAGGAACCAGTTCAGCATGGCATCTTAAATTATTTTCAGGGAACACACAGATTGCAGCCCCAGAAGGCATCTTGTGTATTTTCAATCCATGTGATTATTTATCAGTAGCATAGATTTAGTGGATCTAAATATAGAGAAAAATCATAACCTGTTACTATAGGTCTTTAATTATTGGAACACTTGCAGATCATTAATTCAGTGCAATACTGTTCAGCCTGTAAAGCAAAGGTAGTATAGAATATAGTATTAATTGAGAGGCATAATGATAAGTAAGTCAATGGCTGGTGTGTGTAGTGGTGCTAGTCTAGAGGTGACACTTCTAGTGGTGACTCAGAAGAGTCCACCATTCCAAATATGCTGCCAACAAGAGGATCACACACACTTCAGTCCTCTGTGTTTGACTTCATAAAGTGCAAATGATGGCACAATCAATGCCTAATGAAAATCCTCTTACCAGACTGTCTTAATAGGATTACTTTCCAGAACACAGAACTGGGAAGGATCTCCCAGGTCACATGGTCTGCCTTCTTATTTGCAGATAAGCTCTTTGCATTTAATATAATTTTTTAACAGAGTAACTTGGTTATGTGATGTTTCTTTCCACATTATTTTATGTATTAAAATATTACTTTTAAACCCTTTAGGCACTAGAATCTTTCCCATCCCTTCCATAAAATATAGAAAGACATAAACAAAAGACCAGTACTTGCTTGGAGTGTGCTTGCTTGGACTTTCACTCTGGGGTGAAGTTTAAACAGATTGTAATTGTGCTTTACTGCCTGTTCTTACTCTGGGCATCATCAGACTCAAGTGATGACCACAGCTAAGGGGCAGAAGTATTAAGACAGTGATTCTCCTGTAGGTCACTTACTACCTTATAACAAAGTCTGTATTTTGAGTATGTCTGCAGACTCTGGGAGAAATATGCTAGCTAATATTTCATGGAATTCATTTAGCACTCCTTAGAAAATACGTTAGTGGCTTAAGATCCTAACTTATTTAGCACTTGAGTGATAACTTTTTTGAAGTAGATATCTAAATTAATTCTAGCATGATACAAGTAGTTAGTTCTACTTTAGGTGACTGGTATATAACATTTCTTACACACTTTAAACACAAAGCCTGAGCCTTTACAATTGGTTGCTTTACATTTTAAAAGACAGTTCTGAAGCATGTAGTGCATTTTTTTTTTGTCAGAAAAGAATTCCAGATGTTCTGGAATAAACTGTTGCCCATTTGTTTTTGTTGTGCTGGTAGCAGCCATTTTAGGTTTATAGTCAGATTTTGTACTCGTGTTTTAGGTGTGTTGAGGTAAAACTGCATAGTCTTCTTTCTTAAAACATTAACAAAAATGCCTAGAATTTGGATTATGTTGATACTGAAAACTGAATCCTTTCTGAGTGCAAAAACTAGTGAGGGGGAGGAGTGCTGGTGGTAACTAGCTCACTGGCAGCCAGAAACATTCCAGCTCTTACTTCAGCTTTTGGTGCAGTACTGCCTAGTCTGCTTAGCTAAAGATTTAATCAGCTTGCTTATAGCTAGCCAACTACTTTTTGTTTATTAAACCCAAGCTCTCAGGCAGAAGATTTGGCTTAGTGTCCTGAAGTAATTGTGATAACCAGAGAATTCATTTATATGACAAAGCAAAGTATCAATCTTTCACTGTATGATCTGGAGACTCTCGGCTCAGGTTAGGGGCAACAGAGGCTTCCAGGACTAGTTCTGTAAAAATCAACACCTAAACAACATCTCTGCCTTCCCCCCCCCCCGCCCAGTAGGTCTCTGAACACTTTTTCATCTTTATTATTTTTAGGTTCTTATCAGATTTCACCTTAAAATATGTAATGACTACATTTAATATTAGATTTGTTAGCTCTTACTCTTGGTTAGTAATTTGCAGTACATTTAATGTAGCAAGTGGAAGGAGGCAGGACCATGTGCCAGAATACTTTTCTGGGAATCTGACAATGAGAAGAAGCATTGGAATAAAATAGGGTCCTATGTAGTCTTTAGCTCCCTTTTCTTTTTGTCATCCTTGGTGGGATAGTCACAGCAAGTTATGCCACCTCCTGGATCTAGAGTTGTTTGTGAATTCATTTTAAAGATCCCTCAGGCACTTTTCCATGTTTTGCAGTTCAGGGACTTGCCTGTGTAGCCAAGTGGTGTCTCTGGCCCCCAGGGAAGAGGAGTGTCTGCTTTAAAGCATGTTAGAACTCCTGCTGATATTTCTTGACACCAGTGGACCAGAGCCAAAATGCATTGACTGCCAGTCCCTGGCCTGCCTGCTGCTCCAAATGAGTATCTGGGGGGAGGGAGAGTCATCACTGTGTAGAACACACTGATATGCCCAGGCACCACTTGGAGGAATGACTTGTTACAAACCATGAGAAACTCTGTGTATCTCTTGCATACTAAATTTCTTCAAAAGGATTACATTGCTTCTAGATTCTGCAGGATGTGAGTGCACTTGTTTTGATACCACTGAATAAAACATTCCCCCCGCAGAAAACAGACTTCTTGTCTCTCGTGTTAAATCTTAAAGAACCTAATACTTCTGGCTAAAGAAATTATAATGATTGAAAATTGTCATCTGTTCCAATCAGTAACACTTTAATTGGCTGGTAAGACAAAAATGTGGTGAGAAGACTTTGAGTGTGTCAGATGCTTGATGTACCCATACTGTATGACTTTTATTGCAGAAGTCAATTTACACGCAGCTTCCCACTGTAAAGGAAATCAATACTGGAGACTAACAGATTGTTTTTACAGGGCTGCTGAAACTGAGATGAGGAGAGCCATTTAGAGGCCTCATTATAGCACGTGCTCTTTCCTTGTGTTCTTTCAAACAATCTGATGGAGTAATTAATCCTTGAAGTGCCCCAAGAGGCAAACCTACTTAATTGCACTGCTGTTTAGCCTAAATTCCCAGACTGCGGACAGGACCTGGCGTTGATCCTGTTTGATCAAAATTTTTGCATGGAGTATATATTCCTTAGGTTTTTTAATCTTCTCTCAGAAAAAAGCAATCAATCTGTCAAATTTTACCTAGTGCAGCATGACCCTAGACATTATTTCATTCTTGCTGTAGGCAGAATTATGTACGAGTTGCAGGGAAGCAGTCAGCTGTGCCTGTTGTTGCTTGGAGATGGAGAATGACCTGTTCTTGTGAATCACAGAAGGAAGGTATGCCCTGTGACTACTATGTGGGAAGTCATTCCCCTTGCATAGTCATCCAGGTAGCAACATTTAAGCCTGGTGGCTTAAGCTCTGTGCCTTTCAAGAGTGGCTAGGTAACGGTGATTTGGTGTGCAATCTGTATTTGCTAAACTATTTGCCAAACTATTTTTGCCTGATGTGAAAGTGGATGATGACAAAAAACCATGATGTGTCCTTCCTATCTGCTTTGGAGTGTTTTGTTTAACATAAGTGACATCCAGGCATAGACTTAGCACGTCCTATTTTTGTATTGAGAACACAAAGCATTTGTTCTGGAGACAGCACTTGATTTTCAACAAATGTCTTGTTGAGATTGAATCTATGTTATGCGTAGGGTTAAGAGGTGTTGAATGCTTCTCTTCCACTGCTCAGTATAGTCTGTGATCAATGCCTCTTCTTCATTTAGCAATTTCACACTCTAGTGATTCCTTCAGACTTCTGTAGAGATGCACAAATTAGACAACAATTCCTTAACCAGCGTGTTCTGGATATATTTGGATAAGTTGAAGTTGTTTTGACAGTTCAGTTATGAAAACAGCAAAATAGCAGTGTTAGTACTGAAGAAGATTAAATGAAGTCTGTGACTGGGTATTGGTTTCTTCTCTAGGTTTGCTAGTGACACTGAAACTGCAGAGTGCAAGCAGCGCTCATTTGAATAATGAGCAGAGATTTAATTTTTTTTAAAAATTAACAAACAGAATGAGACAAATGGAATACCTGGTATGCTCTACTATGACTGGAAGTTCCTTCTTGGAAAAACAGGTATTTTGGTATCATAAAATCTTTTCCCTGTAATCACATCATCTCGCCAATAACTTTTTTTTGTCTGTTGCGCTAAAAGCGATAGAGCTGCAGCCATTGTAGCAAGGGATTGACTTTAATTATTGAAGTTATGGGCACAATGAGGTGGAGGGTTCTCAAAATTCAGAATCTGTGGCATTTGCCTTGTATTTCGTGTGATGCTTGTTTTTCATCGTTTAGTAGCGATGGAATGAATGCCGGAGAACTGCTCTGCCTTGTGTCTTGCCCACACCCCCACCTGCTGGCTGTAACCCTGTGTGCACTGCTGGTGGCTCTAGGGTAATTTATCCTTTTAGGATGCATAGCACAAGGACACATCTTCTGCCTTGAGAACTGCTCTGAAATGTAAGTGCTTGAGAAGTTGGAGTTGTTGGTAACTTTTAAAAAACCCTTGTCCTAGCAAGTCATAGCTGTCCTAGCTGTCATAAACACCATGCCTTTTACTAGAGGAGAACAAATACACCTCTCCCCTCTAGAGCTTGCTGCTGTGTCTCTGCAATAGGCAGTAGGATATCCACTGCCTCTGAATGGGAAGTGCTGGGTTATCAGGGCCAGGCAGGAAGAGACTGGAGAAGAAGAAAGTGGAAAGTTGTTCCTGGCGAGGTAGAACTAAGTTAGAGATGGTAGTAGGCATGTGTAAAGTGTATAGTAGGCTGCCTACCTCATTTCCATATTTTTCCAAGTTATTTCTTCCACTAGGATGTACTTCAGATCCAGGTGTGTAGGTGTAGGTCTCTTTGGCTGAATTCTGCTGGCTTTCTTGTGCCAGTTTGATAAATATAAGTAATTTTTCTTCTGGCTTGCCTTCTTCCTGTGTCCTCAAGTTCCTGATCAAACTTGTCCCCTCTGTCTTTCTCTACTAAAGACTCACAGAAATACTCATGGTAGTGAAAAAGAGAACTACAGAAGTCAGGGGCTGTAGGGTCAAATGAGATTGCCAGTAGTTTGCTATAAGTTTGCTTCTCTTCCTCTAGATGTTGCTCTTTGGACAAATAGGAACTGGAATTTTGTGTTTTAGGAAGACTTGTTTGAATAATGTTTGAAGCAGTGCCAGTATTGGTGAGTCCATTGGGAGTGGATTAGAGGGAGAAGTAATATGGTCGCTATCAACAACTGCTGGTATTTTCTACAACTAGTAAGAATGTCTGTACATTTAACTCTGAAGACCTATGATGCACTGAAATTCTTCTAAAGCATTTGTCCAGTGTTTTTTGTAACTTGTACATCAGATCTGGGCACATGTCTTCAGGTACCTTTGTACAGTCACTCTATCACTCCAAGTTGTTCATGGCCGTAAGGACTTTCTTATGGATCAGGAACCAGGTCTAAAGGTCTGAGGTGCTAGCTGCAGCAAAAATGAAATAATAGACAGATTTGCATTGATGTTCTGCACTCTGTACCTCTTAAAGGCATGTTATGAGGCAAATTTTTAATAGGGGAGATTTTCCATTCATGAAACTCAGCTAAATGCTTACTTAATTTTAGTACTCCACCTCTGATACAGATGGTTAGTGTTAGAAAATTGCAGCCTTCCACCATTATTGTTGAAGTGACCTGTTCACCCTGTCACATTATGGTATCTGCTTTTATTACAGAATACCACTATTTTCTCATTCTTTTGACTTAAAAAAAAATTTTACAAAAAGGCAAAACCTGAACAATATATGCAATTATTTCCATAGCACTGAACAGGAGAATTGGGGATGTATTTTGGAAGCATTGTAACAGACTGGCTCGCTATGCCTTGAAAAAGCATATTTCTTCCCTTTTCATTTTCACAGCTGCAGTGTAAGGCATAAAAGCAGTGAAGTTAGAGTATGTCTGACTCTGTCCTCCCACACTGGCTTGTTTTTCACGTCACATGTTTGTTACTTTTAGGACTCATCCATGTTTATGTGGGGTTTGATTTGGATTTGATTTTCAAATGGTCAGTTAGCAAATCAACATTAAGAAAGTTGCATGAAAGCATAGCCTGGGAGTTTCTTGCCTTGGAAGATAAAATACATTGACATATATAGACAAGGCAAAGGAAGGGAAGCCATCTGTGCGTTAGCAAAGACTGACTTGCAGGGTAGCTGTGTACAGAGCAGTTGGCTTTCAGCTCTGCTGCTGTAGATGAGGAATCTGCTTGCTGTAGTCTAAGGAGAAGGGGAAGAATAATAGCAAGTGGAAGTTGTGTGTTACTGGAGAGGAACTAATATATGCAAAGATATTCTCGTTTGACATTACTCTGACATTGTGTTGGAGATATTGCAGGAAATGAGACACGGAGTGGAAGCTGGAAGAAAAGGAGTGTGACTTCTTGTCTCCTCTATTCTGATATACAAATTCTCCCCTCTCAAATCTTATAATGCTCAGTGTAGAGCAGCAGTGATGCTGGAGCTGACTTCTGATAAAAATGCAGCTGCAGAGCAGTGGTATTGCTGGTGAGGTTGTCTGGCACTGAGGGAAGAAAAACCTGAGCACCCTTGGGAAAGGAGGATGGCTGTGGAATCAGAGAATTGATTAGGCTGGAAAAGACCTTTAAGATCATGAAGTCCTAACATTAACCTAGCACTGCCAAGTCTGCCACTAAACTGTGTCCCTATGTGCCCCATCTACATGTCTTCTAAATACCTCTGGGTATAGTGACTCAACCAATTCCTTGGGCAGCTCTTTCAATGAATGACAACCCTTTCCATGAAGAAATTTTTCCTAATATCCAATGTAAACTTTCACTGGCATGACTTGAGGCTGTTTGCTCCAGTCAGTTGTTACTTGGAAAAAGAGACCAACACTTCCTTTCAGATACTTGTAGGGAGCAATAGGGTCTCACTGAGACTCCTTTTCTCCAGGCTAAACAACCCCAACTCCCTCAGCTGCTTCTTGTAAGACTTGTGCTCCAGACCCTTCAGCAGTTCTATTGCCCCTCTCTGGACATGCTGCAGCACCTCGCTGCCTTGTAGTGAGGGGCCCAAAACTGAACGTAGGTGACATGAAGAGCTCAGTACAGGGTGATGATCACTTCCCTTGTCCTGCTGGCCATTCTGTTTCTGCCACAGGCCAGGATGCCATTGGCCTTCTTGGCCATGTGAGCACATGCTGGCTTGGGTTCAGCTGCTGTTGACTAGCACCCCCAGCTCCTCTTTTAATCAGCAGCTTTCCAGCCACTCTTCCACAAGCTTGTAGTGCTGCATGGCACTGTTGTGACCCAAGTGCAGAACCCAGTACATGGCCTTGTTGAGCCTTAGCCCAACAATCCCGCCTGCCCAGATCCCTCTGCAGACCCTTCAGCAGATCAACGTTCCTTCCCAACTTAATGCCATCTGCAAACTGACTGAAGGTGCACTCAATCCCCTCATCCAGATCATCAGTAAGGATATTGAACAGGACTGATCCCAGTACTGAGCCCTGAGGGACACTACCTGTGACTGGCCAATGGTCAGCAGCAGTGGCTGCCCTGTTGCTGGGCAGGAGGTGTTCCTTGCGTGAGTTCAGCTGGGGATGCCTCTGCCAAAAATGACTGCAAGAATGGTATTTGGTGGAAGATCTGCTCTTCAGTGTTGGTTTATGCAGTGGACTGGCAGTGCTGCATGGGGCTCACTGCAGTGTGCAGCCCTGCTGCAGGTCACCCAGCTGCCACACCTGTTCCATGGGCTTTGCCTGGGGCAGGGAATGGCAGCCAGGGCCTGTCCCACCCCCAGCCAGGAGCAGGCAGCCAAGGGCACTGGGGCAGCTCCAGCTGTGGCCATCTCCTTGTGGCTGAGCCAGGGGCAGGCAGGGATGTGGGTCCGGCTCAGCAGGGCCGGTGGCTGGGCAGGGCTGGGGCAGCTGGGATGTGGCTGGGGCAGGGGCTCATGGCCTCAGGAGCTGACATGGGGGGTCATGGGGACAGCCCTGCAGCCCAGGCTCTCAGTTTGGCTTCCTGGTCTGGCTTGCCTGTGGGCAGAGCCTGTTTTAGGATACATTTTTATAGGAGCCTTTGTGCCTGGTGTTTCTTAAGGCTGTTGAGGGCAAATAGAGGAAATTTGTCCTTGAAGGGAGAGCTCCAGGTCTGGATTGCAGGCTGTAACACAGGGCTGTGGATTATGTTAACATGTGTCTGTCATGACTGAGTGTTTGAAGAGGTCAGTGCAGACCCAGCTTTGTTATCATAGCCAAAGTGGCCATATGGACCCTGATAGGAAGGTGTCTCTCGCACCATTACTTTAGTTTTTATGTAATGACTTGTTTTTTGAAGCGCCTTTGTTCAGCCATGAAACCCCTTTAAATGTCAACTTCTGAAACCGTGCTTCTTATTTTAATTTTGTCACATCACAACAGTTTGATATTCTGAAAGATTTTGCTTGCTAAAGTCTTTGTTGCTGAGGCTGAAATAGCTGTAAAAGGCAGAGCAGGAGACAGGAAGGGAGAAGAAGGGCAGGCTAAGCCCAGAGTCCATCAATGCTGCATGGAGGCCCTGCAGTCCTGTCGGGAGCTGGGGTCTGGCTGGAGGTGTTAAAAGGAGGAGAGAAGGCAAGGGCATGAGTGCTGTACCTGATCCACTGAAGCTGGCCATGCACTCTCCTCACATCACTGTCATGCAAGTGCAGTGGTGGGTAACACAGGATTAAAGGAAGTACGGGAGCTGATTACTTTTCTGTTTGTGCCTTCATAACATTTGGAGTACTACCTGACCCGCGAAGATTTCTGCAAAGATTCCTGTAGGTAAGAAAAAAAGGATTAAATTTGCTGGATAATAGTTTCTTTGCAGCACTGTAAGCTGGTCTTGACTGATGCTGTGTTAATGGTGCCTTAAAGAAAACTATCAGCAGGCTAATGGCAGCTTTGAAAACAAAAACTTACCTTGTGTCATCCTATTCATATCCAAAGAGATGCGTATTTCCAATCCTAATGATCCATTTAACTGCCAAGATGAAACACAAAAAAAAAAAAAAGGCAATTAAAAAGGAAGAGGCATGTTACTGTAACATTGAGGCTGTATGATTGAGGGCAGTCAAGCAACTGGAAGACAGATCTTTAAAACTGAGATTAGTTTTCATTTGGCTCTTAGAGAATTTTATTCTTCCTGTTTCCCAGATAAATATTTACATTGCTTTAATTCTGAAGCAGTCTGAAGTGCTCAAAGGTTAGTGAACAAAACTTCAGCATTAAGGGCTAGCTAAGTATTTCCTTCATGTCAGAGATGGAAACAATCACTTTATGACACACATCTTGATGGTAGATACTACTGGAAGGTTGTTGGAATGATTCATCTGTTTAAGCTGTGTTTAATTGTAGGATCACCTCCATTTACTTTTGTAATTCCTGTTTCCTAAGAGTGGAGGTCCTCACTCTCTTCAGAAACAAAGTTCCTTGTGAATTACAAGCTTCTGCAGGATAGCAAGCTTGTAGTGCACAAATGAATTTGATGCTCAGCTGGCATGTTTCTTTTGTGTGCAAGACAGCCTTGCATGTAAAACAGTCGGATGCAGAGCAGGTGCACTGACCTGGGCTCCTGGATCCAGTGCACTCGTGAGCAGCATGGATGACTGTGTACTTGGCCACTTCAGTCCCACGTGCCTGTTGCTAGGACTGCTGGTGTCTTATTCCCATGGATTTTTTTTTTCTGCATTAAACTGAGCTGCTTTTTATTTCCCAGGGAATTGTGGGAACTTGTCTGTTCTTGGGGCATGTTTTGAAGGGGAAGGGAAGAAGATATTGTGGGAAAACATCAAATAGCTGAATTTGCTTTAGGGCTGAAATCAAAGGCCTGTAATCATCAAAAGGTGGAAGAGAGCTAGCCCACAAGAAAGCGGCAGTGAGGGTTTTGCCTGTAGCTCCGAATAGGCCAGTGTGGCTGGGAGTGGAGCACTGAATGCAAGGTGGACTGACTACTTATGTGAGTGAGTGAGTGGGAGCTGGTTTGGAGCAGTGCATGAGTAAAGGCCAAAGCTGACTTGCAATAAAACAAAATGTTACAAGAAGGCCAGAATAGTTTCCCGTGAATAAAAAAGTTAAATGAGACAGGTACCGTTGCCTTGGCTACTGGTGCGATGTGAAGATGCTTTGATGTACACTTTGGCCCAGTGCTCCTCTCACCTAAGACAGATTGAATGTGTAGATAACATAAGCCACCAAGCTGCTCTTACTGAGAGATTGGTAATTTTTAACTGCAGCTTGTTTCTCTGTACATTTGGAATCTTGTAAATTGGGAGCTCTACCACCTATTATTTCTCCTTTGACTCTATCAGAAGTGTTTCAGGACTTCATATAACGATTCCCTATTTGAGTGCATACATGGATTTTCAGTTATAAAAAGTAGTTATTTTTTCTTTGTGTGTGCTTTCTGTTTGTTAAAAACAACAGCATGAGGGAACTTAAAAATTAACCTGCATTCCTTAGTGTATTTTCATAAGTAGTTACCCAGATCCACAGCAGAAACCACAGTAGGAAATGAGCTCTGGTCTGTATAGAAACAAGGTGAAACTGATGTCCTAATTTTTCTAATTAACTACATAATTGTTTAATCCCTTTGGAAAATGGTGGTGTAAATTTGTGTACTTTGGTTTTGAATATTTTTGTTTTACCAAGTGTCTTATGCCTTGGCTTGTCTTATTCAGTGGTAGATGCCAAAGGCATTATATGAAGCATCTTCAGCATTTTTAAAGTGGAATAAATATAGAAGTACTCTTGGCACAGCTATCTTCTTCTTGCAGCTGAAGGTAATGGGGATTTTAAACAAAGAGATATTGGGTATGTTTGATTTCAGTGATTGACAATGGATTCTGCTGCCTTCTTTTAATTCTCCATTCCATAGGCCAGGTAGAAAGCTTGTGTTGGCCTCTTTTCTGGTCACACAATCCTACCTGGTTGCCTGTATTTTGTTGTGCTGAAATGACGAGGCAAGGACTGCTACACCCACTCCATATTCAGTGGATTTTATCCTGTGAATTCTTGTTATGGAAGGCAGCACTGTTTATTATGAATGTAGGATTTATTAATGTCCTGACGGCTGTGCTTGGCACCATGTGTGCAGAACGGAACCGTTTGTGCTTTATCTAAGGTACCTGCCTGTGGGAGGAACATGGGTACAGTGTCTTTTACACATATCTTCTACAAGCTGTGAAGATGCATTTGAGGGGGTTGCTCCATCTTCTGTCTTCCAAACCATCTGGGTTTGGAAGAATATGAGAAGGATTAAAAGTAGATATTTGGCAGCTTTTGGCAGTAATGAGAAAGTGGGGTCCTCAAACAGTGTCCAAATGTAGCTTCTTTAGACACATCTCAACCTTTTTTTTCTTCTTTATCTTCAGAAAACAGTTCTCACTCCTCCGATCCAGTATGTTGTCTTTGAACCAGTAGATGGGGATCTCATAAATGGCCCAAGCTTTCTAAGCCCTCTACCAGAGGAGTCAGACATTTCCTAAGCTGTTGCTTTGACAGTGAAGTTCAGAAAACAGGGGCATGCAGGGGTGGAAAGTGTTTGCTGCACTGAAGGGATTTCTCGTGTTTAGACGTGCTGGTTCTGGAGACATTCTGAAAGTGGTGAGGTGAACTTTAAACTCTGCTTGCATCGGCCATTTGAGGGATTAAGAGGACTGGCACCAAGTGAAGGTCAGTGGGAAGGAGCTGATGATACCACTTTGTGCTGACTGATAGGTCCCTGTGCCAGCCACTGCCTTCTCTGAGCTGATTTTCAAATGCTTTGATTTGGTTTGCTGAAGCAAAGCTTGCCTGTGGAGGCTGCATATGTGTGCAGCCCAGCTCTGCTTAGTTGGAGCAAAAAGTCTGTCCAGGAGCTTGGATTCAGGCCAATTGCTGCATGAGAAAATTCTCATTTTCCTCCTGTGTTTTCACAGGCTCACTCAGCCTGACCAGCTCTTGGAAAAGAACTGATGTTTCTTTAGAATTTGAGAGTGTCAGTCGGCTCATCCAAACTTTATAATTTGAAACTGGGTGTTCTATTATTAGCTGTAGCCTGAAGTGATTTTTGGAATGCACCTGTCATTTTGATTATGCTTACTCCTTATTTGTTTTGTTTCCTTGTTCATTGATATGAGAAAATATTAAAGAAATGTGCATCCCTTGCAGCTTGTGGCTAATGTGGTATGCCAGAATGTTTTAGAATGCCTGAAAAGAGTTTTAAAGGAATCTGGTAATGTAGGTTGGACAGAGTGATTACATGCAACCATGACTATGCATGGGAGTTGTCTACAGCTCAAGGTTTTGTTTGAGAGGAAGGAAAAGATAATTTGGAGCTACCTGAACACTGATTTACCATTACCAGTGTTAAAACAGGTCCTCTTCCACTGCAGAAGGTCTTCTGAACTTTATTTTTTTCCATTATTAGGCTAAAATGACACGTTGGAAATGTTTGGCAGGAAAATTTTGTCTGTGTGTCTTCTGCCATGCTCTTATCACCCTAGCTTGAAATTGGCTGGAGAGGTATTGATATTGTAACACAATGATACCTGTAGGATTAAGCTGCTTATTTTCACAAAATTTACACAACCTCCAAGTATCTCCACTAAAGCGAAGAACTTCATGCTCTTTTATTTGGCAGTGAATCCACACAGGTAAGTTGTTATAGCTTCTGTTGTATTCTTGAAAAGGAAAAGGCTTTATTTGGGCACCTGAGAATCAAGATATGAATTACAGGAAACCCACATTTCCTTAGCACTGGTGCTTCCCAATGCACGTCATTGTTTCTGCTCCATGTAAGAACAGACAGGAGGAACTCAAACTCACATGTGATACACAGACTTCTTTTGAGTAGTTCCTTTGTTGGATACTGACAGACTAATCATGGCAGATTTATCTTTCTTTGTTTTTTGTTTTGTTTTGTTTATGGAAGACTATTCACTCTAAAGTGTATGTTTTATTAAAGAAAATTACCTGCTAGCAGCAAGTCCCACACTGATGTGAACCACTGTCAAGCTACCAGTCGTTCCCTGGATCTCCTTTGTTGATGTGCCATTTCATTGCTCTTTGGTGTGCCACAGTGCAAAATAGCAAACCACAAACAAAGAACAGAACAAAATGATCCACCTGAAAATACACCACCTCACTTCCACAAGCCCCAGTGATCCTGGATGGTACCCTGGGAGTACCAGCTTTCATTTACAAGAAATCTTGTGGAAGTCAACTCTTTTGGGATGCATTGGATGTAGTTTGCACTGAAAACTCCTTTGACAACTGAACACTTTTAAAATGGAAAACAACAGAAACATGAGACAGTAGCAGCATGGAGCTTCCTCTCTTATCTTTTTTTTTTCCCAGAGAGGGAAAGGGAGTGCCTGACTTTGATCTTATTACCTTCCTTCCACCTGACTCTCCGTGCGTGTTCATGCAGTTTCATGTCTGGAGACTTGATTATCCTTTCTGGTTTTCCTGAAATATCTCTCATTTGAGAAAATCTGTAGGTGGAGGTGGAAAACCCTGTGAGAATCTGGAGGAACAAAGATTATAGGAGTCTTCCTCATTAACATGTTTGTGTCCAGGCTGATCTCTACAAGGGCTTCAAACCTTAAGACTTTGTATATTTGTAAAAAAAGTAGCCAGTTAAAAATAACTTTATTTGTTTAACAGAGTATTATACTTGGAATTTCAAGTTCCTTTGAACTGGCTATTCTGTATCAGACATAGACTAGCACACAACTGGTACTTTAAAAATGCACAGGAGTGCTTCTGGATTCCTTTTGATGGCAGCAGTTCTGTAACCCTGACTGTAAGGTCAGGCTCAATGTTTGCAGAAGGCGTGCGATGCCTATGCCTATCATGTTGTCCCCAGAATGGAAATAGGCTGCTGCAGGTATTTGGTTTACATGCAGGTGTTTTGTAGGCATGGGACAAATTAAGGAGGAGTTCTACTGAAGGACTGTATTTGATTTGATTCCTTGTATTGGATTCCTTGGAATTAGTTCCTCAGCTATGCCCTGTAGGATAACGATGTTATGTTTCTTACATGTACTTCACTGGTGCTTGAAACTCTGGGTTTCAGAGTATATGCCAAGTACAGTGTCAGTGAGAACACTGCTGTCCTTTACACCTACCATTTTATCTTAAGTTGCAATGTTTAACTGCTTGAAGTTTTCTTCTCCTGTATTTCGAATCCTCTCTTTTATTTCAAAGGTGGAGTAATGTGAAAAGAATGCAAAATAGTCAGCTCTTTGTCTGACATGTACTAGTGATAAAAAGCTGAACTATGTTTAAGAACTGGAGCAGAAAGGATGCTCAGATTGTATTAGTTCCTTCTCTTGGCATCTGGAAGTAGAAAATAATTTTCTACAGAAAGAACTACTACACTATATTGAGCAAATTAATTAAATCTGTCCATTTTGAATGTTTGACTTGAGAAAGGTTGGGGTTATGGTTTGTTTGTTTGGGTTTTTTTTTTTGTATTTTTTTGTTTGTTTTGTTTGCTTGTTTTGGTTGTTTTGCTTTGGGTTTTTTGTGTGTTTTTTGGTTGCTGAAATTACCATTTTTTAGGTGTTCAAGGTAACCAGCTGGTAGTGCCCATCTTCAGAACTTTTGATGTGGTAGTAAAATAATTAGTCTTACTTTTTCCATCTGTAACACTGTATTTTAAGTTACATTAGTTGTGATTTATAATATGTGTCTTTTGGTCAAGCATTATGAGCAACACAGTCAGACAGCCTTTAAGACAGTCTGTCCTTAGTCCCATGTCCTGACCCAACCTTTGTCATGGTTCACTGGTTAACTTTATCAAGGTCTGAGGGAAAGCACTGTGTCCAGATTTTCTGGTCTAGGATGATGCTCTATGTTGCCTTCAGGATCAAAAACAGCAGCAGTGAACTTCAGCTACTCCTGTAACAGGAGGATACAGGTCTTCCATGTAGCTATATGAGAGATACCATTGGTAAGATTTATCTGCTGGGAGACAGACCTCTGTGCTGTAGTGCTTGATGCTCTCTTACCAGTCTCCTGTTATTTGCTGCAGATGGATGGGTTGAATGGACCTTAGGGACCATCCAATTCTAATCCCCCTGCTGTTGGCAGGGACATCATCCACTAGACTGGGTTGCTCAAAGTGCCATCCAGCCTAGCCTTGAATACTCCAGGAATGAGGCATGATACTATTTCTGTGGTAGACATAGAAAGCCAGGTGAGAGAAATCCCAACTTGTGAGCCCTGGGCCTTGGTTAAAAAAAAAAAAAAAAAAAAAAAAATGTAGCTTAGCTTTAAAATATTTTCCAACATAAGTGATTTTGACCAGATGAAATTCTCATTCTGGAAGATGTCTGCTCCTAAGTTAGATATGACTCTTTACATGTTAAGTGGTTTTGTGTGTATGAATTTTAGTTGTCATGTGATGAATGTGTGTATTTGATAGCAGGGAAGGTGAAGAACAGAGAAGGCTAACCTCCAAGTGTTTCCAAGAAGGAAGATAGTTAAAGGAAAGTGAGACTCAGGAATGAGCAACTGAAGTGTGAATCCAGGTAAATTCCTTGAATGGTTCCTTGAGAGTGTGCCAGAGGCTAGAAACTAGCTAGCATTGTCCAGAAGGATGAAACACATGTTAGTCTCACCTGATGGCTTGCTCAAGCTGTTCTGGCTCCTTGCTGTAAATGTATTGTATTGGCTGAGTTCCTGATCTAGAAATTTTGAACCCATATTACAGAAATCATGAAGTAAATTAGAAAAACAAAGTTGTCTCTTTATTCTTAATTGTTCTTGCCAGCAACTTTTGAATGACGCCCAAAATCTTATTAAAAAGGCTTTGGCAGTTGTTACAGGTCCTTTTGCAAGACAAAGTTACCATTATTAGAGTGCCCCACTGTGAGAGGCACTTAGTGGTGAATGCAAGTGAGATTTAGTACTGCCTGAAGAATGTCTAGTGATGGTGACTGCAATGCATCCAAGTGAGATGGTGTTCAATCCATCCAAAAGCTGCTGGTAGTCTGCAGCTCTCATCTGAGGTGGCTGGCCTCAAAATAGGATATTAAAGATGAGCATCATTTTGGACCCTGAAAAGATTCCTGGGAAGCAGAAGATTAACTAATAATATTTTGTTTTTGAACACAAAGGTGGCTTTCTAGAAGGACACTTCAAAAGGACACTTGCCTTTCATGAGCTTGCAGAGGCAGGGGAATCGGCTCACTGGACATCATCTCAAGACTGTATAGTAAAGTTCCCAGTTTGTCTGTTAAGTAAAAAAACTGCATTTTAACTTCTAATCACAGTATTTTTCTGATGCACTTTCATGTGTTCTGGGGCCTGAAATACATATTTAAGCTTTTAACCTCTCTTTATGGGGATTTTCAGAGATTTGGACTCAAAATTTTTAACCCTAAGCAAATTTTAGCTCTGGTAGCTAGGCATACTTATGAAGCAGGATATGTGTTGTTTTTAGCCACCATCTGGCCAGGGAGCAGTACACATAGGCATAGCCTGGGTTCCTGTGAGCAAAGCAGGACGGAATTTTAAAAAAATGTTGAAACACCTAGTTCTACAGATGGCTCAGAACAAGGCCCCTGCACGATGAGTAGGCAAAGAGGCTACTGTAGTACAAACAGATGGATTTCAGCAGAACAAAACAAGATGTAGCTGTACATACTAACAGTAACACATCCTCTCATCTGGCAAAGCTTGTGCTCTTTGCTGAACCAGACTTCAACTCTGTTTGGTTATTTCTTTGGAGCATGTGTCTTTGTTGTGAGGATCAAAGTACTACTGGAGGTACATGTGAGGTAAAGTGTCTGAGATTGTTTCAGAGTTTATATGACAACAACATTTCTAGTGAAGAGAAGAATGTATTTTGAAATTTGACTTGTTAAACACTCCTTTTAATAAGACTTGTGCTGTGTTGGTTTTCCTGTTTGGAATTCAAAGGCTGAGGAGCTAATATTCCATTTCAATCCCAGCTCTCCTGATTTACTTGCTACACATTTTTTAATTTTTTATTTTTTTAAGACGCAAACCATAAGGTTTCTTGGTGTTGTGCAGATGATACTGGCTGTTTTCACGTTTTTGTGGCTTTTAATGAACTTGAGCATCTCTTAGCATGGTGCCTGGCATGCTCTGAATTTCAAGATTGGAGCCTTGAGAAAGTTACTAGTTTAACCTTGACTCTTTTGATGCCAGCTCTTCTAGGAAGAGAAACTGAGTTGAGGTTGCTGAGATTTAGCTTAAAAATTTTGGAACTAGCAGGGAGCTGTTTTGTGTCTCTTCATAATAGCTGGCCCTGACAGTTTAACAGAGCTTATTGACCATCTGTTTTGTCTAGTTTGCCACATGGCAGAGTAACAACTAAGCCAAAATACTGGCAGGACAGTGTATTAATTAAACAACTTTCTTGTGAACACTATCAAGATACGAATTTGATTGATATTGTACATTTAACTTGAAGAGTTTTGTCCTTTCTCTTGCTGCAGTTGCTGGGTATTTAGCTGAAGACCAGAGGATGGTTGGTGAGGAAGGGGATATTTGACTGTATATTGGAGTCCCTGTTTGTCTCCTTGCCCTTTGTCTTCTGTTAACCCACTCTCAACAGATGGAATCCAGAGTATATTACAGTCTTGTTCCCCTGCTGCTACTTCTGACTGCTGTTCTTTGCCTCTCACAAAGCTGGCAAAGCAGCAGCTGTTTCATAAGTTTTCTGTTTGAAGGGAGAAACATAGCAATGGGGGGGTGGGGGGAGAGACTGAAAGACCAGTCATCTTGCTTGCATAAGTCTAGAGAGAAATATCATTCTTGTCTCTTTTTAGAGAGCCAGTAACTCCTCTGTGAACAGATTTCCTGTTCTTCAGTGTTTGTGTTCCTGGAAATACAATGCATCTTTCTCCAAGGTGAGAGGAGAAGTTGAGAGCTTTAAGCAAATAGCACTGGTTCTGTCTGCATGTACCTAGCTGGAGGAACCTGACTGTGGGCTGCTTGTTAGTGTGACTAATTCTGCTCAAAGGCACAGCCCCCTGGGAAGGCAGATTTGAAATCCAGACTGTGCTGGTGGCAGAGATGTGTAACATGCTCTCTGAAAGGGATGTGGTAAGACTTTGGCAATATCCAACAACTGTCTGCTTGATCAAGGAACATGCTGTAGGTAGCATCTCTGCATCTAGAGGATGAATCCTGTTGAGCTTGTTATAATGAACAGATGGCTTGTTAATATGTTCTGCTGTGCTATGGCAAGCCATGCTTCTTCAAGGCATTGCTAGCTACACTTTCATTGCAGAAATTTATGTACGTTCTCTTTCTTCTGATAATTTTCTGTAGTGACGGGTAACTGTTCATGCATATGTGGATGTAGGTGTATATTTCTGGTCTGTTAGCATAGTCCTGAAGGGTTAGTGTATATGTATGCGTGCACTGTGTATATAGTGTGCTCTTGGATGGTGTAACATGAAACAGTATTGCAATTCAGTGCAACATCAGTCTCAATGAAGCTACTGTTTGGCTCTATTTTTAGTATACCTAGGCTGCTGGAAAGGCTTTCCATACTAAGCAAAGACCTTCAGGAGAAAACTGAAACACCGCTGCACACATTTGGGCTCTGTCTGAAAAGCTGTGTCTAGTTGGCTGCAGACAAAGCCTCTGATAACACACCCACGTCTTGGCCTCTGGAAACTCAGTGCTAACCACAAACATTGCTCTGATTGTGTTCAGGATTTCCAGGAGTTGCAAGACTACACCCAGGTAGTCTTGGTGTGTGCATTGCCCTACAGAACAAGGAAACTATTTAAGAAATGAGATCTTGAGTTCTCTCCTTTCTGGGAATCTTTGGTATTCCTGATAATTGAAAGTGGCGCCTTCCGGCATTTAAGGTATACTTGAGAAAATTACATTCCTCTTAAAAACTTTTTCTCCTCCTCACATACTCTTTTTTTCTTTTTCCCCCCCAGTGTGTTAATTAAGGTACTTAACAGTAATCTTTCACTCTTTTGTTAACTTGATAATATGAGGTTTATAGTCCCTCTACTAGGGCTCCAGCCCTGGAAATGAAGGGCTAGGCTTGATACAGCTTAAAAAAGGTAATATTATCCTGGAGCTGTAGTTCAGTTATAGGAAACAGTTTAAGAAGTTGTTTTCTTTAGCACATACATGGGAGTGGTACTGCTAAGAAAGGGTGGGGGGAATAAGTGCTCACCCTTCAGCAGCCTGTTGGAGTTCTCTCTCCTCAGTTCAATTGCAATTGCAATTCATTGCAATTCCAATTGCAATGTCTCTGTTTTTGCTATTGCTGGTCTGCAAAGTCATCTATTTTAAGGGCCCTCATCAGCCCTGGACTTTCTTTGTTTGCCTACATCATCTTTTTGCCTCAATGATTTGTGAGGACTAGCAGCTGTTGCATGAGCATCTGGAATTTTTATGGTCATGCTGGAAAATATTGCCTGTTTGTGTATCAGAGGAGCAGAGGGACACCTCAGTGCTTTGGCCCCATTCTGTTTTGGGCTTGCTAACACTGCCATGATCATGTATCTCAGCGCAGTTTTTCATTATCCAATATGAAAAGGTCTGTCACGTTTGCTGCTGGCGAGAGAGTATGTTGTGGAAGATGATAGGCTCTTTAGCATTTAAAAAGTAAAGCTGTAAGTAAATTAGAAGCTTCAGGAATTCAGTTTTCTACTTTTATACAAAGCCAAAACAACAAATATCTTGCCTTACATTATACTTTTCTCCTTCTGTATACCTTAAATTACTTCTCAGGCTATGGGTATGAAGCTACAAAGCTTTTGTTTCTTAAAAAAAAAATTAAAATATATGCATATCATCATAACTTACTTTTTTTGAATGCCATATGGAAGAAAAACACACTGTTTTTCAGCCTGTGACAATTTCCAAAAATGCATATGATTAGAGATTGCTGACTTTGCATGTTGGTTTCTCTGAAAAATGGGTGCAAATATTTTCACATACATTTGACATCTTCTTAAGAAAGCTAAATCTTGAAGTGAAGTAGGAGATGAGAACAAATTTTAGGCTGACCACAGCAAAGTGAGAGTTCAGTTGAAAAAGTGTACTGTTTCGGGATCAAGGGAGCTGAAATGGGAGTTCCTGCTGCTATGGGCTTTCTTGGAAGGCAGTTAGGCTGATATCTGTTCTTAAAACAGTTGTTGCAGATCATCTGCAGGCTCTGCCAAGGGACACTTGCTCAGTCTGCATTTTCAAGATGGCAACACAATTTATAAGGTTTGCTGGCTGTTCGGAGTGCAATTCTTTGGCTGTGAGCAAAGGTTAGCTTCTCCTGGGGTAAGTAAATGTGCCCATAGGGGCCTTTATAGTGAAATGGGTACAAGAATGTGGGAGGAGCTGGGGGTCGGAAGGGTTTGCTGTAAGCTTTTGTTTCACTTGGGCTTTGGACTTCTTCGCAATGAATTCTTCTCTTGCATTTGTGCTCTGGTGGCAAGGATGTGCTCTTGATGTGGAAATAGAGTGTCTCCTTACAACTCGTTTTTGGAGACTCTCAGGAAAGTGTGAATGTGTATACTTGAAACCAAATGAATGGCAAGGCATTTTGACAGACTCCTGAGAGTTTTTAAATGGATGTATCCTAAAATGGTAACTGAAACTTAAATTCCTTTCAACCATGCTAGATTTGGGTATAATAAAAGGATTTTGTAAAGAAAGTGAGTGGTTCAAAGCTTGCTGGCAATTAGATATTGACTAAAACAAGATAAAAATGACACAGAACCCATGAGCACAGATGTCAGGTTGTGAAATGTGTGAAGGAAGGGTGGTTCTGCATGATGGAAATCCCAATTAACAAACCAGCTGGGAAGATAACACTTCAGTGCAAGAAAGAGATCTGAATGATTCCATTGAAAATCCCTATTTTGAAAGGAATTAATACAACATTACAATGACATAGAATATAGTCTGAACTTACATGTTCAGCTTCACCTTCAGCACTTACTTTTTTTCTCTGTCTTCCAGTGATACAAAATTTTCAGTTGAGACATTTATTAAATTGTGAAGTGGTAATGAAATTGAGCTTTCTTTGTATGTTTCTTACTGGCTTGGCCTATTTTGTCTGCAGAGAAATGTTGGGCAAAGCTGGCTTTTCTAATTTAATAGAAGCACCTGCATTGGCATCATGATGACTCTGCCTTGGAGGTTAGGCAAGAATTTCCCAGCCAGGAGAGGAAAGCACGAAGAGCTGTTCTGCATGTTAAAGAGATGTGGCCTTGTTTCTGTTGTACTGGGCAGTTGCATCAGTGTCACAGTCAAAACCATCTGACTTTTAAAGGCTGTCACAATTTTTGCTGACGTTGTCAAATACATGGTAAAAGATGAGTAAATAAGTTGTATCTGATTATCAACTTCCATTTCCTAAATAAAGTGATGGAAGTATTTAAATGAATGATGGGGCCATGAACCAAGTAACTCTTGCCAAACTGTTTTTTTGGCCAGCTAGTGATCCCTATAAGCTTCCTAAACAGCTGCTCATACAAGGACTACTGTGTATGGACAGACCAGGGTTGGCACTGAAAGTGTGTGACCCCTGACTAGTGTTTCAGTCACCCATTCAAGCAACAGATAAATACCAAACTAAAAATAACAAGTCCAGGGCCCAGGGTAAGTATTTTCAGTCACGGACATAATAGGCTCTTTTGAAACTTGTTAAAACACAGGATACCAAGAAACTGATTTGATTAAAAAAACCCTAAGTAGTGTGTGCGTACATTTGTTTTATCTTTACAAAATTCCATTTAGCAGTTAATTAGAGGAAAAATTACTCCTGTTGATTCTTTGAAAATTACTCCCTTAGCTTCCATATAATAATGAAATAAATAAATTAAAAAAAAAACCTGAGAGGGAAAAAATCTTGAACTGAAGTGGGAAAAAAAAAAAAAGTAAAAGGATCTGTTATTTAAAGTAAAAGGATCTGTTATTTATCTTTCTTGGCCAAGGCACCTGCACAAGCCTCCAATGCTGTTCATGGAGTTGCAGGCTGCATCCAACACTGTATGAGTTACCTCCCTGCTGCTGATGGGAGAATGCAGCCGGTGAAATGTGGCAGGCAGCCCAGGCATCTAAATAAAGAGGCATGGTTTTCTGAAAGGGCACAGAAAGCCTTCCTTCCAGCAAGAAAACTTGATGGGCGTGCTGGTGACCAACAGTAGGCAGTGTGTCTGCTAGGCAAGCATGGCCTCAGCTGAGCTGGCAGAGTTCAAAGTGCAATAAAACTTAGTTTTTCTCCTAACACATTGTTCTTTCAATAGCAGCTTTGTCGCCCTGATAGCAAGCAGGTTTGAGAACTGTGGAAAGAGAGGAACCAAGATTTCTTCTTCTGCAGAGGCACTCTAGAGTATTTGACTGAGGTCACCATGTCATCATTTTCATATGGTCTATATAAACACAAAGGCAGCTCTGACAGTAGTGGTCACATTGGTGGAGAAATGTAAAGTGAATTTTAATGTCTAGTTTGCCCATACTGGTTAAAGAAAGCCCTTGATCTCCGTTTCAAAATCCCACTGCCACCAGTTCTGGGTGTAGGTAGGCCTGAATCTACATTGAAGCAGTTTGCAAAAATTATGATGCTTCATCTGTTGCAAGCTGCTAATATTATAAAGCTCTACCTACCAATGTTTTTTCAACATTTCAATTTCTCTATTGTTGTTTGGGAAGGTAGCATGTTTTATTTGAAGCTTTGTGTTGGCATAACTGTGTGGCGCTGAGGCAGTTTAGGTGTGATGGGTAGCATCTGTCTGTGATGCAGTGGAACACAGTGGCAGGGGAGTGGTCCAGATTTTCCATTGTTCTAATTTGGAAAACCCAAAGTTGCATAGCTTCTATATATTGAGTTGTTCTAAGAACCTGGCCCTGCCTCCCCTTCCCTGAGTAACTTCAGTAAGGGTTTTGGCAGTGATTGTACTTGTCTCATTGTGCTTTAGCTTAACTTCCCCTTTTCCCTCCTTCAGCTGACTTTTTTACACAGTTGGCTGTCTCATTTTTCCTCTCACTCCTTATGCAGGTTAAAATGTTGTGTTAACCATGTTATGATTTAGGACCTAACAGCTGACTTAAATTTAGTGCCTGTAAGTGTAAGGAGTTTGGGGGAAAATCATGGTGTGTTGCCATTGTTTTTCTGCCCTCTAACCTTCTAACTGAGGAAAGGCAAAACTGCAGTGGCATCTGCAAAGACAGCAGCTGACTCTGTGTTGAATGTCAGTGCAGGAAGGCTTGTGTTCTGGGGGAGGGTGAAGATATTCAGGGAGGCTGGGTGGGGAGGCTTGTGCTCTGGATATGGATGTCCATTCCCTGCCCTTTTTCACAAAGACTTGCCCATAAAGGGAGCTTTCACAGGAATTGCATTGAGGGATTGATGTTCTTATCTCTGCCCAAAATCCTGATCCCTCCTTGCTGATAGAGGGACCCCACCTGGAATAAGGGCACAAGAGACTTGTGTCCTTTTGAATCACCTGAGTGCCAGGATTGTGCTGTTTCCATTTTTGTGTGATTGCATGGGATTTTACAGTAAAAACTTTGGGGTGCATTTGCTGCTTTAGAGGGGCTGGTTCTTTGAATGGAACTTGTAAATGGAATAGCATCTGTCTGTTTCCTCTGCTCTACTGTCACTTGAGAGCCAAGAGGAGAGGCTGATCTATCATGTGCCAGCTTGAGACAAACAGTGGTTCACAGTGACTGAGGCAAGAGAAAGAGCCTGCTTGGGTAATGAGATGGAAGAACTTGGCTTGAGTGGATGGTCCTCCCCTGATTATTAAAAATATTAGTTGTTAATTGCTTTAATGAGGTTCACAACTAGAATATAAGTGTTTTGTGTGCTCTGTATATCCATTGCCATGGTAATTTATTTTTCACTGCCACTTGAAGTCTGAAGTTGCAGCTGTACCTAACTGCTGGCATGTACATGGGCATTAAGATGCCTTTATACTTAAGGGATTCCCAGAAATTTTCAAGCATTTTACACCATGTTTTTTATTTGTAATTGTTTGTAAGTAAGGAAGTTTGAGCTGTTCTTGACTATTGTTAAGTAACATTAACATACAGGATAAGTGTTCCAGTTTGCTTAGGGTGATATTGTTATACAGGGTTTGTCCTGCTTGAGATCATTCTGATCTGAATTCCTTCCTCCTTCCCACCACCCAAACTCAAACCCCACAAATCTGTGACCCTCATCACTTACTCTTTCTAGGCAACTTGCAAAAGTACTGATTGACAAGTCATGTCAGGTGACATCTCACAGAGGGAGCATCCCCCTTTTGTTTGACTCTAAATCTCTAAATTTGTCATTATGTAGACTGATTACATCAAAACTGTGTCCCTCTTTTTTTTCTCTGAGGAGCATACTGCTCAAACTGGTCTCCTAACTGTGTGACAGGAAAAGATGGTGATGGTTATGGAGGAGGCCAAGAATTCCTAACAGTGCTCTTTCAGAGAAGGCTGGCTAGGCTGTGGGGTAGGCATGCTCTTTCAATTGTCCCAGGAGTATGGTGGTATCCTTTTGACATATAATCCTATGCTTTTTCTTATAGTGTGTCTCTGGCTGGGAGCAACACACACCTAACTTTCATACTGGCCTGAATATGGGATGCTGTCAGGTTTAGATCTTGGAGCTTGAGAGTGCTTCTTGTTCCCTGGGCTCAGACATGAATTTCCAACAAATTTCCTGGTCAAGATTTCCTTGTAATATTATGTGTACTTCCTAATATAAGCTTGGGGCTCTTTCCCACTTATCTACTAACCAACACAGGGTAAATTGGCAGATGCAGACAAGGCTTTTTACAAGCAGTTTCTTTTTTCTCTGAGCCAGGTGGTTGTGGGTAAGCTTTGGTCTGGAAATCTAATTGCTGTGTTAATAAACTATGGCACTTGAATATAAATGCTCTGCCAACAGTGTTTGTTCTCTTGGTCTGAAAGCTGCCCTAATGCAGCTATGTTTTCTGGACCATGCAGTTTGTGCACACTGGCTGAGCAAGCTGTGGTCCAGCAGTGCCTGCCTGTGTAAACACCATCACTGTGTGTTTAAGTGTCTCTCCATCTTCTCACCTTTTCTGCAGCTTTGTTTCATCCTCTATATTGCTAGACTTTGCAAATTCCTAGGTAAGCTCCCCTTCTGCTTCACAGCAAGAGTTGTAGTCCTCCATGCAGAGCTCTGTAAGCATTGTTCTTGGCATTACTCTTGATTTAACAACTGGCAAGCACACTTAAAATGTTCAACTTGTCCAAATTGAAATAATCTGAGCTGAGGAGGTTCACAGTATGTGCCTGCCTCAGCTGGAATATCCTGAAAAGCTTTTTAGGTAAGATTTCAGTTATTTCTGAGGTTGAGATTAAAATCAGGAAGAAAATAAAGTGGTTTTCCACATTGCTTGAGGACTTTCAACAGCCAAGTTGAAACTTTGGTATGTGTGATCTTGGAAATTTTGGAGGGACCAAATTTGCTGTGCATTGGAGATGCCTGTGGCCAGTTTATGAAAGTGTTCTCAGTTTAATCAAGCAACTCCCCTCCTTTTTCACTTGTGCTTGTCATGTGCCTGAACTTGTTAAAGTTTGGCAATAAGCTCAAAGATGGGCATATGTGAACAAGCTTGCTCTGTGGGTAACTAGAAGGGGCTGGGCTCTTGTAGTTTCATCTTGGCAGGGAGCCCTCATCACGGTGCCTGGGAGCTCAGTTGCTCCTTTTTCTGCTCCCAGCAGTCCTTTCTCTGGCCCTCAGTTGCAGAGAAAGGGTACAAAGGATGGATGTAGAAGCAAATACCAAAAAAGATAGGAGTGGAGGTGGTAGGATTTTGCAGGAAACAAGATGTTAAAGTAAAAGCTGAGCGCTACATTTTTAAGAACAGGAGCAGAGGGCAGTGTGTGCTGTAATAAAATTAGGCTTGTTCTCCAGACCAAGAATTGTGTGTAAGGCTCAGAAGACCTTTCTGTGCTTTGCCAGCAGCTTCAGGGGCCCTTGTGTTTGCAAACTGTTACCTCCCTCTAGTGGTCTGTGCACAAGGCTGTGGATTGCTAGCTCCTGGGTCAGGGTGTGTCGGATCTGGACCATATCGATAAAACACCATAGCCTTCACTTTATCCAGCCCTTCCTACCATGTTATGTGGATGCATTTGGTGCACCAGTGAGATACTGGGCAGATTGCATAAGCCATTCTGTTGACAGGGGTGCACTTTGTGTCCCTCCTTTGTCGTGTATTTAACTGGATCCACATGATGTCAGACTTGAAGGCAGGCTCAGCACAGAAGAAGGCTTCTGTTAAAGAGCCACACTACCACAGATAAATTATGATTATTCATAAACAGTAGGATTATTGACTCAAAATGAGTGAAGAAATCTGGTAACTTTGCCATGAATGTCTCTGCACTTTTATTCAACAAACAAGAGTGATAGACAAAGATAGACTTGCTGTTGGTAGAAGATGCTGCTGCTCTGGTTGGAACAGATTGGATACAACACGGGTTTTTCTACCTCTTAGTTGGAGCCAAGATTGAAGGGCATGTGCTCAGGAGTGTGAGGCCTCTGTCTCTCTGTTGCCTTTGAGATTTCACGTTCAGTGACTGATTGCTAATGAGATAAGTGCCTGATGGGGGAGAAAAGAATATGTAACTGCGTGCTAAAGATTGTATCATACTGGGAGCAGCATCCTAAATGTGTTCACTGACTATCAGCAGTACAAACTAATATTCACTGTTGCATGAGCTACTTCACCTGGACCAAAAAAAAAAAGAGCTGATTTTTTTTTTCATGTTCAACATTAGATCATGATGCCTGCTATGGCATTACTGCTTTTAATATTTTAGGATTGGAGAAGACATGCTGTTATTTAGTAATTGGGTTTTACCACTGAGGAGTCTTGTTCTTACTGCAAATTTCATGAACCCTGGCACTTTTGAGTACCTTCTTGCTGTCTTCAGCATCCTTTTCTAATCTTCTTTTCCTCATAGCAATCAATAGATGGAACAGTCTTTTTGTCTTGCAAATAGCTTTATTTTAGCTGTGTATTTTGACTTTGCACTTAAGTAGGATTGGCTTTAAACAAAAAAAGAGAAAAGAGCTTTCTTTAATTCTGGATTAATAATTTTTGATCAATTAAACAATTTTTTTTTTTTTGTTTTCACTTTTATCCACTTTTCCCCTCATGCATAAGTCCCCCAAAACAACAGAATGCTTTGAAATAAGAAGCACATAAGTTTTTCTTTTGACTTTTCTAAGAATTACTATTTGGTCATATTCATTTACCTGGACTAAGTGCAATCCATTCATAATCCCACCAGGTTCCATATGCAACCAATGATTTCTAGTCCTGGTAGTTTATGGGTTTTTAAATTTATCATCCTGAGACTTGAACCCCTGTCTTGCAGTGCCATCCATGCCTGCAGATGAACTGGTTTAGAACTGCCTTTATTAGATGCCCAGCAGATGCCTGTTCTAAAATAAATAAATAATATATTAAATGGATATTTCCAGAAAAACTGGTCCTATTTTCTACTTTCATTTTGATCACTTACTGGCAATCTTCCAGGACTCTGAGAGAAATCCCTGATTCATACAATCTGAAACTTTCATGTGTCTGAATTGTAAGGTCATCTTTCCTTCCTTTTCCTTATTTTTTCTCTTGTTATCCTTTCCTGCTGTTTCCAAAGTCATGATACAAATTATGACTTTAACTTTTCTTGCTATGTTTAACTTCTCCTTTCTTTCCCAGATTTAAAATCTAAACTAAAAATCAAACAAGCTTATTTAATTATTTCCCATCACTGCAAATGTGATGATTCACGGTGAATAGCAGTGAGGATATGGGATAATAGATGAATTTGTCAGTTGGATTTATAGTGGGAAGTTATCCATAGGGCAACCATTGCCCTTTAAAGCCTCCAATAAATGTTTAATTAGTAGATACTTGGAATGATGTCAGACTTGCTTTTGCTGTACTGGAGGTGCTGTCCTCAGGGTCAGCAGACTGGAGTGTGCAAGTGTTCTTCAAGATGCCCCTGCAAAATCCAGCCCTTTGGCTTAAGCTGCTGTGGGAGCTGGTTTTGAAGACCTTTCTCTGGTCTCGCTAATGGATGTTCACCTGTTTCTGTTCCATTCACCACTGCCAGCTGGGGAGGTTACAATGTCTCAAGCTGCTACAGCTGTTTGCTACTTAATGCATGTCTGTGCCCAAGGTCTTTTGCCAGTAGCCTGCAAGGAATTAATACAATCTAAAGAGTAATGGGTCTGTCTTTCAATGCAAGGCTGAATTTAAGTTTTATTAAATATCATGGAAGCTGTCTTTGATATTTTCTGACTTTTGAATGATTAAGCAGAAGTCAGCTTATGTCTGCCTACATTGTCAATGCAGACTGCAGAGGGTGCTTAAAAGGAGAATGTCCATCCTCCTCTCCCCCGAGAGAGGATGTTTGATAGATGTTTGCACCCAGAACCCCCACACCCCTATTTTAGCTTCTCTGGAGGCTGCTCGCTGTCAGCATGCTGCTAGTGGTTTTTTGTCCCCCCCCCCCCCCATCTGCTGTATGCATCACTTTGTCTCCCTCTTACTGGAGCAGAACTGGTGGCAGTATTTGGTTTCTTGCACAGCCTCATGACAGTAGCAAGACCCTTAAAATAGCATCCTTTGGCTATGCACAGACCCTTTCAGGCTTGGCCCAGCCCAATCTGTATCTAGCTGCTGAATTGTAATTGGAGCAACCAGACTAATCTCACCAATAAAATCTGTCAAACAGAAAGCATGACTTTGTCTTTCCTGCCTCTGTCATTACAGCTGTTATGGGGTGGTCAGGCTCCTGACCTAAGGGCGTGTTTTTCATGCCTTACATGAAACTCTTCAGATCCTGCAGGCGCAGTAGTTCAGATGGAGAAAAGGTGTTTTGATTGTTTGTTCATTCAGCCAAAAATAAGAGCAAGAGTGACCTTTTTGGGTTCCCCCTCCATTTGTGTTATGGATCAGAGTTCAAATCTGCTGTGAAGTAAAGAAGATACACATGATATTTTACAGAAAATGTAACTTAATTGAATGCCATTGTGTCAGATACAATTATAGTTCCTTGTTTCAGAAACATTTTTGATTTATTTTGTGTTATCACTTTTTGTGGTACAGAAGCTGTGTTGCCTCTTATACTGAAATTTCAGTGAACTGCTGGTGCAGTTGCCCTCTGAATTTATGGCACTGTGAACCTTGAAGATGTAGGAGAAAGTTGATTTGAATAAGAGGGAAGAAGCAAGGATTTCTTCCATTTGACTGGTACCATTCAGAGTAAAACTAACCTTTCAGGAGCACTCAACTTCGATGAAGTGTGAACAAAAAAAAGCATTATATACCTTCTAAGCAATTTCTCTTCACTGCTGTTTTTCAATATTGTTTCAGTTTGCTAGAATGCCGCTCCAAGGGACAAGAGTTCAAAATGTGTACCTGACAAAATACTCAATGTGCTGAACAGCGCTTCTGAATGCAGACATATGCACTATTGCTATTTACACAGTTCAGTGGATGTGTATTATGATAAGTTTACAATATTAGCAATAACTCCAGGCACCCTGTCTTAACAGTATTTAGCCTGAGCTGCTTAGATAAAATGTTCAGGAGATTTACTACCTATGTGGGGAATTTCTGGTTCTTGGCGTGATATGCGAATTAGCATAGAGTTGGGATTATAAACTACTAAGTAACTGTGCCACTGTTATGGATTATTCTTTATCCTTTCCAATTCTGATGGCTTTTACTGAATATATAGCCTATGGAAGACTTCCTCTTGTTTAAATTGCTAGTGAATCTGTTGCATTGGAGTAGAAACTCCCATATTGCCGGGTTGTGTTACAGTAACTGATATCTTTGTTTCATCTCAGCCAATGTCCACGCTTCCTTTCTGACCAGGCTGATTGAGCAAAGGGTGTGCCTTGTGTATTTTTGTTCATTGGGTCGAACTGCCTGCATGACTGCCCTACAGTGTCCCTGCACACTTTTCTTCAGAGATGGGGAATGGGGAACTTAATCATCCAACTTCAATCCTTCCTCCTCACATTTTAGCTGGAGTTTAATACAGTTGTTTGCCACTTTGGTGCTTAACTTCACTTAGATTAACTTGAACTAACTTACCACTGTTGCTAATGTTTAGACTTTTACCCAGCAGCAGAATAATTTTGGTATTACCTGAGGCGGTTGCTATTGGAACTGTTAAATTATTTCACAATTGTTGAAACTTCTGCAATTTGCTAGAACCACCACATTTTTGTAAAAATGCTTCTGTAAAGGATCTTGAGAAGTGTTGGTGGGGTACAAGAAGGCAGCAGCTGCTGCTGTGATCTTTTTGCTTCATCCTGACTTTTAAATGCACCCTCCGCTTTGGAGGCTTTCAAGTCCCAGTTTTCATTAGGTAGGTGCCAAAGTGATGCCACATCAGCGAGTCGATTGATGGCAGTGTACTTGTGGGAGAGGAGAGTCTTGCAGTGCCCATGTGTTGGCTTAGATGGAGGAGGGGCAACAGAGGGGCTGTGTGCCATGGCACTGAGGCCGCTGTCAAGGCTGGACTTGGTGTGGGAGAGTGGCTGAGATCAGAGTTTATGTGCAGCAGGGAGCTGCATAACGATTTTGATGAGAAAATGTGTAAAATAACCAGCAGAATGTTTTTTGCATAACTGAAAATGCTATACATGGTGATATCTGTGGATGATGAGTTCTTATTGAGATTCTAGAGCTTAGAGGTCCTTCAAAATGGATGGACTGCTGCTCTGACTCAGAGAACAAGGCTTCTGATGTGTTGGTGATGCAAAGAGAGAAGTGTGTGGGTGGAGGAGTGTAAGACTGAGTATTCTGAGAGTATTCTGTAAAATACTCTATGCCTTAGACTTTGTGCTTCACTTCAGGTACTGAATACCTGAGTTCTTCATATGGAGCATGTATGTCATCCTTGTAAGCCAACTTTATGCAAGGGAGGTGGTCCACAGTGTTACCAAGATTAGCAGTCCAATCAAAAATACTTTCAAAACAATTTTGTGGCTTGCTGCAGTTGTTATCTACTTCCTCTTCCAACTCCTTTTTTCCCCTCATTCTCTTGCCCAGTTCCGTGAGAGTAGCATGACTTGTCCTGCTGGCCATGAGTTAGTGACACGTCCTGGCTGAGAGCAAAGGATTTCTTAAGATCTGTCACCTTCTGTGAGGCTGGGGCTTGGCCTGATGCTGGCCTGGGAGCAAGGAATCAAGCCACCATCCCCTTCTGATTTCCTTGTCTGGCCCCAGGAAGATGGGTTTGTGTGCTATCACTAGGCTGCTTTTGGGGTTAATTAAAAGAAGCTCTATGGACTGAGTGGGTGTTTTTGCATTTCAGGAAGAAGAAATGCCAGAGGTAGAAATTGACATTGATGACCTTCTTGATGCAGCCAATGAAGAGGAGAGAGCTCTCAAATTACAGGTAATATTATTTTATAATTTTAAATCGGAAGGTGGCTGAAGTAATGCATCTGGATCAATACCTTGTGTTTGATTGAATCCACTGTAAATGTAGAATTACAATGGAGAGATTCCTAGATCCAGTCTAGCATAGTCTACCAGGCTGTTCAAAGTAATCAAAATCCTTTTAGATAAAAAAAAATTTGCAAGGTAGGTGATAAGCCTAGTAAATAAAAAGGGAAATATGCTAAGCCAAATTAGCCTCATTCAAATTTGTACAATTATATAAAATAAACAAGAGAAAACATAGGAAAATGAAAAACAGCACATGGAAAAAGCTGTGTGACCGAGAGTCAGTTATGATGACCAGATAGTTTCTGTGATTCACTACAGCAATAGAAATGTGTATACAGACCAGAAATCTTCCCTTGTGCTTAGCCTACTGGCAATTATTTCTGCCTGTACTAGAAAGAAATTGGAACCCATCAAAAAGTTCTAAGAAAGGGTAAGATGGTCAGGAACAGGAATTAGGAGGGAAATTCAAAAGCTATTTGATGAAATTAAACAGTGTGAGGTGAAATTAAATTGTGTGAGGTAGGAGTTAATGAATGGAAGAATGAGGAGGAAAAGAAATATCATTGCCTTAATATAAATCTCTCTCTAAATCAATATATAAAACCAATAGGAAATGTCTCCATTTATGATCTTTTCAGATGCAGTAAGAAAAGGAAAATTGTTCTAGAGTCATGGCTTGCCCTCAGCTTGCTCCTGGGAGGTGACTAATGTGGTGCTCTGATGCAGCACATCTCATTTTAGTGCCTGTTAGCGCCCTTCTCTCAGTGCCTGCTGGCCAGCCACAGAGACGTGGGGCATGGCCCCAGGCTGTTTGCTCAGCCTTCATAAATAGCTTTGCTGCTTCTGCCTAAACTAGCTGCAGCAGCCCCCTGCTAGGAATGCCCTGCTAGGAATAACTAACGTCTCTATTTCTGCATTGCAAAGACTCTCATGTCCTCACAGGAAGCTGCCTTTCACATGTCTATTCCTAGGAGAAATCTTCTTGGATTCTCCTCCTCTTCTCAGTTTTCCTTGGAGACAGGGAGACTTGTAACTTCCTACCTGGAGAAAGAAGCCATTATTTCTTTCCTGGTACAAATAATTCTGATCCACATAGGGAGCAAAGGTGACTTGTATAACTTTGGGTTTTCATTAACATCTTCATTCAGTGATTCCTGTTCTTGCTTCTTTTCTTTCTCTCCTCCCTTGCCAGGTTTCATACTATGCCTTGTTTATGTTCACTATTACTCTGTATGGATACTGACCTTTTCCTATTTTGCTTCTAGGAAACTCTTGTAGATTGCTACAAACCAACAGAGGTAAAAGACTTTTTAAAAATGCTATTAACCTATGGAAACTGTAGTTATGTTCAAGCTAAAGTAACTTTATTTTTATTCTTATGATAAAGTAATTGGATTAATATTAATGGCTATCTAATCTAGCTGATAGACTTGGAGGTTTATATCCTGAAAATGTTTGTGCCTGTCATTTGGCTGCAGTAGGAATGTTATTGTTCCCTGTGGAGGAACTGCTGGTCATTCCTGCTGAACTATCAATATTGTTTACTGTAATGTCCTTCTGACTATACTGACTTTTAAAGCTGCTTTGTTACAAGAAAACTAAATATAGTTATCATCAGATGGCTAAAATATTTGCATGTTGGACTGTACTCTTGACTGTGAAATAATTTAATTTTATCTATGACAGTAAAATTTATTCTGAGAACTGTTATGCAGATATGCAGCTTAGCTAATTGTTTATGTGAATGGACTTGAATGAAATTGTGGGATCACCTGGATTTAGTTACTCAGTTTTCAACTTGTGTATCCATTAATGTGTCCAGTGCCAATATAGCCTGCTTTTCATGTGTGCTTACTAGGAGGAGTAAATATTGTAAAAAAACCCCTTTGACTCATTGTAAAAATCAAAAGTCTAGGTCATGGGTCAGTGAGTTAGTTCCATTTATATAGTTAGTTCTTTCCCAGAAGTGGCTGCTGCACTGTATTTAATAGAGGGGTTGGCTTACAGGATTCTTCTTGTCAGAGACCTTTCAGCTGTGCATGACTAGAAGCCAGGTGTTTGGTTTTGAAATAAAGCTTCAAATAGGTTGGTTCTTCTGTAGTATCTGCAGCTGTAGCCATATAAACTGGTGGGGCTTAAGGATAGTCAGACTATCAGGAAGAACTGCTGGTGTGGTTGAATAGGCACGTCACAGTCCATGAGATATTTTCTTCAAGGCTTTTCCATTTTTATTGGTTCCTGTGGTAGACTGGGAGGATTCTCCAGAATTGCTGGTACAAACATTTTGATAGTGAGGGAAATTGACCCAGAAAGACTCAGCTGATAACACCTGTAGAGTTTGTTGTGTGTTTTATCTCGGTTGCCTTACAGCAAATAAAACACATCTTCCATTATGGAGATGCCATAATGCCAAGTCTTCAGCTGTCTCACTGTAGTAATGCTACACCAAAAATGACCCTGTCAGCCTTCTCCAACCTCTAAGCAAGTGCCATTGAACCTTGCTTCTTCTTAAGATAGGTGTGAAGATGGATACGGCATGTGGAGCTCTTGTCACAGGCTAGTAAGAGAAAGCTGGAGTCATGACTAGGTGAGAGGAACAGGCTGCCAAGGGCTTAACACTCAGTCATGTGCTGACCTCTTTTCTCTGTGTTACCTGAAGGCAGAGATCAAATAATTACTCTTCTTCCTTCTTCATTAAACATGCCATATGAATGATTTTTTTTACCTGTGAAGTCTGACACAGTGCAAGGACAAATTTCAGAGAGCTGATAAGGGTACATGACAGATGTCAGTGAGTGTTCCACTGGAAATCTTGGTTGTGGAACTACAGGGAAGATGTGTGTCATACTGGTAAATTAAGTTGGTGTGGCAGTTCTCAGGAAACAACATCCTGGACACATCCTTTTCTGCCTTCAAGGCACCTGGATCAAGGTGAGATTTTAGTACTGAACTGGTGACCTGTGTCTTCAATTCTTTGTGGATGGGATGGAGGCAGCTCCCTTATCTGTAAGAATTTTTATCTTCCTTGACAATCTATAGAGATAGCCAAGTTGAGAGGGTACTTAATCCACTCACTCTCTACACTAGCTGAAAGGAGGTTGTAGACAGATGGTGTTGGCCTCTTCTCCCAGGAACTAGTGATAGGACAAGAGGACATAGCCTCAAGCTATGGAAGGGGAGTTTATGTTAGACATTAGGAAGAAATTCTTCACAAAAGGATTGGTAGACTGGAATGGGTTGCCCAAGAGATGGTGTTGGTACCACCATGGAGGTGTTTAAGGAAAGGTACTTTGTGCCACAGTCTAGTTGACAAGGTAGTGTTTGGTTGTAGTTTGGACTTAATCTCAGAGGCCTTTTCCAACTTAATTGATTCTGTGAGGATAGTTTCCAAAATGAGTCACATCCCAGGACTGTTTTACAATAGCAACTTTTCTTCATCTATGGCATGGTGAGCCCAGTAATACTGCATTGACTGCTCGCTTAGGCCACTTAAAAATAGTGATTTTTATCCTGCCATGCGTGAACTAAAGAGCCTTTTAGTTGGCTTAAACTTTCGATATGTGGATCCACACCTTGTCTAGAAAATCTGCAATCTTTTTATATTTGCAGACCATTCCAAACTATTGAGGTACTTGGCTTGTGGAAGGATTTTTAGAAGATTTGTGGAGAATAGATATGAGCTAATGGAATTTCTCCTGACCAATGAAACACAGTCTGTCAAGTGCACTAGGGATTTTATCATCAAGAGTTATACAATTTGCAAAAGGTAGTAATCCCTAATTGGGGGGAAAAGTTGTGTAATATGTCTCTGCTATTCAGAACATAAAGAAAAATAGTACAGGCAAAAAGGTTAATAACTCAAAGCTCTTACCCAGCTGTGAAAAAAACTCTGTAAACTGCAAATGTATATCTTAAGTCAGTTTTGCTCAGTATATTCCATTTAGACTAAAGGTTAAGGAAGGACTGAGGAATGTTTGTATGTATCCTGGATTTTTTCATCAGGATGCTGAGTTATCTTGGTCACTTAAAACATGGAGAGAGTTCCCAACCTCTTTAATAATTTGACCAAAGACAGTAGCTGACAGTAACTAATGAGGAACTGTCACAAAACGTTTCTTCTAATGGAAATACAGCTAGACTGTTGAATGTGCTTTAAAATATGAAAAGCTTTTCTTAGGTAGCACTTATGGCTGTTTTAATTTGTATGGAAATACGCTTAATGTGGGACCTTTATGTAAAGAATTATTATGTACACAAACTTAAAAGATTTAGTATCTGCTAAATCAGTGCCATAGTTAAATTTTGGATCTGAACTTCTATAATTGAAGAGGAGCAGGGAGCAGCATCCTCTTCCTGCACCATCTGTGTGCCAGTCAGTCCTTCATACAGTCCCACATGTCACTTGTGGAAAATCCCACTCTGACCTTTGTTGAGTTGCTGTCGTAGCTCTGTCTGATGTTCTCTGTCATCATCTGATGGTGGAGAATTTTAATGTTCTCAGTGAATAGAACAGATTTCAATATAGTCTGCAATCTTGATGATGATCTTTAGATACTTTACAATAGATTCTTATTCAGGATAGGAAGACAGTTGTGACTGTGAAATTCATGAGGTTTTTGCAAGACACATATTTTGAAGAAGGCTGACTAAATCTGTATTGCGGTTATTTCTGCTATTAATAACAGCAAGGCCACTTATTTAGACTGGGCATTGGAGAAAATTTGAAATATTTATGGCTGATGTGAATTAGCCGTAGTGGGACAGTCAAAGTAAGACAGGAAAAATTACAAGGAAACTCTTAAACTGCTATGGGAGGGAAATCCAATGAGTGGGCAATTTTTATGCTCACTGGCTCCAAAAGATGCAGCTGAGCAACACAAGGTCTGCAGATAATGAGTGTTTGAAGAGAACTGAATAAATTAGATTTGCAGTTTATTTACTTCTTTCTTTTCTTATAGAAATATACAAAGCTTCAGATGAATGCGCTGGAGATCTTTCCCATTCAGGCAGGATTAAATCTATTTTGTTAGTACAATTCTTCACTTAGTGCAAAATGGGAGAAAAAGAAGATGAAATTGCATCATAAAAGGAAGTTGCATAGCTGGAAGCTTCTAGTAATAATTTTTAATATGGTTTGCAAACAAACTATGTTGAATTGTTGTGCATATTTTCTGGAGAACTTGGGCAGAGATTTGATTGCTGCCTACTCAATTACTTCAGTGGTTGGACTATTTCAGCAGCTTCTAACACTTTTGAAAAAGGTAGAGTTGCATTTGCTTAACTGTATGTTTCTCCAAGTTTAATTCCTAGTTGGCGCAAATGACAGGCTTGTGATGCAACTTTTTAGATTGTCTAGGCACTGTGGTTTTTAAAGATAAAAGCTGTTTTGTGTATGTATTGACATATTGTATGTTTTTAATATACAGGCATGAAAAGAAAGCTCAGTGCTTCTGAAAGTCCCATAACTTTTGAAGCACCTTATGTTTATTTTGGTCCTAATATGTTATCAATTATTTCCAGTTCATGTTACTGTTTGTTTTTTCTATTGCAAGGCAGCAAGATGTAGGATACCCACAAGAAACAATAGTCACTGCAGATGTGTCCTAAAGCCTCAGTGCAGTATGCTGCCTTACATCTGGGCAAGCCAGGGCACCTGATGGGTGGTAAATTATTAAGTCACAGCAAATGTATTTTGTGTCCATGTTACTTGAAATGATCTAGGAGAATTTGTAGAGAAAAAAGGTTAGAAAACATGCTTGTTTAAAAGCAATGCAGGCAGATGCATTTCAAGTAAAAGATGATTTCTTGTTCATCCATTTGACCACTGAATTCAGTGAACTAAAACTTTTTATGTGCCTGCTGAGATCTGCCCTATATTGTACTACAACGTTGGAGGGAATTGAGGTTGCATGTTTTCATTTCTGCAAGTAATCATGAACATAACTTATAAATACCCATAGCAATATCAGAAGGGAAGAGCAAGTGGTGATTTGACAAGAATAAGCTGTGCTTGTTTACGTGCTGCCGAATTGGAGAATAATTGGGCTGCAAGTCTTAACTGCAGCAAAGCTTTGTGGTGTGTAGTTAGTGCCTTATACAGAGCTCACCAAGAAGCTGAAGTGCTGCAAAAATTTCATGCTCTGGACACTGATGGTGCTGTGGCCTCACTGGGGAGGGCATGTTGAGGACATCATTCAGTGAGGCTACAGAGATGCTGCACTGGCTCTTAGTAATAGAAGGCATCTTCTGGCTCCTCTCTCCCAAAGCAGTTCCCTTTTCTCTGTACAATTGGCTTTAGTGGGGATTGAGCCTGTGTGGAAGAGAAGGTATTTGGTGGTGAGATGGGTTATTATTCAGGTTCTTTCCCAATCAGCTGTGGGATCGCTCTCCAGGCTGACTTTAGTTTTTACATCCAACTAATAAAGCCATCTCCAAGAAATAGCCTTGGGCAAACAGTTAATCTTGGTTTTTGACCTGGCTACAGGAAAGTAAAGCCATGAAGGAAAGCTGACTTAGAATTCATTTCATGCTCTAGTGAAGCAGGAGGACTAGAAACTCTAAATTTTAGTTTAAAAACTAGTCCTACTACATGTGTACTGTTTGAGGAAGAGAAATATGGAGAGGCAGAATCTAATTAGTCTCCAGAATTAATTGGAAGACTTGAATAGGAAGCCTGGAATTCATTGTCTGTCAAATGACCTCATTAAAACAATGAGTCACACCACCAAAGCAGAGAGGTGAAGTGATTTCCTCCCCTTTCCTGAATTACCATTTCACCTTTGTTTTTTGCCTTTATTTTTTGCCTAAGGCTGAATATAGATGAGTTCAAATGAACTATAGATTTAGTCTGTCTCTCATTAAAATTTGCCTTTAGAATTAGAGAGATGTCTTCTAGAAACAATGGTATAGTATTACAAATTAAAAAGATTCTCAGTACTTGTAATAAGGGTGCCTCCTTGCAGAAAATCTGTAAAAAAGAATTTTATCTAAATCTGCATACATTTTTGCACTTTCTAAAAACTTTATTTTTTATTTTATTTACCAAGGCACAAAGTGCTGGTGTGGGATTTTTCTTGTATTAGAAGTGCATGTAGTGTGTGTATTCCTGGCAATAACCCTTCAAGGAATAATGAATAAGTTTTTGAATCCTTAGCTGAATTATTCCTATTTTTTTATTCCATGAATTACATCAATATATATAGATAAATAATTCAACCTGTGCTACAGAAGTGCTTTTAACACAGATTAGTCCATGATCAGCTTTCAAACATCTGATGCTAAATTTCAGCATATCTTGTTAGGGGGGATTTCAGTATAATGCTCTGTGCACAATGACTTTTGTGTACAAGGTAGAGACAGATGTGGATATTAAGTCTTGACTCAAAAGGCCACAAGGAACAACACTGCAATCTTTGAGTGATGGCTTAAGAAAGCAAAATGTATATTGCTGATGTAAACTTGAGTTGGTTAGTTAAAAAGAGAAGGTTTACTGAAATGCTGTGAAGTCTCCTTTCTTGCCTTCATGAGGGAAAATGTGCATCTTTTCTAGAACACTGATTTTCCTTCATGGGGAAGGGAAAGCAAAGCAAAAAAGGCACAAGCACCAGAGCACAACTGTGTTGATGACAGCCAGCTCCATGCGAGTGTCAGATGCAAAGTGATACTTAGATCAGAAGTGTGCTGAACCAGTGCTGTGGTTTGGGTGTCCATGGGAAGTGCACAACAGCACTACTGTGTTATGTAAAATGTCTGCAAAATGCTCTTGTTGGGTTTTACTCTTTGGTACTGCAGACCCTTATTTCAAGCGAAAGAAGAAGTTCCTGGGGGATAAAGCCTTTAAAATTATTATATGTACTTCTTCAAATGAATACCTTCGCTGCCTTAAGAATAGTTGCAGTTGCTTCAGAACTCCTTCAGGGGCTTGACCCTACAGTTTGGTTTATTTTGGCAGCAGTAAGAAGTTTCTGGGTGGTGTTAAACTTGCCTGAAAACCTCAAGCACATATCTTGTTTTGCAAAAGAAGGCACTTTTGATAACTCTTCAAAATTAACGGGAGGAATTCCTCTCTTTTGCTATAGTTTCATATTAAAAAGCAACTGACCCTTGGCTACATTTCATATCTAAGGGAAACTTGCTCCAGACTCTACTGAGCTGTGGGAGAATGGGCAGAGGAATGGCAGGGTGGGATGTCCCTAATGACTACAGAGTACCATAGGTGTTCCTGTCTGCAGATGTCCCTTCCCATAAGGCTCTACTTCTGTGAAGCTGATGGAGGGTTTCCAGATGCATTGTCTTCTTGTAGAGTATTTGTGGCTTGAACAGACAATTTAAAAAGTTTTTCTAAGGGAATAGCTGCACTTCAGCCCATTCTTCTCCAAAGCTGTCTTAATCTGATGGGACTATAATTTTTTTGTTTTTTTTTAATGGAAAGACTTGTTGAGAGGCAATACAAATGACATTAATCCCAAGTAAGAATCTTTTAAGATCACTTTAGGGAGTTTATTTCTCTAATGATTGTACTGAAGGGCTTTATATAAGTTTGACAGTAAAAATCCTAAAGTGTGTTTATGTGTTTCAAGCAGCACCATGCGATATAGTTTTCCATTATCTAACAGATCCTTACAGTGATGATATGGTGACACAGAACTAATGCAAAGTTTGTTGAAAGCTGTGAATTTTTAGAGTAAGCATGTCTTTCTCCTTCTGATTTTTTCAGTGGACAAGTACTGGACTGTGACAGGTATAAAGTTTATATTGTTCCAATGGCTTATGCCTTTGTGAAGTAAGACAGCCTCAAGAGGATGGAGGGAGATGATTTGGGGTCTTAAGAAACCTGTTTTTCTGATCATCTGATTAGACTGTCTGTCCAGATGGGGAGCATGATATTGATATACACAGATGTATTCCTGAAGTGGCCTTCACTTAGTTCAGGGTGGAGATCCCACTGTTGTGTAGCTGCTCTGCCTTTGCTGCTGTGCAGTGCAGGCACAGATAGTGTGGGTGCAACAATAACCATGGTGCAACAGTACATGCAGTTCACTGTAGATGTGCATAATCTGTCAGGAAAGGAAATTGGTCTGTTGGGACCATGGTGCCACCAGAAAAATCCGACATATTTCTTATTTAAAATACACGTTTATGCAGACTTTCCTTACACAAAGTGTCACATCTTGTAATACATGTTTCCATGTGACCTTTTTTGAAAGGTATTGTGTTGTCATTTAAGTGGTAACTGGAATTTTTAACTTCAAGCATTCATCCAGGAAATCATGCTTTTAGTTGTTTCATAAAATCATAGAATGGTTTAGGTTGGAAGGGACCTTAAAGATCATCTAGTTTGACTGCCAAGGGCTGGGACACCATCCTTTGATGGGCTCAAAGCCCTGTCCAACCTGGCTTTTCACATCAACCTAACTGAATAATTACATTCCATGTTTACAGCTAGCTGATTTCGTAAGAACCTTTTTGTAGGTTCAAACACAGTACGGTGGATAAACATTATTTTCCCAATGTGACAGTAAGGAGGTCATTTAGCTTTTCATGCACCTGCAAGAAATTGTATACCAAAAGAATTTCAGAGAATGGCGCAAATCTGTAAGCTTCTGTTTTCACACAGTTTAAAAAGAGGAAATCTGCTGAAACTGGGGAAAATATCACTGTGAATAAAGGCCTGGTCCATTAATTCATTTGTTGTGTTTTGGTTTTTGTTGGTTTTTTTTTTTTTTTTTTTTTTTTTTTTTTTTTTTTTTTTTTTTTTTTTGTTTTTTTTTTTTTTCTTGGGGGGGGGGGGGGGGCTGGCATTTGTTTGTTTGTTTTCAAAGTAGTGTCATTCACTTAGTTCCAGCTTGGAAAGTAGCAGGGCAAGAGGAAAAACAGCAAAAATTTTTAGCCAGATCAACTTTCTTGTACAGCTCAGCATGCAGCCAACCAAAATACTAGTTCCAGCATGGAGAGTGGCAAGAGAAACACCTCTTTTGGCAAGAGTGCTGGTTTCTGTGCAGGCTTAAGGTGTGGAAGTCTGCTTTGACTGTCTTCCTTGCATCCAGCCTAGGTTTTGCTTCGTTCAGTAGCTGGTGTAAGGCCCTGTGCAGTAAAAGCCTGAAAGATGGGTTATAACTGAACTGGCACAATCACAAGGAAAAGCTCATTGTTCACACTTCTGCTGGATGGGAAGGATGTGTATAAGGTTCCTGGCAATCAGGTCAGGGAAATTCGAGCTTAGCAGTAAAAGCTTAAATAAAAATATATAGTTTGCATTTTTTTAAATTGATTGTAGTATTATGGGATCATTAAAATTGCTCATATTTTCTGTTTTTTTCCTAGGAATTTATCAAAGAGCTGCTAACTCGGATAAGAGGAATGAGGAAACTCAGTCCCCCTCAAAAGAAGAGTATATAAATAACTCCAAGTAATAGCACTCTGTAAAAGACATGGCAAGGGAAATGGGACTTTGAATACAAGACCTTTATTAAAATAATTGTCTATCTCCACAACTTTTTCGATTTTATTCAGTTTTGACTCAAGGAATTTTTTTTGGTGTGTTTTAAGGGTTCTTTTTTAAGTGTCAATTATTTTTTATCAAAAAATATCAACAATTTGGATGGAGCTCAACTTTCACCTGAGGATTACTGAAGCAAGTGAAGGATCCAAGATTTAGAGATGAGGGGCAGCAAGCCTGTGTGGTGAACCAGAAGATCTTGTAAATTTACAGAGCTAGGAGACTTCTCCTTGCAACTAGTTGGATAACGTTTCTTAAGTTGGTTGTACATTTAACTCATGGATGTCAAGTTTCTTGTGCTTGTCTGTACATAAATTTTAAAGTGGGTTGTGAATACTGTTTCACATGGATGGAAGGAGAAGTTTGTCATAGTAAATTATTTAAATGGTGGTTATTGCAAATTTGCTACCAAAAGGTACCAATTTAGATTACTAAAATGAATGCTGCCATTTTTCTAAATACCCTTAAAGCAGCCCAATGAAGAATCTCATCATATCTCCTTGTCTAGACCGCAGCATATAAAAAAATGGGAATTTTAAGGGCTTAATTTCTAGACTTAAAAGTTATTTGATTGACTTTGATGCTTTGCCAGGATCACTTCCTCTCCACCTCATGGTGTCTTGGAGCTGTGCTAACCTATACTGAATGTGGGTCTGGAGTGATATCTAGAGGAATGTCCATGAGCATTTAAAAGCTGGTTCATGCTGGAGGAAAGGCAGTGATACCAAAATGAATTGCAAGTACTGTATTGCATTTAATGATGTGGTCTTAATAAAATGCAGATTCCTCTCCTATAAAGATAGGCAAAAAGTAATACAGCCTTTGTTTATGGCTCTGCCCTGAGAAGTGGGAGACTTCTTAACTTGGGCTCTCTTACTTGTAAGAGCAAGGGCAGAGATCCCTGCTCCCTTCTGGAAAATGTCCTAACTAGAATGTTTGATAAGCTACCATTTACTGGTAGGTGACATTAGTCAGGCATTTTATATCAAGGGTGCTCTGAACATATTTTATTTTTCAAAAGAAGTACATGTTTGTGAATTTTATGTATACTGGCAAGCTTTTTTAATGTATTTAATTTTGTAATGTTTACTGATGATTTTATTTACAAGATATTTACTCAAATAAATGGAACAACTTGTGACTTGTTACATGTACACTTTACAAGACTACTGTTGCTGAGTAGGTTTGTAAATGGAATTGCTTGTCAAAAAAGAGAAGCCTGTAAGGTGGTAAGTACATGGGAACTCAGATGTATTGACCCTTACTGGCTTTTAATCAGTACTCAGTATCACTCACACGCCTGTAACCTGGTGCACAGCTTCACTTTTGAAAGTCTTCTCCAGATGAGGCCTTTCTTCCCTGTGCCCTAGGGAATTTGAAAAGGGGTGAGGAAACAAAGCTTGGAAATTCTTTCAGATAAATGCTGATAAATTCAGATTTCTTTTTGTCCACCAGGGATGGACTGTACTGGGTGGCTCTCAGTTTCCTAGTGAAGGTGTGGCGAAAGGGGATCTTTCAGGAGACACTCTACCTTTCTTCCTTTAGGCACCTTTTTGGATCCTCAAGAAATTCCAGCATCCCTGAGAAAAGACTCATCTGCAGCACTTTAAATTTAAATCTTGTATCTTGCTGAAGTTGCAGTTTATCTCTGGTTTGGACTTGGTGGAAATTCTCATGTTCAAAGTTTTGAGATGGAGTCTGAAATGACCCAGAGTTCGAACTATAAGGGTTCTAATAATTTTCACATTCACAGATGCATTTTGTCACTTCACTGACAATTTCAAATATCACTTTTTTTTTTCCTTTATAATAATGCTGTGTCAAATCAGATGTCAATTAATGGCAACTGTACCAGTTCTCTCATTACCTACAGCAAAAAATTGCTATCCACAAATATTTTTTATTTCATGTTTTTTGACTAAAATCTGCCCACCCAACTGTACTCATGACATATTTGTGTCTTTTATCCTATTCATTTTGCACTGAGTAGCTGTGGAAAGTAGCAGTGTACCCCTTCTAAAACTAATAGGTTTGGTGGTACACTTAAAAATGGTGAAGGCTGGGACAGTCCTTACTGTTTTGTTGTCTCCTGGAGATGGGCTAAGTCACTTCTGAGAAGAGTTTCCTCCAGCACCACAGGTTTTGCTGTCTTAGAAGTGTCAGTGACTAAAACCAAGCTCTAAATAGCTTTTGTTTGCAGCTGGCCTGATTTTTCTGGGGACTTACGAGGTCTCATTCTTGCTAAATTTTACTTAATGGAGCTGCTCTTGGCCTTGGTGTTAGTGAGGGGGAATTGACCCATTCACTAAAGATTTAATTGTGCTTTATGTCTTTATACTGCATGGGTGTTCTTGGCTCTGGGCCAATATTCAAGGAGCATATAAATAGCACACTGTTACTGAAACAACTTGAAATTAAATCTTACAGCCCAGTCTCTTTATGGTCTTGGCCAGACATCTTTCATGACATGGGCCAAGTTGCTGCAATGAGAGCTTCCTCTGGGCTTTTTAAGTGGCTAATGAAAGAAACTGAAGTTCCTTCTTATAAATATATAGTGAAGCTGAGGTTTTTGTTTTGGAATTGAAGTGCCTTTGCAGTGTTAAAAAATTACCTTCAAGAGCATGTGTTTCTGGACTCTGCTTCATGACATAATTAGCTTTTGCATGTTTTACAGCAGGACATGACAGTTGGCTTAGAAAGGAAAGCAAAGTGCTTGTGTAATCATACTTAGTGTGCCTCAGGAGGCTGCAGTGACAGGAAAGGACATGAACTGTTTGCCTGCCAGCCTTATTTTAGTTTCTTCCCCCCAACAATGGGGTTTACTCCTGAAGTTGCCATTCATGCAGGGAACATCATGCAGAATGTGAAGGGAAAGTTTCTCTATTATCAGAGAGTATGGCCAAGAAAAGCAGGAGCAAAAATCTGCCCTGTTTGTGTACTTGAAACTCTTTGATGCAGAGTCTTAGTAAGTTAGTACTTTATGCTGGTAGGTAAAATAGCATATGTGAAATTGAAATTACTCAGCAATTTGTTTCTAAATGGCTTTTCAGAGTCAAGACAGTCTTAATGTAAACATGCAGCTCCAGGGTAAAAAAAAAATTGCCAGCCACATCAACAGAAGACATATTTGAATGGAAGTTAGAAGAAACTGCAGGTCTTATTCTGAACAAACAGCTGAATGGAAAACTCTGGTGAAGTGCTGTAACAAAAGGAAAAATTGCTTCTTGGCTGCATAAGATTTGTCATTGTATACTGCACGGATTGTATACAGGTACTGAGTAACCACATGCAATACTTTTCAAAAGGTGTTGAGATTTAGGGAGGAAGCCAGACAAGAAAGCGGATGTTGGGAAGTCCAGGAAAAAACATCACTAAGAAAATTACCTGTTAGGAAAACAGAAGAGTCTTGTGTTACTGCATGTATTTGTGTATGGAAAGAAAATGAGAAGTGTCAATGCTTTCATGTATTGGAGAAAAGCATGAAGAGGAGAAATACCTGGAAGATAAAGGCAGGAATCTTGAAGTGTTGAAGAAGATACAGCATCCTGATGGTGATGAGCCCTTTGAGCTTGCTACTGTGGGAATAGGTGAGATTGACATCTATTGGTATCTCCAAATTGAAATTGGATGCTTTTCTAGATAAGTTGTCATTGGATAAGTTATTCAGTTTCTGTCAAGGTAATCAAAGGCCTTAAAACTCTAGACTTCTGCTTCATTGGGTTTTGTTTATTTGTTGTTTTTTTCTATGAGTGTTTTTGGTTTTGTTTTGGGTTTTTGTTTTGTTCCTTTGTTGGTTCTAGATTTTTTTTTAAAGCAGAGGAAACTAATAGGAAATTGATTTCTATGTATTATGGCAAGGTAATGGCGTGCTTATGCAGATTACTAATACTAGCTACATATTTTATATATAGCTCAACTACTTTTTACTTGAATTTCATGGTACAACTTTTTTTTTTTTTCTTCTGGAAGTAAGCAAATAGGAATTGTGAATGTAATTAAAGTTACTGTTGAAAGCTAGAGGGAATTGAAGAAGAAAAAATGTGACAAGTGCTTAGTCACATAAAATTTTTGCCCCTGGAGGATTCTGTTATTGGTGTGTAAATAGAGTATTTCTGAAGTGTTGAAATCACCATTTGTAATAATCGAACCTAGAGCTGATGGGGTTTTATTTGTTTTGTGGGTTTTTTGGGTGGAAGTAATGGCCGAATTCTATGAACTTACACTGTTTACTGACTTCTCTAAAAAATTGTTTTCCAATTGTTTTCTCTATTGTTTTCCAATAAAAACTGGCGTCAGTTGTTTAAGAAACTAAGCTATTTAAAAAATGATCCCAAAAAATGTGTATAAGACTGAAAATTCTTTTGGAGGTGCAGCTAACAGGTTTTATTTGGTAGTAAACTCAGATGTCTTATTGAATTGGTATTTTAGTTAAACTTTTTACCTTCTAAGATCAAAATGAAAACTATCCTGTGGTAGCCCAGCAGAGGTTTCAGTCTGCCTAACTGTATATTACTGGGCTGGACTCGAAGCCCATAATTACTTGGCAAAAAATGTAGCAGCTGATCCTCTTCAAGGACAGAGATTTGTTTTACCACCCCTTCTAGGGGCAAAGGGGATGAGAGCACAACAGGTTTTCCTGCCTTCCTAAAGGAGGATCCTACAGTCAGTGTCAGCAAGGCTTGGCTCTTGCAACAGTCTTGTACCCAGCTTCTGCCACTAACCATCCCCAATGAACTGCATGTTTTCTGCTCTGACTTTCCAGACTTAATTTCAAGCCTGCCAAAGCAATAGTTACTAAGTCAGTTTTGGTGCCCATTGTCTCCTGTACCTCATGGTGTGTTTGTCAGCAGTCTGCATTATTTTCGCCCATTCCTTAGTTTAACAGCTCAGTTATTTCTCTTGGGATCGTTTACTACTATATGGAAATGGAAATGTGTCATGGTGCTATTTCTGCCACAGTGTTTCTGCTGTCAGTACCAAGTCAATCCAAAAGACTAGAAAGGATGCTGTAAATTTTAGTGTCTTCTGATTTATGGCCTCATACTGCTGGAGTTTACTCACTTTTGCATTATTTCTTTATATCCTTGAGTAAGTTTTCATCAGTGTGTGCATGCAACTCAGCCACAGGCTATAGGAAGAGAACAAGGCTTCTGGAAGTAATCAGTTTCTTTTACGTTCTGAGAAAGAAATATAAATGTGGTTTTTACTTTTTTTCCCCCCAGATATCTGGAATATGCATTTGCAGTGCCACAGAAATATTCTTGTTTAGAAACCTCAGGGTGTAGTGTAAGTGATGAAACAAGGGCTAAATGGTGGCAGACACACAAACTCACCAAATGGACACATTCCTTGTGTCCTTTAGGAAAAGGAAAAATAAACCCACATTCATGTCTCCTGAGCTCAGTGTTTGTCAGAGATTAACCTACTTCTCCTAGGCTCTGCTGGGCTTTGTGCTGGTCCAGGCAGGGACCCTGGGGTGGTGGGTGCTGGTCCTTGAACAATACTGCAGATGGGAGCACATTTCTGTAATTGCAGGTCGGCTAAATTGCTTCATCCTGAATCCAGTGTTTGGGCTGTTAAGAAGCCGGTGTTTCGGGCAGTGTTGGTAGGATGTGTCATCACTCTTTTCCATTTTGCAGTGACTCGTCATGTGTACAGTCTCTGCTGCCACTGCCACTAAGGAGTACTGCAGTTTTTCAGGCATTAAATTGGGAAAGAGCATGTTTTCATTTGGGAGGTGCAGTAGTTTGTTACCAGCCCACACATACCAATAACTTTGTTCCTCTGATGTAGGTACCTAAAAACATGCCTTTCAAATAGGAATAGCTGTAAATACACTGTTACCAACTGGCAGTGTCTGGTTTTGTGAGAAAATGAAGCTGTTCAGTGTTCTTTTTTTCTGAACTAATTTAATTTATGCATCCTAAACTCTGGTTAACTTTTTAATACAGGTTTCATAGTCATAAGAAAAGCTTTAGCACCTTTGGCGAATTTTTCTGGTGCTGGTTTAGATTTAGAACCAGGCAAAAAATTATCTGATATTGGAAAAAGGCTATAACTTGTTTGTAAGATTCCCTTTAGAGTTGTCTCAAAGGTGTTTCTGTTTCCACATCAACAATGTACCACAGTAGTGCTTGTTTTATAATGGTAAATCCTGGGAATTTTAATAATTTACCTCATGTGTTGGCTCTTACTTTTGTTCTCTGATGTGCCTTGGCCAAGAGCTGATATTTAAAGCATTGATTATTTCTTCATCTATGAAGCTGTATGTTCAGCTCAGCACTCAATCAGTCTAAGGCTGTGTTTTTTGTGCTTGGCACAGGGACAATGTGTTTAAAAATATGTTAGCTTATCAAAATTTAAAGTTTTAATGCCAGGGTTGAGCGAAGTAATAATTGTTTAGCATTTTCCTCTCTTAGTTACCTTTGAAATCTGAAAACCAGAGTGCTTCCTGGAATTAGCATGACTTTTTCAGTTCTAATCTTGTTAGCTGCTTCCTAATTAATTTAATACTTGTATTTCTTACAGTTTTTATTTATAGTAGCATTTAGTATCTCCTCTAACACCTTTTCACCCTCCCTCAGAATCCTCCTCTTCTGCTCTCATCCTTTTGCAACAGAAATTCAGGTATATCAAAATTATGCCACATCTGCAGCACCAGCAAAGATAACTAGGCAGGGATTCAAGAGAGATCAAATAAATCAGACTAACCCACAGTATTGCTGTATTTTCTTTGCTGGAGAAAGTTAGGCTGTCATGCCCAGCCTAATCCTGAATTTCACATCTTCTCCTTCTCACACAAGCAGACTCTTCCCTAGGAGAGTGTGTTTATTTTAGTTGTTTAAGCACCCAAAATAAAGCACTTAAAACTCTGGGATTTGGTTCAAAAATCTCAGATGGAACTAATTTTTGAGGTTTTTAAAAAATAAAGTTTGGGGCTGTCCTTTGTATGCAACCACCCAGTCTTGTTAATTAGAAGTTGTGGAGCAACTGTTAAATATGCAGGGGGGCAGGGACCCCAGATCAAACAGCAGACATGGAATATGCTGCCCTTTCACTTCTTTCAAAGTTCCCTCACTGTCTGAGCCTTGCTCATCTCAAATGCTCAGGAATTATAAGACAAGTGAAACAGGCCATCTGAGGCTGGAGTCCTGAATCTTTTATAATGCTTTGATTATTTCTTGAGTTGCTTTCTCAGGGACCACTTGTAATTTGTTCATACTGTCGATGGAGTACTGAAACTTCCTTTCCCAGCTCCAGCAATTTCAGGAACAGAAATCCTGGGAAAGATGCTGGGCTTGTGATAAAAGCATTAAAGTCAGAGACAATCAGGGAAATAACATCTGTAGATGCTGGAGCTGACCTTACTCTTGATCTGCTACAGTGCCCTTTTGGATACATATGTAGTCCATGGAGCTCTCCCTGTGCTGGTAGAAGCTCAGGCCTGCTCCTGCACAAAACCCTACGAGGCAGACAAGCTAGGTAAAATTAAAATATGCTGCTGTTACTTGGCATTAGATGTGGTTTACTCTTTATCCATTTCCATGCAGGCTACTCATTTCATTAGCTGGAAAGTAACCTGCCTTTAAAGTAGGTTGGTAGTGGAGGCTTTTATATATCACTTCATCCCTGCTGTACTGCAGTATAACAGGGACCCTGGTGGAAAAAAAGCGGTTCTTCAGTGAGTACTAGAAACAACCAGCTCTCTCTTTTTGGTATAAATAGTTGAGGACAGAGAGAAGCAAGCTCATTTTTAATATGTGTTTAGATTGAAAGTGAGTTGCAGTGGAGCCTAGCTAACACCCCAAGCAATTATACTTCCAAATTTTGCCCTTTGGGGACAGAAGAAGGCTGTCAAATGCTGGGCTTCCTGCAAATAAAAAAAGTCTTTTGAGTTCTCTTCATTTTTAAAAGGGTCACTTACTGAGAGCAAACAACTCTAATAAATGAATAGTAGCTGGTGCTCAAAACTTGGCAGAAGGTTTCAGAGCTGTGTAATGGCATTTGGGAGGTGGATACACAGCTTTCTATGCCACGTTTGTGGGGAGCTCCGTAGGGGGAGCAAACTGAAATGACAACATTTTCATTATATCATTTTTCTGTAAATTACAGAAATGTAGGTGTGTTATCCACAGATCTTTCCCTCATGATCTGGGACTGCAGTAGTGCTGAGGGAAACAGATAACCAGCAGCTACCTTCTGTACAGAGCTCTGGACAGGGATTATCTTACAACATTTGTGTGACTGCTGTTGGGAGTTATTCAAATTAAACTGGAACCCTCCCCCTGTTAGGGTAGTGCAGGGAATTGAAAGGGTTCCCAGAGAAAGACCAGGTCTGCATGGAAGGGCAGGTGATCCCACTGGTTTGCCTGGTGTCAGACAACTCAACGTTGAGCCAGAGGTGAATGCCACAGCAGTGCCTGAAAGACTAGAAATTATTTACTTAGACATAGCAAATGATTGAGCCCTTGTATTTAAAGACCACAAAATACGTTCCTCCTTATTTGTTTGCATTAATTAAACAGAATTTAGTTATTTACTTCATCTGTTATTCTGGTGCCTGCTGACCTGGTCAAGACTGAGATTTCTGCCCCATCCATCCTGTTCCAACATAAAAATCTCCTACTGTCTGCCATGTTGTCATCTGTCTCCTGTGTTGCAGATTTTGGAGAAGTGTTTTCCGCAAGAGGGTATAAGACAACATTTTGCATTAACCCACTGCCATGAAACTGGATGTTAATTCTTACTGCTTGCATTATCCTTACATGGATCATGACAGCATGCTATCCATCACCTCTTAGGGAAAAGAAAGACTCCAGTGGGCACAGCCTGCCTACTGGCTCCAGCTGGGACTCAGATAAAACTCGCAGATTCTCACAAGCTCACACCTAAAGTGGTGTCAGCAAGGCCTGTGGCTGAAAGCCTGGCATGGGTGATGCTCCCACCTGCAGATGTCAGGTGGGCCTGTCGGGAGCAAGGAGCAGCGCTTCCTCTCCTCCTCCCAGAGCTCTGGACAGTCAATGTACCAAAAGCTTTGTGTAAGACAGTCTGCTGCCTTTAGGAAAACAAACATGTGAACTCTTCTGTATCTAATTAGATCGCATTGTCAAAACAGGTTGTGATCAATCTCTTTGAAGGAAGGAAAGGAAATCCCAGTGCCCCTCATAAACTTCAATGGTAGTGCTTCTCAGGACAAACATCTAATGGTATAGCAGTATTTTTCGTTCCTTATTCCCTGATTTCTAGTTCCCTAAAAGAGTGGAGCTGGTCCTTTCAGCAGCTGATATGTCAAAAGCATTCAAGAGGAAACTACAGGAAGCTGGCAGTGACTTGGAAAAATGAAGCAAATCTGCAGGGACTCTCTTGGCTGATTCAGTGGCTTTCTAACATCTTTCCCTCCCAGCTGGACCTGCCTCCTGGTAGCAAAGGCCCTGTCTAGGCTGAACACATCAGAGACAGCACACTGACCTCTTTAATTTCTGAGGATTAATGAGGTTTTTACTGCTTAAGGTAAACACCTAAATTAATGCTGAGAAGCTTTGCTCACATTTCTCTATCTTTTTCCATCCTCCATAACCTCTCAGTTATGACTCACTGGCAGGAATCATAAATAATGTAGTGTTTTTAAAATAACTCTGAAAAAATTGAACTGTGTAGTATAAGATCACTTGTGAAGGAGGAGCTGTGGCAGATGTAACAACTGGGAATCCTGCTGAGGCACTGTTGTTGTTTGGATATATTTCAAAGGTTTAAATAGGATTAAGGTATTTATTGTTATTAATGGGAAAATAATCTTTATCCTTCCAGAACATTAGAGATATGCTGGTTTTTTATGCTGTAGAGGAATACTCTATGGGCAAATACAAGGTTCTTGTAGTCTAAATAGTTAAGCTTGAAGCTTGTGCAGACTGAGGATTTTCTCTTACTAGCAACACACACTGCTCATTCTGCTGCAACCTTGTTAAGGCCAAAGGCTGAGGCATTCATAATAACTACTGACTGAAGTGCCTTGATTTATTGGTGTTCCACATGGAGCACTTTAAATGGACCTTTATTTTTAGAATAATACTCTTCACAGTGTTTCACACCTGGAGCACTATAAATTTGAGGCTCCCAGCTTGCTGACCAATCTTGAAAACTATTGGTATATTGATGGATGAACAAATAGCATATGCTATTTGTTGTGTGACTGCTTGGTGTTACAGCAAGAAGAGAGAGAGAGAGAAAAAAGATAGGGTTTAGGGTTAAATAAACTGCCATATTCTGACAGGATAATGCTAGCATCTGATTTTTAGGGCAGGCCAAAGGCTTTTACCCCCCCCCCCTAAAAATCTTGGGTTAAGTTTGAAAAAAACCCCACCACCTCAAACAGCCTTCTGTTACCCCAAGAACTCTTAACAATTCAGAAGGCAGCATTATGTAAAATGCTCATTTTACACTGACCACTTCTTCCTCCTTTGTCCCTGGTGTGTGTGCAGCACTTCCTGCTATTTGAAGTGGGGAGAGGTGTTTTGGTGTGGTTGCCTGCCTCAATTCAGGAAATATGAATATTTTTTGTGCTGAGGATGGTCTTCCTGGTGTGTGGAGAAGAGCAAGGTCATCTGGAGCAGCAGCCTAAGGAAGGGAATAAATCAATGACCCAAGCAAAGGCAGTTGCTGGTAACTAGCTAAGAATAAAGTCAGGCTGTGGTGTGCAATGTTCACTGTCAGCAAACAGAGCTTGAAATCCTCAAGCCAAATGGCGAATTTCTGAGCTCAGGATGGCTTGGAGGAAGTGGAGTTGTAACTGGATCTTGGGATGCTGTGGTCTGAGTGAAGGTCAGCTTCAAACAGTGTTTGCTGACAAGTGCAATAGATGAGTTGCTGTGTGAGCTGGCTTTAATGGACTTGAATGAAATAAGAAACGTGGGACCCTGAGTGCTGTTAAAGGGTTTTGTGTATGAAGCCATTATCTCTTGGTTTTGTAGTCTCACTGTTTTTTCCTGGCTGGGAGATGGCAGAAAACCTTGTGGAGCTCTTTCTGACCTGGCTGGTGGGTAAGAAGAGACCTGGGTGCCTGACTGCAGGGTTTCCAGCCCAGTGAGCAGCCTGAAAAGAACTGGATTATTCAAATGCACTATTTAAACCCTATAGATACTCTGGGAAAGAAGCAGCACATGTGAGGTTTCTTCAGTGCTTGTCTGATTTTATGTTCATGTATTGCTCTTTAGTTTAACTGGCTGCTGTGGTTAGGTAACGCTGCCTGGACATACTTGCTTTCAGATGCTGGTAGTGTGCCCTGGACCAGGGCTTGTTCCAGCTCAGTAGAAAAGTAAAATAAAATATTCCTGACCTGTTAAAGAGAAAGTCCCAGACTGCTCCTTGCTGTGCTTGCCCCCATGGGACACTCCACTGTGTCCCTTTATCTTCAGGCTCTGACGGCTGTCCTTGCCATCCCTCACCCACACCCTGACCCCTCCTGCTTTGGCAGCTCTTCTTTGCCCACAGGGGAGGGTGACTGGATTGCCTCCTGCCTCACCCCCTCCTGCCCCCAGGGCTCTGTTCAGCTGTAACATCTCAGGGCTGTGCAACACTGTGAGGAAGGTGTGCAGGTCTCTGTCCGAGCTGAGGGCTGATGCTTACAGCCAAGCAGATGCACAGCATCTCCTGTGAGCAATTACAGGGATCTCCTGAGCTATTACTGCTCTGATGCACCTGGGGGGTGTTCTGGGGATTTCCCATTTGGCAGGGAGGAACTCGCAATACAAATGAGCCTGGGCTGCAAAAAAGAAAAAAAAAATGCGGTTGATAAAGGATATTATCTCCTCAAACTGTAATTTAGGCTTGCTCTTGTGCCAGCAATCTTCTGTGTGGCCTTATGACAGTTGTTTCTGTGCATCAAGCCCCCCTTGCACTAATGGTCCAGGGCTGGTTTTGTCACAGGGATATTGCCAGGATAAGTGCAGCTGAGGCCACAAAGCATTGTGGTGGCATGAAACACTTCACTGTCTTGATTAATTGCATCCCATAAACAGGATGTCTAAGTCACCTAACTCACAGGACACCTCACTTTCACCTTGATGAAGTAGATTTTCTTAGCTTGCCTGGATATTGTGTTGATATTGTAAAGCAGAAAGCAAAACCAACCCCGAAGTCCGGCACATAGAGACAAGAAAGGTTATTTTTAACAGTGTGGGAAGTGCTGTACTCACAAGGCTAATGCTACCCACGGGACGTGCCTTGCATTTTGCTTAACAGAAGCAGAGCCCTCTTGAGTTACAAAGCTGAAGGGGAATAGCAAGCTGGTGTGCTAATAATTCCCATGTTACTATTTTTAAAGTTCTGCCTGTGTTGTCTGTAGCACTGTTACCCAGCAGTGCCTCCCAATGCCAGGTTACTTCAGGCAAAGTTGGTATTTGCATTTAAATCTGTATTAATTTACTTGCTTTTTGTTTGCTTCCCTTCTCCTCATTATGGTCTTGTGCACTTGCACATGAAAAAAAAAAAAAAAGATAAGCTTGTAGTCAGAAATTTGAATTTGACAAAATTCAGGTTTGTTGTCTTCTTCAAATACTCAGAGCTGTATTTACAGAATCCCAGCATGCCTCACCTTAGTTGTGGGTACACAAAATGACTTCCAGGAATTTTTTTGCCTTGATGGCTCAATGCTTGCCTAGTCAGCTTGTCTGTGGAAACACCATTGAACATGTTCAGGCAAGATGATGGGTCAAATAATTCGAGGTACAAAGCTGCTTTCTGCATGTCCATCCTGGTCCCCAGTGGAGGCTCGCAGGGAGGTTTGCTCTGCTGCTGTGGGGCTTGGTGGAGCCTCTGCTCTGCTGGCAAAGCTGTCTGGGAAATCTGGTTCTCTTGCAAAGGCTCTGGTGATATGTACCAACATATGTGAGGATGCCCCTGAAAGGAGAGCTGCTGGAGGAGCAGGCAAGGCTGTTATTAGCCATAAAAGCTGAGATATTTGTGAGAGTCCCTCTGAAAGAAAGTGCTTTTTTTTACAAGAGTGTGGAAAGCCAAAGCACAGCTTGTCCTCTGCAGTAACACTGTTTCTTACCCCTTCCATGCACAGGGAGATTCCAGCACGTCCCTTGCCTGTCAGCCTGTTGGTGCTGTGATAAAGCATCCCTTACCTGGGGGCGGCAGGACTGCTGACTTCTGCCGTGTTCCTATAGTGACAAGCAGCCTTCCCAGGTGCGTGGAGCAAAGAGGGAAGGGAGAGAGCTGAAGGGGAAAGGAGGCAGCTCATTTTTTTGGGTCTCAGGGGCAGGAGGTGGGAGCAGAGAAGTCCTTACATGTTGAGCAGTCTTGCTGCTGCCTCTGAATCCCCTTGCTGTAGTCTCCCATCTGCCAGCACACAGAGGTGTAATATAAAGGTTATACCACTGCACCTTCCCAGGCTTCATTTTTATTCCACAAGGGGTTAAATTATTTATGTGCAGCACAGCAGCAGCTGAACCTGCTGTTAGAAGGTACCTTGTAAGACCTTTTTAAATATTTAATGCTTACTAACAGAACGAAGCAGGAGTAGCTAAAGTATTGAGGATACACTCAATTTTTAAACAGTTAAAGCAAATTAGGCAACATTTCCAAAGACAAGCATGCAAATGCCATTTGCTTCCTACCAAGTGGTCTGCACAGTGACAAGAGACCATCTGGCTGATCAGGATTTTTATGTGGGGCTGACTGCTCAGTTAAATGGACAGTGCTCTTAGAATCATGATTCTGTAGGTTCAGCTGCTTGGCAGCTGCTGGGTCTGTCTTTTGGTCAGCCACAATGGGAACCAGGCACTTTCCTTTATAAAGATGCATCTGCTGTGGGCAAATCTCGCTGTGGTATGTCCTTGTAGACCTACGCTGGAGCTCTTGCTCTGCCAGCTTCCCTCTATTTTCCCTTCTGCGTGGGTGGATGTTGCCAAAGCCAATGGATAGCGATCATGCTTCCCCCAGGCAAAGAAAACAGAAAACATTCTCTGGCAGCTTTCTTGATTTCTTATTCCAAATTTGTGTTTATCTTATCAATATTCATGGTGCTGTGTATGTTCTCAGGGTATCTCATAGGCCAGTGTGAGACTAAGTAGATTCAGGAAAGCTCTGTTCTCAGTAGGGGTTGTGGAGCAACTGGACTTGCCCAAGGTCATGCAGAAAGCACAGGGCAGGTGGCTTTGCCTCCAAGTTTGCTGGATATGTTACTGTCCCTGGCTGCTGCCACAGCAGCTGGGCACAGTGTCCCTCCCACTGTTGCTGGTGGTGTCCAGAAACAGTAAGGGGCAGCTGTCTGTGTGGCTTTACAGCACCTGGGTGGGAGGAGTGGCTACAACTTACTGACCTCAATCTTCCAAGAAAGGCCAATGACTTTTGTGGAATGTAGAACAGTGATCTTGGGTCCCTGCAGGAAAGGAGGAAAAAAACAAACTTAACACCCAGCTGAGGCCTGGGTGCAGGAACAGCCCTGTTTAGAGCATCTCCTCTCTGTCCACTGATGCCTAGGAGCAGGAATAGCTCTACCAGAGTCAGAAAAGGTTGTCGGCTCTGTGGGTGGACTGAGGATATCTCTGCACTTGGGTCTGGACTGCAAAACACAGGCTGCCCAGGACAGCTGCCAACCATAAGGATCAGGGGTGAGGTTAGCACAGAGGACAAAGGGGAGAGCAAATGTGTCCTAGGGAATCACTGCGCTTGAGCTTTGCCTCTCCCCATAGCAGGAGGGAAGATAATGTGGGACACTGGATTGCTCTGGAATAAAATTATATGTACAAGAGCTTGTGTCAAGCAGGAAGAGCTGTGTCTGAGAAGAAATATGAAGATAGGAACTGATTGTGTGAGAGAGGTGCAGGGGAGAAGCAGGTGAGCGGCAGAGAACAGCTTGAGATGAAATGAAAAAAGTGGAATGGAGTACAAACAAGTGACATCAGACATAATAAAAATCTTGGCAAGGACTAGAAAGCATAAAATGAGGTGTGGCTGAGGGAAAAGAAAATATAAGTATTAGAAATAAATTTAAAATTTCCAGGGCTGCAGAAACAGGGGAAGATAATACAATAACATGAAATAGACAAAGCACTAGCACTCATTTGCTAGGATAGATCAGCGCTGTAATTATTTGAGTAACACAAATACACTTCAGGGTTGCTTAAAAGGATTATATGGTCAGAACATAGTGAGTGCTGGCTGCAATAGCTGACAGTAAATAATTACAAGTGGGAGGGCTAGAGTTACTAATTATTGAAATTTCCTGACCTTGCTCATTATAAGATGCTCATTTTGGTTACTGGGCTGTATGACTGGGCTGTAATTTTTCATACCAGCTGTCTGCCCCAGGCTGAATATGTCTGAAAAATAGCATTTGAGGACAACTGGGACATTTCAAGACAACTGGGACGAGACTTGGGATCACAAAGAAGATGGAAGTGGGGACAGACAATAGGACTATAAAAGCATGCCCTGTGTGCCTAAGGATGAAATCAAGAAGACAAAAGCCCAGCTGGAGCAAAGACTTGAGGCAGGCTTTTAAAACTAACAAAGAAGGAATCCTGCAGGTATGGTAGCTGCTAAAAGAAATTCAGGGGAAATACGGATCTGCTAACAGAGAGAGGAGGTGGCCATGTTTGACACAGAAAATGGTGAAGTGCTCAAGCACTTGAAAAATAGTTACAAAGAATGCAGGACCCAAATCTCTCCCAGTATATCAAGGGGTGATGCCTACTGCATCAGGGGGTGCTTGGGTTGGAGCCAAGGTAAAAGGAGATGGGTACTGCATAGTAAAGATACCCAGAGGGGTTTTGAGGGTTTTTTGGGGCTGAGCTAGACAAAGCTGAGACTGACTTGATGTGGCTTTACTGATAGCCCTGCTGTGAATGGGGACTGGACTGCCTTCCAGCCAGCATCTCCTTGGTTCCTCTGAAGCTGTTGTGGATAGTGGTGCTGTGGCTATGCTGGTAAAAACATTTTATTTGAGAAGATTTGTCTCTGTATTTTAGATTTGAAAGGCAAAAGAGGTTGGGTTTTGGGTCATGGTAGAGGACCCAAAATACTGTCCAGCAAAGCAGCCTTTATTTCTAAGTCTGCGATGACAACCTGAGGTTTTCCCCTTTGACTCTTCCTCTACTGTCTGGAAGTGTGTGCCGTGGGCAAAATATCCCATCTTCCCTGGTGCTGCAGATGGTAAAAGAGGCAAACCAGGTCTGGCTCTCAGATGTGCTTTTCTGCAAGTGGCAGCAGTCAGCTGCATGTCTAAACTCTGGCAGGGTTTGCACATATTTTTCCCCATTTGACATCTGAATGTTTCTGACATACTTGGGGATCTAATAGGATGACACTCTTGAAAAATACTGGAGGAAGAAAATAATTCTTTCTCTGGAGCAGGGATTAAGTTGTACCTCATGCAGAAAAATAAAGGTGAAAGCAAAGTAACTGTGAAGTAAAACCCAATAATTCTGTGTAGTAAATAAATGGAAGAGCCCTGTGGGGAAAAAAAGATGTCACATTTACCTGTACAGTAAACAAGAACAACTGACAGAAATATTGGTTTTTTTTTTTTCTCAGGTTTCAATTACCCATGTTGTGGCTGGTGCCTGGCAGTCAGATTTAAGTAGGAAAGATCTCTGCAGCAGGCTTGCACAGCAGACTCTAGTTTGCCCTGAAACCAGGAGAGCAGCATCTTGATAAAAACAGCACTGATGTATTTGTAGACCCCCTTTTAACTTAGCAGGTCTTTGGCATGTGAGGAATGGGTGTAGGCAAACAGGAAATGTACCAATGTATCTCCTGTCTGTGGGGCAGTAGTTACCAACACAGTTACAGGAATTCAGAAATGTGCTGTCAGTTTAGCAGGTCAGAAAGACAGAGCCCAGCCAAACAAGCTGAAGATCTGAATCTTAGCACAGAGTAGATAATATTCACTTTCTGCCTCCTGGAACATCACTCTTGGCCAACTCACAGAAGAGAAAATCCTTACTCAGGTTTGAAGTCAGGAACCAGGGCAGAAGAAAGTGTGAGGTTCTTGGATTGGAGAAAAATCACCAGAGGAGCTTGTGGGGTCTGTGCAGTTCAGCAGATTTCTGTGTGACCTGGAAAAGGGGTTAGCTGTGAGCTGCCAACATTTGCTGATGGCCTTAAATTGTTCAAATTAGTAAAAGGCAGAACCAGCTGTGAAGACATGTAGAAGAACCTTGTAATAGTGGGTGACTGAGCAAAAAAAAAATAAATTGCATATGACATTCAGCATAAATGAATGTTCAGGGATGCATGTAAGAGCAAAACAGTTATGACTCCACATATAAAATGATAGCCCTGATAAGAGCTGAGGGAGCAGGGAGATATAAATCAGGAACTTGATCTGGGAGTACATCAAACACCTGACACACTGGTAGTGATCAGTACTGTGTGATGGTTAAATAAAACCGACATATGAAATGTTAGGAGTTATTAACATGTTAGGGAACGGAACAGAACATACTAGTTTTGGTAAAAGAGCACTTTCTGCTCTGACTTCACTAGATGGGTTTCCCAGATGAGGAGTGTTTACAGTCTTTGTGTCATTCCCTTGTCTCAGACAGAGAATGGGGAAGTCTAATAAAGGAGAAAGTAGTATGTAATGTAAATTTCCCTTTGACATCAAGGACTTGTTCCGCTGTCAAAAGAAGCCAATTTTGCAATGTGTGGAGGAACAACATGAGCCCCCCAACAACTGCTGTGGGGAGAACCTCATAGCCCCATAATATTCTAGTTCATCTCAGCCCAAAGGTTGCACGAAGGATCCCTTTTAAATGCAGTAAGGACAATCCATGTGAAAACTGATATTGGGGTGAGGTAATAGCTTAGGATTATCTTTAAAAAGTGGGAATCTTCAGTGAGATGCAGTAAGAAGTTCTTGGAAGAATAAAGTTGAATAGCATTACTGAAAGGAATACTTGGAGGTCATTTAATCTAACCAATTTCTAAAACCAGCATTAACCTCTGTGGGGGGATAGAATGTAAGAGAATAGAGACAGTGCAGGAGGCAATCTCACCCCTGATGAGTTGCAGCTGTACTAATTACCAAAGATTAGGAACAGGCCTGCCCTTAATAGGCCACAGCTGTGTCAAATAAGGATGAGTGCTATAAAAGAGCGGGTTAGCTGGTCAAGAGGAGAGCTGGCGGTTTTTTTGGCTGTGTTGTGAGGAGCTGCCTGTGAGAAATTACCGAGAAGGTAAAATGGAACTTTGGCAGAAAAATGGCAACAAGCCTCAACGTGAAAATAGGTTGGTTGGGGGCTCTTTGTGATGCAGTGGCTGTGTTGAGCAGTTTCAGTGCTCAGCTATGGGCTAGTCCTAGAGCAGTGAGTCCTGTGTAGATCAGTGTGTCCTGGCTAAGCTTGTGAAGAAGTAATGAATCTTGCGAGGTCAGAATTTTTTCTTATATCTATTCACATTATCTGTTTTTCACTGAGGCTGTGATGTTGGTAGTTTATGCAGGATGTTGAGATAAAGAGACAATTAAATTGTTAGCCTGGGCTGGGAGGGTTAATGGCAAATATGTGCTACAAGAAGAGTACTTCAGGCACTTGAGCAGGTGCTGAGAGAGAAGTGATTGGGTAAGACTGACCCCCAAGTGCACTGCCCAAAGAAGGCTGAGGAAAATTAGCAGCTTTTCCTACTCATGAGAGCTAGTCCTTGTCCAGCTGTTGAGTGGCAGGAGGACACTGATTGCCTTGTGTGTTTTCGCTGGTTGCTCTGAGAGTACTTTCCCCAATAGACATCAGCTCTAGGTCCTGCTGTCTCCCACAGAAGCTGGTATGTGGGCTTTAGGTGAAACTTCTTACTGGGTTGGAAAAGCCAGCTCATACACCCTATGGGTCATTTATTTTCAGCCTCCCTTACTGTTGTGTTGACCGCTGCTTCCAAGGTAGGTTTGTATTGGGAGTGAGGGTCAGCATGTGTGGAGATTGGGAGTGGTGTTCAAAGACAGTAGACACAGGATTGTATCTTAAAGACCTATTTTGACTGTCTTCTGCATGGTTTGGTGAACAGGATGAAGAAGGACAAATGAAATCAAGTACCTTGGTTGTGTCATGTCCCTTCCTGGTTGCCTAGCTCAGCTTCCCTAGCTCAGATATGTTCCCACAGCTTCTTGCTGGTGAGCTTGTGTGGCAAAATGAAGGCTGTGGCAGGACAGTGTCCCAGGAGCTGGGCACAGGGGGCAGTGAGCTGCCTGCTGCTGCCCAGCTCTGCTCTCGGCTGTGGCCCAAACGAGGGCTCACGGGCTGGCTTTAAAATATGCAAGCTTTCTGCCACCTGCTCACAGAATGAAAAATTAATATGCTTATGCACTGACTAAATTATGCTGTACACTAATTCCTGAAGAAAATGTTGATAAGAGTGCTTTGAGAAAGACTTTTTAATATCCTTTCCAAGTGACTAAAGGAATTCCAATTAGACCTTACATGTCATTTTCATTTCCCTTGTCATTGCTGTCTAATTCTGAAAAATGCTTCCATCTCTGCTGCTTTCATGTATCATATGCTTTTCTTATTTGTCCACCCATAATCACGGTGGGTGACATGGCAGCTATTTCCATGGTAAGAGCATTATAAATTCTAATAATATCTTTCACTGAAGTAACACTTTTATCCCTGGAGGAGCTGTGCAAAATGAAGTTTTCTATACATAATTTCATCACTTCATATGGTTTTCTAATCTTGCATTGTGCAGTTCCTGCTCACCACATTTCATGTAACTTGCTGGAAAAAAACCCCCACAACACTCCTTTTTTACTTTGTAGTTTTGATCTAAAAAAATATCCTTTTGGCTTGGAAGTATGATTTATTTAGGTTTTGGATTGGAAACAAAAGTATTCAGCATTTAAAAACGTTAAGAAAGTGTCCCTATGTGCTAAAAAAGGTTTATTTTCATTTGTGTAACTGGAAGAAAAAACCCATCCAACCTCTCTGAGTTTTAGCTAGACAGCTTTGCATTTTGTTACTTCTATCCCATGCATCTGTACTCTGAAAAGTAAAAATGCATTTTTGTGCTGAAGATTTTACAAATAACGATTGTTTTTTCTGCCATAGAAACACAGCTAGGTTTTGTGAGGGGTGTGGCCAGTGCTGAGCACCAAGCTGCAATGCTGCGCAGCGGCTGCTGGGGTGCTGGGAAGGGAGCACAATGCCCAGGCATCAGGATAGAGAGGATTTGTGTAGGCTGCATGTTAATGACTCAAACTGCAGTTTCTCCAAGGCACTAGGCTCAACTTCTCTCAGGATGGAGGACAACGAACAAGAGATTTTCCTGGCCAAGTGTCATGGTTTTAGTTCAGCACAGATGTGGGGAGAAGGTTGCTGCTGAACACTAGTGCTAGTTTGTTGAGGTTTTTACAGTACCTGGGATTTCTTTGTCCTTGCTAATTAAAAACATGTCTGTGAAATGAAGGAATAATGAAAAATAGGCCATTACTTCCTTGGGTGTTGGCTTAGGACAAAAATGGTATTTCCTAGAATTCTCTAACAGTTCTGCTCTGCGGCTGAATATGTGTTGTTTAAATTGGATAACTACTGCTGCAGCCTCCTCTCGAGAGGAGAGAGGAGCTAGAGTTCATTTGTTGAAACTCTCCTCTGCTCCATTTATTCTCACACAGTACTGAGCTTACCCTTGGCTGGTTTCTTATTCAATTGCTGTTGATCAGGAATAATTTCACAGAAGGCAAAAGACTGACACTGCAAACGCTGCCAAAGAGAACTAAGTAAAGCACAAGGACTAAAAGTCTCCTTGTGCATTACTTAATTAATATGCTTGAGAACAAATAATATAATTTGAGTCAGTAAAATGTTCAGTGAATCACTGCTTCATAACCGTATCAGCTTGCCAGGGATGCCTGTGCAAATTTGTATTTTGCCCCTGGAGAACCTGTGAGCTCAGTAATGTCCAAATCACTAGTACTTATGTGTTTAGTCCATATTTGAGTTCATTTTTATTAATCCAAGGTTGAGTATGGATTAATATGTGATGTTACATCACTTGAAGGAAAACTTTTACTTTTAGTTGTCCTATATTTTGCAATGTGTAGCCCCAAGTATCCCATAAAGGGGGTATTTCACAAGTAGTAAGTACCTGATTTTTGTTAAGGTGTGCACAAAAGACATTGGTGAAGGATGTTTGGAACCACTGAAATTCTGGGGGAAATCACAGCATGACCTGTTCATTGCCCTTGCAGGCCTTGGGTCCAGTGTCCAAAGACAAACATGTGCAGTGTTTTAAAAGAAAAGTAATTACACAATATATGAGGGCGTAGCACAAAGTACTGTGACACTAGACAGTGTCTTTGGTCATGCAGAAGAGCATTTTTGTACAGGGGAAAAATGTTGCATTTTCAAATTCGTATTATATTTGAAAGGAACCTTTAGGTAGGGTAGCTGTGTGAGAAAGCAAAGCAAATTTGATTACATGTTCAGCAGCAAGTTCACCTTCTTTGGTTGCTTTTGTGTAGATGTTGAATGCCCCCAAAAGCAGAGAAGTTATCCTACAAAACCCTTAATCAGTATACTGAAAGTTACAGGTTTGAAGAACGCTAATTATGACGCTAGAGACAGTTTTGTAGCACTTTAGCAGCGTACGTTATTTTAAGCACAAAATAAGGGATATCAAACAAATCAGAAATAACTAACTACAGAGATTTTGTTACTAATAACAACAACATAGTAGATAATATCCTTGATCTCAGGGACACAAGAACTTCTGTAAAGTGATGATCAGAACTGTGATGTAAAACCCTAGATCATTTGAGGATTCACCTAGATTTTTGGGAACTTTTTGCCTGCCCTTCACTGCTGCCCTGCTTAGGAAAGCTGATTCTGCCATGTTGTGTGCACTAGGGGCAACCCAGAAGAAAGCATAAAGCTAGAATCCAATTGATTTAGTATCTCTTCTCTGGAAAAAGTGGCTTTAATTCTTCCTTACTTTCTTCAGAGGAAGTACTATCTATTGTCTAATGTAACTAGCTGTGCCAAAGCATCTCTCTGTTTCCAATCTGGCATCACTTCCCTGCTGTTCCAGGGCAAATCTCACATTCCTAAGCAGCTCAGTTCTGTTGCCTAAACAACAGCCATCTAGTGCTGTTTAAGTGCCTTGTAGCATCAGCAGATGTGATCAGAGTCTGTGCATAGTCCATTCCCTGCAGAGGAGCAGGGTGCAGTAAACCTGGTGTCTTAGGGGGACTGGGGAGGAGTTGTGGATGCCCTGAAAGTACCCAGTGCCAGGTTGGATGGGCCTCTGAGACACCTGGTCTAGTGGAAGGTGTCCTGCCCATGGTGGGGGACTTGGAATTACATGATTTTTCAAGTCCCTTCCAACTCAAACAATTCTATGAATCTATGATATTTAGAAAGGAGAGCTGGTCCCATCCTCTCCTGGTGGTATCCATGTATGCCAGAGTCAGAATGAGGACCACATGGATGGATGGACCATGTCCTTCTAGCAGGAGTCTTGCCTTGCAATTCCCATTGGCAAAGGCCACAGAGGAGGTGATGGGGCAGAAAGGTAGGATTAAAGTGTTTTAGGAAATAAGGACAATTCTGGGACAAGAGGGACCTGTGCAGGCTATGCCATGGTTAAATGAGGTCAGGCTGTGCTTCTGAAAAGGCTGGGAGGGAAATAAACAGATTGGAATGAACAAGGAAATGAGGCTGCCTGTGGTCCCTCTTGGCCAGCAGTGCTCAGTGACAGAGATGGGGAAAAGCAAATCCATGCTTTTACAGCAGCACTTAGTGTTTAAAAATGGGGATGGGAGAATAAGCATTCCTGGACTCAAATGGGAACCCTGGCAGAGCAGGCATCCCAGGGACATGCTGGGAGGAGTAGGATCAGTGGGAGATGGTGTTACCAGGCTACCAGTCTTACAGGAAAAGAAAGCAGGACATATTGGTGGGGGAGTGACGTTGTATTTGAAGGATAATATGAAGTGTAATGGCATAAAAATGTTCCAAGGAAAAGAGGCACGCAGTGGAATACCTAGTTAATGGTGGCATGGTGGGACTGTACTGACAAGCCCCTGATTAAGGACAGGGACTGATCATTGATCCCTGACAGGGACTGGACAATGTGGGGTAAGAGGACCTGCACTTGCAAAACAGAGAGCACAAGGGTACCCCCTTGTGTGTTGTGCTGTTCCTCTATAGGCTGGATTGATGCCTTGTCAGGGCAAGGTGTGGAGGTAAAAAAGTTTGACATGCAGTATTTCCTGCTGTGTAGAACAACTTGAAGAAACTGATCTCTGTTTGGACTCAAGTGGTTCACAAGACCTACTTCAGGAGGTAGCTGTCTCAACATGATTAGATTTCAGCAAAAGCAAGCCAAGTGAATTCAGAACATGAATATTCAATTTCAAGACAGGGTGCTCTGTGGAAATGAGGAAATTTGTCAAAAAAGAAAATAAAACAACCTTGAAAACACTAGTCTAGGAAGTGAGAAAATTGAGGCTTCTAAAAATTACAGTATTAGAAGTTGAGGAAAATGTTGCATTACAATTAGAAAACATAAATCCAGTAAAATCCCTTCAAGACTTAATAAAGAAGTCGAAGCTAGCACAAAGAGCGGATTGATATTAAAAAAATGGGAAAATTGCCCAAAAGAAGAGAGTCCATAAGTTATGACAAGTAAATAAGCAATTAGGAAAAAAGATAAAGCTTGAAGCCTTTTGCCAATGATGCTTAAGATGTTAGTGACAAGTTCTTCAAATGCATAAGAACTGGGAAGCCAGACATGGAATCAGTGGGACCACTTGCTGGCCAAAGGTGCTCTCAGTGCTTCATATCCAAGAACCTCACTGTATTTGCGCAAGTCTTTGCTGCTGGGTTGATTCCTACACCCAATGATTTTATTTTTTTTTCACAGCAGGAAGGTCACAGAACCTAGATGAGGTTTGACTAAGCAGGTAAATGGAGAAGTTCCTAGGACTAGATGGCATGTAGCCTGGACTACTGAAGGATCTCCAAGATGAAGTCACTGCTCTTTGGCCTGTGTGACACATTGTACCTGCTGTGGCAGCAGACTGGTGGGTCTCCCTGGTAATTCCTCCCTATGACATGGGGCTGGAGAGGATCAAGGCATGTACAGTGAGTCTGATTTCCACACTTAGCCAGTTAGTGTTGGAAAAAAGGTCACTGAAAGTATGGATGAACAAGGCTGGCTTGGAAAGTCTCCATCACTGCAGTGAGATCCTGTCTTGCTGCTCTGCTTGAGTTCTGTATGTCCATTAAAGATCATGGGTGAAGGAGTTCTAGTTGGCACACTGTAGCTTGGATCTTTCACGTTCAGAATGCCAACGTGGATGGATCATTCCTCTAACCCAACAGGCTGTCTCTTGTGCTCTCAGACACTAGATTTAAACCAGTGCAAATCTTTGCAAACAGAATGAATTCTATGATTCAGGGTGCTGGGGAAGATGATACAGGAAAACCTTATAAATATGATTGCCTGGCAAAAGATTTTGAGAATATGGAAACTATAAGCGAGATTGAAATGAAAGCAAGCTTTGAGATACCTTAGTTACTGAACAACTGGAAAACAATATATGGCCCGCTGAAGGTAATCCCCATTTGATGAAACAATACCCTCTGCCTGCAGACAGGTCCAAGGGTCAGAGCAGACCCTACTAGCTTAGCAGAAGGGGTCCAAAGAGTAGTTTTTAGGGTTAAAAATGTAACACAGTTTGGTAACATAATGATTCTTACAGGCTGTATGTAAATGCTATAGGACTTGTATCTTGTATTAGATTGGTTAGTAAGAATTAGAATATTCAACACAGAAGAAGATTTATTGTATTTTAATGGGAACCATTCATTCATTCTCTCTTCATTCTCCCTATCCTTTCTTTACCACACTCTTGCATTCATTCTCTCTCTCTCTACTGCTCTCTTTGCCTTTCTCTCTCTGGGGCCTGCTCTGAGCTGTGGCTGGCAGCTCCAAGCTGCCCCTGCACCCACACCCTCTGCCATAAACTGCAAGTCCCAAGACCTGGCTTCAGAGATCTCTCATCTGCGTTTGTCCCGACCGTCCTGAGCCCCTGCAGCTCCTACAGCAGGGCACTGCGCAAAGTGAAGAGCCACTGTGGGCTGCTGCTGTGGCATGGGAGTGTTTCTCCTCTTGGGGTCTATCTGCTTGTTATGCAGATAAATGCATATCCTTCCTTTCTCTAATTTTGTCTGAACACTGGACAGAGAAAAAACTATATATGATCCCTGAGAACTTACATCTAGTTTCCCCTGACTGACAAATCACCAATGTAATTTATTTGCTGTTAAGAATTGGCAGAGATGTCCCAACAAAAATGAACTTCCAGAATCCTTCAGAGCAGCATGTGTTGTTAATGGGGGTTTAATTACCCAGGCACTTGCTGAAAACAAACATGACAGAACACAGATGGTTCGTCCAATTTCTAGTGTACTGGTGGAGAGTTGTGATACTAGGTGGTAAAAGGAACTGGGAAGAAAAGTGCTTAAACCCTTATTTCTTACTAGAAGTAAGAGTTGAAAAGGTTATGCTAGAGAGCAATTAATATGATGGTGATCATGAAATGATACAGTCTCTGATCCTCTGGATGAGAAGAAGAGGTGACAAAACAGTCAGGGTCCTGGACAATGAGAAAATTACAAATGTGATACTGATAATTAAAAAGGGGGAAGCAGGTGAGTCATTTTTAACCTGTCACTTCAGTTCTCTGATAAATTCTGAAACAAATAATTATGTGATATCTCGTAGGCACCCTTGAGATAGCAAAATAAAGATTACCATTATGAATTTGTCAAGAACAAAGTGTTAAACCAGTGTTTTGGATTTTTTTTTCTAAAATAGCAATGCATTGGCAGGTAAGATAGAATCAGCAGGAGCTGGCATTTGACGCTCTTTCACATGTCCTTATAAGTAAACTACATAAAAATGGTAAAAATGGAATTGTTGAGGTGTAGAATCAAAATGTATACAGTACCCATTTTCTCAGGTGACATTAAAGGTTTGTAGTCAAAATGATAGGATGGATCAAGTGGGGATTTGGGTAGTATATATTGGGCTTTTCCTTCTTTTAGGATCCTGAAGCATTTTGATAACTTGAAGGAATTTCTGGGAAATACAGTGGGACAGTTCAATAGGAACAATTTCAAGGGACTACAAGCTGGTAGTTGATAAATGGAAGCAGTCAATATTTACCCTGAGGCAGTCTGATGATTCAAATAAGACACAGGAAAATCTTTCCAAAAACAAATCACTGGAATAGATTCCAGAGTGGCAGTGTTGGTGATGCCTCATCACTACAAGTGATTCAGGCAGGTTAGTGAAATCTGTCCTGGAAAAGACAGAGGTACAAGGTGATCCTGCTGTGGGACAAAATTATTCTGAGACTTCATTTTCTTCCCATCCTATGTTGTTCTGACTTCCTAATTTTAAATTAAAAGCCTTTTCTGAACTGCATTCCCTTCCCCTCTGCTCTATTTTGTGTTCTCTTTGATGTGATATGTTCTTTGAATAGTGCCGCTGATACTTTTCTGCTCATCTGTGTTACCCGATTCAAAATCATTGAAATTTTTTGCATGACACTTTTATTCCTAATCTGCGGTAACAACCTGATACTTGACACAATAATCACTGAAGAGCATGATTGCTTCAGTGTTCGGTGAAAATCTCAGCAAATACTGAAGGAATTAGAAACACCTTCCTGTGTTTGCTTTCTGAGTACCCTTTGGCTTTTTTTTTTTTAATTCAATCCTTTAAATATTTTATTCTGTGTCTCTTCTACCTCCACCTGTTGTATTCTGTTCTCCAAAGCCAGTAAGTTTATTAGGAAGGCATTTCTTGTTCCCTGTGCTTGCACAGTCCTGTTCCCTCTTTAAGCATGCTGCTTCCCTTGGTGTTGCCTCGGTTAAGTAAAGGAGGATGTAATGTAATTACTTAGTGAATTTGGAGAGAGCTTTGCATTGTTGGTGACTGGGACTAATTTGGATGTTTGCTGTATGTCTGTCTGTCTGAGCAGAAGGAGTTAAAGAGATAAAAGGCTGCTGTCTGGTCTCCTGCGTGCATTGTTTTACTCCCATGGCAATTTTTAACCTTTGTTGGCAAGCATGTGCCCACCCATTCTTTCTGTCTCTCTTATTAGGAGAAGACAGAGCAGTGCGTCAACATGTTTCTGTCTTCTGTTGGGGAGCATTAAATTTCCACAAGGCTTCATGTTGTGAGATAGTATGGTGAAGCATTTATTCCTGTCACCATAAGCTGGAAGTTTTGTGTGGAAAAATTCTTCAAACTGTGTTCAGCCATTTAGTACTGCTTCTGAAAAAAAACCACCTTTTATTCTGTGAGACACAGGGAACCTCTGTTGAAGCCACCTGTTATAAGCAGACACTCAAAAAGCCATAGGAGGGTGTCTCAAAACTCAGATGGGGTGATTCCAAATAAAGGCTGAAAGAGGAATGGGACTTCCATGAGCAGGAAGCAGAAAACCACATCTGTGCCTCAGCCACTCCAGATATGAGCCTGTATGAGTTGCAATGTGTGTTGCAGAGTGTGGATGAGAAGATCTGAGGTGCTGGTCACCTCAGCAGCCTTGGGAATTGCCAGCTGCACCGGCCCCTCTGTGCTGATGGAGGCTGTAGAAGATAAAACAAGCTTGCAGAAAGGCAAATGAAAAGATGAGAGTCTTCAAATATTTGCTTTTCCCTCCTGTCAGGGTTTCTCACTTCTGGAAGTGAATGGGATATCCCTAGGAGATTTGCCTTGTTTGCAGGAGGAATAAGTGTTGTGCTCTCTGCAGCATCCTGCACAAGGGCAGCAGCTCAGGGAAGGACAAGAAGACAGCTGGGCACAGAATAATCAGAAAAAAACCCTGAACTGTTGAAGGCCATGAAAAATCTTTTTCTCTGTCCTGCATGTTAAATTCACCAGTAAATCCCTCTGGGGCCATTGCAGGCAGCCTCTGCCCTTAGGATTGGAGTGGCTGGTCAGACTGGCCACCGTTGTCCTGATGGGGCAGCTTTTCATGAAGGGGCTGAGGAGGGTTCTGATTCTCTGCTCTGTTTGTTGCACAGCTGCACTAAGGCAGGCCCACATAAGATTCAGCAGAGTGGTTTTCATGGAGACAGGCCTCTGCTGTAGATGTGTGGGTGCCTCTGTTTGGTCTTCATGCTGCAGTGGTAATCAGGGGTGGGACCCGCTTGGCAGGCGCTGTTGTTTCGGAGTAAGCGTTAACATTGATGCCTTGCTTATTGCTAGGTTTGATCAATGATTTCAGTAATCAGGGGGGAATAAGTGCTTATCTATTAAGATTCCTCCGTAAATCAAAGAGTGACAGACAGATAATAGACCTTGATGGGTAGTGACCTTTCATTTCCTTAATAAATGCAAATCAATCGTATTCCTTATCCAAAAGCAAGCTAAACAGCTGTCAAAGGAAAGGACTATCCTTTCCTTTGTGAGGTATCCTTGCACCCCAAAGTGTGCCAAAACCAGGTTGTACAGAGAGCACAAGCACCCAGATTGCTCCTGGTGGGGCCAAGGTGGAGTATGTTGACTACCAGAAAGGTGACTGTATAGAAGCCAAATTGGTGTGAACTCCTGTGGAGAGTGGGAGAGTTTTGATCACTTGTTTTCCATTAATCAGCTCTTCTGACTGTTTCTGTCTTGGAGGGGTGGGGGGAGGGGGAGGATGGCAGTCAGAGGCAGCAGAAATTAAATTACAGCAACTTGGGATAGCAAAGTAGCATTTGACTTGAATTCCAAGGTTGAGATTCTTATAATGATCACAGCTGGCATCAAAACGTCCGAGCTTGGGGAAATGAAAATTATTTGTGTTGCTAGTTCTTTGTGACAGGGAGTTTAGTTCCTTACATTCTAAAAATATGTAAGACCTCCCCCCACTTTGAACAACAGCATTTCAGCATAAAATATTTCTCTCTACACAACCTTATTTCTCAATGGAAGGGTCTTTTTCTGTAGATGTTATTTTAAATTTACTGTACAACAGACATGTCAAAGAATTTCCCTCCCTAACATTCTTTATTAGATATGATTTAAATTGACTTGAGAAACAGTTCTGTCAGCTTGAAAATACCCCAACTCATTAGTGTGTTATAACAAGATGCTCATTCAATAATTTTAGACAAGTGTCTCCATTCTGGGGTTTTCCTTTGATTAGCACCCGTTACAATGCTTCCGTGAATGAATTCTTTTAGTCCTCAAGAATCTCATGCTGTTCAGACAGTGCTGAAGGAAAGATATGACCTCTCCTTTCAGTGTGTGCATTGAAGTATACAGCAGTGTTTTACAGCATGCCTTAGAAAAAGCTAGAAGTCAGGGACTTTGTGAATTGCATTCATAAAACCACTGGACTGGCACTTTGTGATGCTCTCTTCTGGGTGACCCATTACAATTCCAGGCAATAATCCCTCCCACTAAGAATGCCATTCTGTGTGATTTAACCAGACCTGCTCCTATGCAAGGCTTGCCTCTGCCTATGTGAGAAAGGAAGCAGGTGCAAGTGTTTGGATATCAGTACATAGAGAGCAAGGGGCTCGTGCAGGATGTGGGGCTCAGCCCATTCTGTACGATTGGAGAGCAGCAAGCCACTGCTGGGATCCAAGAGGGATGGGGAGAGGGTGTATGTGTGTATGCAGGTGGATATGTAGGAAACAAGGACAGACAGTGATCTTTCAGGACTGCTACACATCCAGAGCTTGCTGTATGTTGACCTTGGGATACACTTTAGAAGAGATGGCGCAGCCAAATACAGGAACAAGTTATACATTCTGTACCATTCTGTACGCATTCAGACACATGAATGGGTGAGGTGTGCTCAAACCTCTGCAGCAACTTCTGCCAGCTTAGTCGACAAGACATGATGCTTCTATCACCTTGTTAGGAGCCTTTTCCTTTTTAAAGGAAAACTTTAAAACCTTTTAAACCTGTTAAACCTTTTCCTCTTTAAGTTCCTGTATCTCACTTGTTTCTGTATTAAATGTGGTGCTGCATTTTCTAGCTGTGTTAGAAAATGTTCAGTGTGCTGTTCGGTGCTCTTTTATTACAAGAACACTGCTTTATACTTAAATATCTGCACTGAAGTAATGTGAGCTATATATTGAGTCAATGACTGCTAAATAAATGAGGCTGTAGTTCCCTCCACAGTATGTGTGAGTTATTCCAGATTTTGCAAGACCATCTGTATTCCAGACTTCTAGCTGAACTTAGTGCAGAATATGTTTGATAGACAATAGTGTTATTAGATAAATTAAGTGTTAGCAATTGGCTGTCAGCTTAATTATGGTAGCTGTCTGCTTCTAAAAAAACAGTGGGTTGTTTGGGATGGAAGTGTCTGTGTGATAACCTTCTCCATCTTCTTGCAGATCTTGAGGCTGGTACAGTAAGGCAGGAAAATGCCTGCAGCAAAGCCCTGCTCAGATGCCTTATTTACAGGTCCCTATTAGCATTTTCTGTTTTGACACACGAAACAACCATTGGCTGAATGAAAGGATGACCGCCACAGCTCTCTGACAGAGCACTTGGAGATTCTCTGTTATTCACTTGGCTTGGCTGTTAGATTTTTGTTTTCCTTTTATCATCCAATTCATGTCAGATGCCCTGTGTGTGAACATGAGGCTGAAATGGTCAGGAAGCAAAATGTGCATGAAGCATCCTGGAGATGTCTCATGCTTTCTGCTGATGCTTGAAAAATACATTCATTCAAAAGTGAGCATGGCGCTTTTTTCATGGACCTATGCCCTGGAATTCACTTTCTCCTGCATTAACTTGTAACTCAGTCAAAACCTGTCTGCTTTTGCAGTCTTTTTCCTTGCTTGCTTCAAGGACCTGAGATGGAGATTAGCTTTCTGGTAGGAATAACTAGAGTCTGCAGTGAGAGCCATCACTAGCACTGGGTTTTGCAATAAATAGGGACTCATAGTAGAAACGTATTACACAAGTGTCTTATATTCTAAAGCAATTATTATTGTTTGCTTTTAAATGATATTTGCATAGCATCATCTGCTGCATTTCAAGACTAGGCCTAAGGCAATATCCAGGAGCCACAAAACCTGACTGTAACAGGGTGCTGTACCCTGGGGAGTGGGAATGAAACTGGAGGCTCCTTCAGACAAAGTTCCACCGAGTGTGTTCATGAAGTGACCTTATACCAGCTTCTTGACTGACTATGCAGCTACATGACCAGGCCTTTTCCCCTGCTAAATTCTCCTGACAAACTTATATTCAATGGCAGTGAGCTATGCTGTCTCTCCCAAACAGTGCTGAATGAAACATCTCTGTCTCCTCTTCATCTCATTTGCCCATTTATGTGAAAATATCGCGTTACCCTGGGACTGGATTTCTCCCTCCTTCACTAATGTTAGTTACCATGGGGACTGCTAATAGGAGAAAAAAAAAATCAGTGATTTACCCAAGTAAAAGAGGAAAACACTGTAATGTTATGTTCGTGTTATATACTGAACATCTAGGTTCCTGAAGGATGGATATATTAGTAAGGATTATTGTGTGAACCACCTGTAATGCTATGTGATGGAGTGTTGTTCTTGCCTTCAATATATCTGGTATCATAAAAGAGTGTTCTGATACTTTTGCTTCCATGTACTCTGTGCCATAATAGAGGGATTTCTCTATGCAATCATATTTTTCCTCATTTCAAAATACTCACAAAATGCATATATGTCCCTTAGCTGTGACTGGCATTTTTAGGATAACAAATAAATTCTACAAAGTTTCAAAGAGAAAGAATACTCAGATCTTAACCAATGACTTGATTTGGCCTGAGGTGAGGAAAAGGCAGATTCCCAATGAGTCTTTTGAATGTGGTGACAAGTGTTTTATGTGTACACTGCTTGCTGAATGGCACCAGGCAACTGCTCAGAAATCTGAAACTGCTTTTTTTTTTTTTCTTTTTCTTTTAAGTAGAAGTTGTAGATGACTGAAAGAAATTTCAAGAGTGTAATTTCCACTTTTCATTACTGCATAAGATTTTCCTCTTTGCTGGTGGCTTTCCTATAGAGGACAAATTCAACAGGGAGAAGAAACAGCTAAGAAAAATTTCAGAACAGCCCAGCACCAAAGATCTGATATTTGGCTGGGGCTGCTGGTAGCTCTGCTAAAGAAGGTGGCTTCCAGGTAGTCACTGGTTGGGTCATCCTCTGTGATGTGATGAAGAGGAATGGATGCAGCCCTGCAGCTTGCCTCTGCACACCTGTGCCACACTGCCATGGGGTAAGGTGAGGGCCACCCTCTGTCTTTGGTGCTGAGCTTGTTCAGGCACTGATTTTGGGTATAATACAGGTTTGGTGCATGCTGAGAGAGCTGAGCAGGAAAAGGGAGCTTGTTTAAGTATTCTAGTTCAACCTTTAGCTTGCCCTTGGGATGCTTTAGGTGTGGGTTTCTGGTCTAGATTCAGCAAATGGTACTTACAGAGTTAAAAAATCCGTATGTTGGTCTTTTCCCCTCCAAAAAAAAACCCCAAAATGCACGTACATATCAACACACACGCAGAAGAAAGGGCGCAATGGAGGAATTTGTATGAAAAGCTTTTTTTTTTTAATGCCTTTTAAATACCTATATCTAAATATGTGATTTAGCATTCTGTTCTTTTCCAGCAAAGCAAAAAATGTATGCATGTGTTACCTGCTCAGCCCTGTTTCAGTTCTATATAGAATCTCTTCCAGTTGACCTATCCCAAGCTGGCATTTATGTTTTGAGGGATTGTCCTTGAATCCCTCACCCTTATCCTGCCTCCTTCTGTCCCTAACATCCCAGTGAGTTGGCTAAGTCAGCATGGAGTGCTTTTCTCCCCTCACACTACTGCAGAAGTAAAAGTTGGAAGCTGTGTAAAACGCTGTCACCCAGATGAAAATGAGTGAAGACAAGACCCCACGTGCCAGACTGCGTGGGAAACAATGACTGAGTGATGAGGGGCAGGGTTTCCAGGTGGAAACCCCTGTTCTTGATCTGCCTGCTTTTTCTGGGGTCTTGTATCTGGGGCTGCAGCGCTGCTGCTGTGGACGTGTTCACTGATGCAGGATGAGGTGCTCTCCTCAGCTATTCTGTGTGGTTCCACCTAAAGCGTCTCACATCCCTTGCCCAATCCTTCAGTGAATGGTTCCAACTTGAGTTCAGCCCAGGGAACCTTCACATCCAAACAAAGTCATCCCAAAACTCTAAAATATTTCATTTGCCCCTTTTTATAGCAGGAAGAGAAAATATGCCCTTCTGTGGGGTTTTTCCAGTGTGCATGGCAGTGGAATGTATTCTGAGCCGAGAGCACTTTTACAACCCCAGCTCTGCCCAGTGTAGCTGGTTTGAATGGCTGTTTCCAAAGAACTATGAGAAATGTTTATGAGGTTTTTTGTCTTCTTTTTTTTTTCCTAATTGCATCTACTGTAGAGAACCTTCCCATTGCCTGCCTCTGTTATTGATATAAAGCTCTGTTAAGGTTTTTTTTAATGTTGTACGGTGTTTCACTTTTTATACAGTAAGAACTAATTCTGATTGAATACTTTCCTTCACTGAACTGCAGATAAGATGAATGGGGAGCTGCTGGCTAAGAAAAGGCTCTCACAGTGTGTTTTAGACCTCTGTGTCCCTGAGCACTTGATCTATTGATGGGTTTTGTAATGCTGTTATCCTGCTGATCTAGTTGCAGGATTTTACCTCATGCTGCAGAGTGCCTGCAGAAGAAAAAGAGGGGAGAAAGAAGTAGTGGTGACCCAGTTATCGGCACGTGTGTGCACACAGAATGTCCTGGATGCCCTACAAGTCATTTCTGGTGAACAGGTTTTTTTTGTGCCAGGGTCGGTCTCAGAGTTTGTTACTCCTGCTGATGTGCTTGAAGAAAAAAGGAGCAGGACAGAGCAGATGGTAAGTTTGTTTTTTTTTTAAATATCTAGGGTTGTGGCCCTCATACTGCCTTGCAGAAGGTGAAACTGGGGTTTTATGGCTGCTTGAGGAATGTCCTCAGATGTGTCTCTTCAGGCTTAATGCCCTTTGGTGTGAGCTGTGCAGAGTGAGGGAGAGAATTAGTATTAACACTACTCTTTAAAAAAAAATGTGGTGGCAAACCCTCAAAATCCCAATGCTGAAATTGCATTTATCTTCTTCCAAATGCTTTCTCAAACCATAATCTTAATATTCACTTGGAGGGAAACCAGAGATATTTTTAACTGGAAGACACCAGGCTGCAGGGAAGGGGCGTTTAGTCCAGGACCTTGAGCATTTAGTGCTTCTTCTTGGCTCCAGCCTCCCTGAAGGAAATGAAAGGCAACTTGTTTGCTTTGTCCTTGTACCATTGCAGCAACACAGCGCCAGTGACAGCCTCATTACCTCCTGGAGTTCTCACAGCTTAAATATTTCTTTAAAACAGATACCTGCAGGGCCAGATTCCAGGTAGTGTACCCCTTCTCACTGGATATACATCCATATGGATAATTTACATTTCAGGCACTCTCATTATACATTATTCTTGACTAAGCAATGGATAGAAAATCCAAAATACTAATTATGAGTATGATATCAAAAATCTGTACAAATAGTGAATGTTTTGGTCTTATGAGAAATCTGTTCTCATGTCATTGGCAGGGACTATACTGATTTGGACCTCACTGTGCAGTGTGTAGAAAATTACACATGACTGGACCAGAGTAAGGTCCTGTTCAGGTTCATAACAATTGCCATTTATATCAGCGATGACAAAGTTGCAAGGCTGAGGCATATCTTTCAGTGTCTGACAAAATTATTGTTATTTTTTCTGTCAGATATTAAGTGCAGTAGATACCTACCTCAATGCCTTCCACATGTTTTCACAGCTGGCATGTAAATACACATATATCAATCCTTCCTGGAAACTGGCTGGCTGCCAAAGTAGCTGAATGCAGTCACAGCCCTGTTTGAATCTGGACACACATCTTGCAGCCTCTGAGATGCTAAATAAGTCATGAGCTGTTGCAAGAGTCAAACTAGTATTTATCCACTCTCTTGTAAACAGTTCTTGGAGTTCTTCAGAACTCCCTGGCACTCTGCTTGTGGGTTTCCTGTAGGGCTTCTTGCAGGGGGCAGAAGATCTCTACACAGTAATTCTGAGGTGGTGCTGTGAGAGACAAATAACTTCACTGATGTTTTAGAGCATGAGGACTGCATTGGTTGCAAAGCTGCACATAATTGGTTGTTTGTTTGTTTTGATTTTTATAATTGCCTCAATAAATTGATGCTGTCTGGTGTTCAGGTAGACGGCCAGTGAGAGACCTATCAGGTCTTGCCTGGGCTTCCCTTTAGAGCAGTGGCCTGGGACACACAGGTTTGGTGAGTCAGGACATTGGGGGAGTTATATGAACTGCCTGGCTGATCCGTGTGCAGATCAGAAGACAGAACTAATTACAACCAAAATTAGAGGATGAAGATCACTGGGATAAGTCTCTGCCATAGGCATGACCTTCACATGTAGTAGCTGCCCTTGTTCCAGAGAATACAGTACAACACAAAACCAGATGTGTTTGAGTATGTTTCAAAGTTGATGCTTGCCAATATAGATGGTTCTTTCTGATCTAGACATCAGCCTTTGAAATTAAACAGGGAGCTGAATGAGCTTTTCTTGTAAATTGGGCATTTTTACCTCCCTTCTGTGGGGCTTCCCTAGTTTCTAATTAAACGCATGTTAAGCCAGAGCAAGAAAAATTCACTTTTCTTTGTGGCTATTTATTGTGGTTATCTATTTTCAAACAACTTGAAATAGATGAAAATTATTGAGACTGCATAAAGGCATTTTGCTCTTTTGTGAAATTTCATGGAATTTGGCCTGTGGGTTTAAGAAGCCCATAACATGCACGCACACACACACACACAGACTGCACTGACTGTATTTCCACTAAAAAAATTAGGCTAAGAAGGTCAAGCTGTGTTTAGCCCCAAAGTCAAATATCACACATTGGAAAATGTGCCTCTGTTCCTGGTTTACTTCTAAAGGAAAAATATTATTTGTTTCTAACTTCTAACAATTCTTAGCACTGCAGTGTTTCCCTACTTTATTTAAGATTTTCTGCAATTAGAAGAAAATGAATAATGCAAAAATGGATTTCAAATTAATAGGTTGAATTTATGGTGCTGAAAATGAGGCTGCATTATGAATTATTAATGTATACCTGAATGAGCACTATCTTTTCTTATAACATTTGTGAGGTCCATAAGATTGAGTCTCTTTCCTCACGAAAATAGTCTTGTTTGGTAGCCAAAAATAACAGCATCAAAATCACATAAGAATAACAAAAAAAAAAAAAATCCCAGATGAAATAGGTTTTATGAGTCATATTCATTAAATATGTAGAAACACGATGATCCGTTTTAAATACAGACTAACTTTGAAAGAAAAAAATAGTCTAAATATTATACAAATCAATGTGGATGTTAGCCTTTGTAGAAAGGAAAGGTTGTTAGAGGGTGGTATGAATTATTTGTACAGAAACTTGCATTAGAAGATGTTTAAAAAAGGCTGAGCATATTTTATAAAAGGGCAGAAAGCCTATTCCAGAACAACTATGAACAATGAAATTCAGCTTGGGGACTCAAGTGCCCTGAGGACATCTACTCAGTACTCAGCTTCTGCAGCTCCTCACATTGCTGCCTTTGCCCAAAGGCTCTGGAAGCACAGGAAGATCTGACAGAGGTGACCTACTGAGTCCTGACTTCTGTCCTTCAGATCTGAAAGAGAAAATATTTAGCACCTCAAGAATGGGACACATGAATGTTGATGTACTGACAGACCATCTTTGTTTGCATTTACCAGGAACATCCTGTTAATTAGACATGAGGAAAATCCAGAAGTCCCTACGTGAGGTGCTCCCCTCTGGTTAGGGCTCTCCTTCAGGACTCTGCACCTGAGTGACATGGTAATACTGCCTCTGTGAACCCTTGGAGGAGGCAAAAGTCCTGGGCCTTTCTCCTGGACTCTTTTGCATGTGTGTGGAAGATTATTGAGTTTGTTTGTAGAGAAAAAAGTGGGCTCAAATCCTGATGCTTTTCAAATCACCATTTAGGTTTCTCCTGTTTAAAGACAGATCAGAATTACATCCCTTTGGGTAGCCTCTGCAGATGCTGGGTTTGTTCAAACCAGCTTCCTGAGAAGTGAAAATCCCAAATATACTATGATTTTTCTTTGCAGTAAGTGTCTCCAGCTTCTCTCCCTCTTTAATCCCTTCCTTTGGGGCAAAGTGACTCGATACTGCTAGTGATAATGAGCAGACCATTTTGACTGATGAGTACTTCACACTGATTCTGTGATGCTGGGGTAAAGAGCACAGAAAAATACCAGAGTGCAGCCTGAAAATGTGCTTCACTCCAGCCTCTTTCTTCGCACTGATAAAAGGAAGGGGATAAAATGGGTGTGAGGTTAAACACTGTTCTACTTTCAGGTTTTGGCTTTTAGACCCATCCTTTTCATGAACAAATATCACTCTGTTTAAGCAGTTATCTATGCAGTTAGAGCACACCAGGCTTTTGTCCGTGCTGGGGTCCCGGTTTGCCAGGTGCTGGGCAGGGAGTGCCAAATCATTTAGAGTCTAGTGAAGCCAAGACACTATGAATGGACAGAGCAAACTGCTGAAAAGAAAGGAGAAATGTGAATGGAAAAAGTAGCTGTGGGAACAGATGTACATTTGCAGGCCAGAAGGAAATGTAATTAAGAGGCTTTGAATGATTTGTACTACTTGCATACAAACATCACCTCTTTAACTCGCTTTTCTCACTTTCTCCCTAGATCTCATCTGATGTGGCACATCAGATGGGCACTCAAGTAGAATTTCTTATAAAAGGAATTAGAGGAAAATAAATATTCTATTTGTTACATCTGGGAGACTCTACAATTGTTTTTGCAAACAAAAATTAACAGGAGGTTTTCCAAGTAGGGAGAATTTGGCTGATGATAAGATATTGAAGAAAAGCTGCTGGTTGTATTTGAATCTAGAAGTTGGGGGAGATGAGCAGTGCTATCTCTGGACTGCTGAGAAAAGCAATCATTTCTAAATTACTCTTTTTCTAAAATGTGGTGGTTTTGCACTAGTGAAACTAACTCTGAAATATCTTGGTACCTTTTTTCCTGTTTCTAGTACTAACCCATCTCTAAGACACTGGCTATGGCTTCCTTTTCTCTCTCTCATGATGTTTGTTAGTGCTTTTACAGCCTTTGGCAGCTTCCCAGCCAGAGCAGGTTCCCTGCCAGCAGAGTCCCCCCATGGCAGCTCGTCGTATAAAGGGCTGACTGCTTTGATGGATGATAAGGCTAAAGAGAATGAAGGAACAAGGGAATTTTTTTTTTTTTAAGGAAAAAGTCCCTCTCTCATCTGAAAGACACTTTGTAAATAGAATCAGTCCAAACCTTGCAAGCTTTTATCAAGAGGGCGCCCATCAGGGTGAAAGCTGTTCCTGTGGTGCTGTATGTGTGATACTGGGTGTGGGAGGTGGAAACATTAAGGCAGTAAATTAAAAACAGAGCAAATTAGAGTTTTAGGCTATGAGAGAAAAGCACAGTGAGTAAGGGAAGAATAATCAGTCAAGGGAGTAAAACTGGAACAAAGAAGGAAAGAAGTTGGAAAGCAGAAATAGAAACAAAAACTGTCTGTAAGCAGAAGAGAAGCTGAAGAGAAGTGCTGGAGGAAAATAAGGTTGATATATGTGCATCCATGTATGCACACTTGGTAAAGGAATAAGGAAGAGCTGAAGCCAGGATGAAAAATAAATCATTAGAAAAGATAAAAAAATACTTTGCTCACTTCCCTTCTCATCAGTTCAGCTGGTACCTCTCAATGTCAAATCTAATATTGATGTTAAGTTCTGCTAGTATCTGGTTGAGCCTCAAAGGCCTTGACTATAATCATCTTCTGGAGATTTGCCTCAGTGCTTATAATTATTGCAGACACAGAAGGAAATACATGTTTTGAATCAGTGTTTCCTTCATTTTGTGTGTCCTGGCTGGACTCTGATATTGGCAGCTACTCCAGCTTTGCCCACCTTGTCTTATCTTACCTTAACACATATTTTATCATCTTAGCTATTCATATCTCAAGAACTGCTAGTGCAATGTGAACCTCTCCTGTAGATTATGTTTCACATCCTCTGGCTGTAGAGAAACATAAAATGACCTCTTCCCTCAGTGTCCATATGCTCTTTCCACAGCATCAATGTCACTTCAATTCTTTGCTCATTCCAACAAAACCCCTTCATCAGTGTGATTACTCAGCAGCATGTAAATTGTAACTTATGGGAGAGACCTGTACAGATCTCTTGGCAAGAGCAATCCCATCCTACATGCCTGTATGCTTGGGTAAAACTGTCCAGACTGGCTCATTACAAACCCTGCATTTACAATTGCCTTTTCCAGAGGCAACGTCCGGCATATTAATGGTTGCTTTGTTAAGACTTTTTTTTCTCTTTTTTTTTTTTTTTTTTTCCAGCTGAGGAGGTCTGCAGGACTGTCATTAATTTAAAGTAACTCTCAAATGTCTAGAAATGGGGTTATTCTGCCTTTTGAATACCTTTTTTATCTATGCCTGTAGCTCTTGGGGCACTCCTGTCCCATTCACATTTACTGCGATAGCACAGACAAGTGCTCTGAAAATTATGCGCCAAGTCTCTATTTCACAGTAAATTTTCTGGGTTTCTGGGATACCACAGGTTGTGTTCCCTGTTTCCACACCAAGTGAGTGGTGCTGCCTATCTTCCTGCTGCAGGCTCCGCTGCCCACCTGCAGCCAGCAGGAGTGGCCGTGGGCCCAGCTCCACTGGAGATGCCTGTGGTGTACAAGAAGGGAGCAATTCCAGAAGAGAGGGATTGAACTAGGTTCAAGCAAGCTGTGCCTTTAAAGCACAGTGATGTTCTGAGTACTTGTGATGAATCTGGAAAAAGGTCCCATTTTTGTTGGGTTTTTTCCCCCTCTTGGTTACTGGTTGCTCATACTGTTACAGTGATTAGATAACATATTTATATCTCAGCCTGGCTTGCCTCTTGTTACCCCCTACCTTCAAGGCTCTGTCCCTGCTTCTGTCTTTGATCTAGTCTACTTTACAAACCAGTTCCCTTAGGATATAGACAGAACTTTTGAGGTTTAAGCAGCAGTTGTCTGCTTAGTAACAACTGAGGTTTTATGGGACATAAACGCTGACCTGGACTCTGGATTTTTTCAAAACTAGCCCTTGTATTCCAGTGAAGGTGGCAGGTGCTCTCCAGTTCACGTTGAGGTGTAGGCATTCCAGCCTAACCTCTGATTTGCAAATGCATGTGGATCCTTCCCATGAGTGCCTGGGTGCTGGAAGAATGATGTCTTCTGGGATTATGCAGACTTCAGTTTCTGTGGGTTTGATGTGAGCATCTAATCTGACCTCCTACACTTCAGGCTTACTCTTAGAGATAACCCTAAAGGTCCTGAAAATAATATAAATGGGTTTAAAAAAATATGAAGGTAAAAGTGAAATAAATGAGTTAAGAACATTCTAAGAGTAAAAGTGAATCCACACAGGCATTCTGCCTCTGCTAATTTTGTGAATCTTTGTTTCCTCTATCAATCAAAAAGAAATTAAACTTACTCACTTGTTTAATACTTGGTTAAACATTACACAGTTCATTGGCTCCAGATAAATGTGTCCCCAATTACATGGGACTTCTGCTAATAGAACTTGAGCTAAGTAGTAGTCATTGGAGTAAATCAAATACCCCAGTAAAGTGGCTTCAGCTGAAGTTAGGAGCAGTGCAATCATGGCCCTCAGGGCATGTCGTTTGACTGCTTACAGCCTTGCATGTATGTTTCTATAAGTGCCATTTTCTAATGAAAAATGACTTATTTTTTCTTTTTTTTTTTTTTCCTGTGGATCCTTTCCATTTATAACAAAGGATCTCAAGTAGTTTTTGAAGCCTCCTTGAGGGAATTCTATTTTTACTGGGATTTTATACAGGGAAATAAATGGGAAAACAGGGAGAATTACAGTGTTTCATCTTGCTCACCAAAATCTCACCTTGTTTGAACTCAGCAGTCAGAGTATAGTCAAACATCACGGAAGCAGAAAGTGTTCAAGTTTGTGGAATAATAGGCTTTAAAAATTCACAGAGTACTAAATATTGGATGAATAGCTGAATGAAAATTCCAGACCTAGAATGTGGAAAGATCAGTCAAACTTCCCAAAGGAAATGTAGGTTGGGCAGCTACATTATCTTTCTAAGCTACCTATCCCTCCTCCCCCAGGTGTATTTTTGAACCCACCAGTCACTTTAGCAGATCTGATGGAAGCCTGGGGTTTCAAAAGACATGGAGTTGTTCCAAGTTCTGTCAGGGTGGTTAAAATGGAGGAACAAAGAGGCTCTGCAGGAAGAAGTTCTACATGGGACTTGCAGGAGGTGCTGCCTCAGTTTGGCAGGGAGCAGGACAAGGTGGGGGATGTGCAGAGAGCCAGAGATGTTTGGGGTGGTTCCAGGGGGCCACCATGGAGGGGGACCGCAGGCTGGAGATGGTGTGCTGAGATCAGGAGGGTGCATGGGGTGCAGAACATTAATCACCAGGAAACCAGCTTCATTAATCTTGTTGGGAATGGAACAACTTGTTGGTGCTGTGTGAAGGAAGGGAGAGAGGGAATTACTCTCTGTGCATTTATATCAATAATTTTCACTCAAGAATACAAAACATTACTGCAGCTTCCTCAGCCCCTTCCCTGATCCTGCTAATAAAGTAAGACATCAGGGAAAAACTGGGCTGTTAGAGCAGAGCAGGCAGGAGGGGGAAGGCCCAGCTGGGACTATGCAGGAGGCACCCAGGAGGGCTGGGCACTGCAGCTCAGTGATGCTCCTTGGACACCACCTGCGCTGTGCTGGCCCTGTGGTGGCCTCTGGTCACCTGGCCACTGTGATCTCCCTGTGCCACAGTCAGAACCTGTAACTACATCAGGATTATTTTTAAAACTCTTTTTTGTGGTTGTTGGTTTTTTGTTTTGCTTTGTTTGTTTGGGGGTTTTAGGGTGTTTTTGCAGAGGTTTGTTTGGCTTTTTTCTGGGCAAGAAGGCAGGATGCTGCTGCTGAGCAGGAACAAGATGTCTTCCAGTTACAGCTGCTCCTGCAGAAGCTCTGTCTGGTGATGCCCTGTTTATCTTCCTTGTGAGGATTGTGAGAAAGGGACCAAAAATACCAGGTGAGCTCTGCTTTAAGGAATAACCTCTATGATATCTCTCCTTTTGCATTAGAAATGTGCAAATAGAAAATGACAGCATTATTTTCCTTCCCCTTTTTTCTTGCTGCAGTATGCTTTCTCCCCTGCCTGGCATACTGATTTGCTTGAGAATCCAGGCAGCAATCTGGTGGAGAAAAAATTATTAAGCACACACAGGCTTTGCTCAGCACTATATCATGGCTGGACACCTACTAGAATCTAATAGTTTTTGCCCCCAGATCTCAAAGTACTTCATGTGTAAAATAATGCCCCATTTCAACAATTTCTTTTTTTTTTTTCAAGCTTTAAACAAAGATAATTTGGGAAATCTATTTCACAAATTGTCTCATGGATGTCTTCCTTGTCCTCATATGTGTCACACAGCTCTGTCTCAAGCATTTTTGCATACTTGAGACAGCATTAGCAATGCCAGGATATTCTGGTTGCAAGGCTTTTTTCATTTAAACTGAACTTTAACAGTAGCAGTAAAGCTACTGTTTATGTGAGCCCTCAAATCATCAGGAGAGTAGCCTAGAAATTTAATTATGTTTGTGCTCTTTTGTATTTGTGCTCTTATTTATGAACCTGGGAGATGTAGCTAAGCTTGCCTTAAAAATATGCAATTCAGACAGAATTTTAAAAAAAATTATTCAGGGAAGGAGGCAAGGAAAATGGTAGATTTGACACAGAACCCCAGAAGTAAGTCAATCTGTAAAGAAAGATGCTGAAATTTTCTTATGAGAGAGAATTTAGTTATTTTAGAATATATCATTGGTGGTGCAGACCCTGACCCAGGTTTGCCCAGCCCAGAGTGCTATTTCTGACAGTATCCATAGGTGAGGACCTATGGAAGAGTCTGAGCAAGACAGGTATGTGTGGTACTTGCTGTTCTCTCAGCCTTCACATTTTGAACTCAGTGACTTCATGGCTAGATGTGGTCCCAGGCAGTTGCCCTCTGTGAGAATATGTCCAGCCTTCCCTTGAAGCCACAAAAACTTGTACCATCTGTAGTGCCCTTTGTCACGGAGCTCCTGCTGCCCTTTTTGCTGTTATTTTGGCTCCTTCAAGCTTCAACTGATGACCCCCTGTTGCTGGTACTGTTAGAGAAGCAGACAATCAGTCTTTTTGCAGACTTTTTTTGTATACCCAGAAGTCACCTCTTTCACAGACTGATGTGTCCTACCTCACTCATTTGTTCCTTGCACAGCAGCTTTCTCTATCTTTGATCTTCTCTTCTTCCTTCCTCTGAACATTTGCCAGTTCTGCTATAAAGATTTGAGGGATTTTCTTGCGCAGTTGTATGAGATTCCTCTGCAATTTTTTCACAGATGATGCTAGTCCTTACTATCCTGAATAACTTGGTATTCTTGATAAGTTTTCTCACTTCACCATTTTCTAAAATTTCTGCAAGTACGCTGAACAGCACAGACCCCTCTTGAACTGTTGCTTACTCTTAATTGAACAAATGTTGCTACTCTGTTTCCTAACCAGGCAAAGACCTTCCATGGATACTTGGTTTCTTATAATGTTTTAGAAGATGTTTTTGAAAATCAAAGCAGTCAATGTCAAGTAAATTACTCTTATCTTCAGATTTGTGGATCCCTTTGCAGTTCTCTAGGGAGAGCAAGAAAGATCTCATTATAAAAACCCTACTAACTTTTCATACTCTGATCATCCCAAGTCGCTTGTGCTTCTCTAGTTGACCACTAATTTTTTTCACTATTACAATTCCTCCTAATTATCTTGGTTCAAAGGTCAGGTTTCTTTTCCTATGTTGCTTCTGATGATGTTTTAGGAATTGGTGCCACTTTGACCCATAGCTGTGACTGAATGTTGCAACGCATCCCAGAGCTGAAGAAATGGTCTTCAGGAGCTCAGCTCCCTGCTGGTGTCCTGGCCCCATCCTTGGCCAGTACCCAGGACACATCACACTGTTCTCAAGTGAAAAACTGTGTGCTCAGAGAAAGAAAAAGTATTAAAGCATACATAGGTATGCTAGGCTGGGTGCTCACTGTGCCACTGCTCAATCTCTCTGCCTCCCTCTCTGCATGTGCTGTGGGTGTAGTGGTATTTTCCCAGCTCACAGGGTTAGGGCTGGATAAGTAGACTGCAGACAGCAAGAACCTTATTTACTACTGGAATCTGTGCCATAGTACAGCCAAAAATAGGTGGGTGAGTGTACTTACAGTACAGTGGAGCATTGCTAACCTTGTGTGACAGTGAGGGCTAGCACACTACAAACTTGTGAAGAGGGAGTGGGAAAGCCCTGGCTGAGCACAGCAGGATCAACCTCTCCTCATGGAAAAGGTGCTGGTTCCCCTTGTCAAAACATTTTCTTAGGCAGGATTTTCCAAACAGGACATTTTTGTCTCATTTGACCCTTTGTGTGTGAGCTTTAGGGCCTGCTTAGTATAGTAAACCCATACCTTCAGACATGCTGGAAGTTCTTCATGGTCTGGAGATGAAGCTGGGATGGCAGAAAGGGCCAGGCCTTGTGAAACACAGAACGACAGAAAGGGACTGTCACAGAGGGGCACAGTCTGCAGAGAATAGTTAAAACTGGCTAGAGTACAGTTATTCCTTATGTTGCACTACACCTCTAATTTAAATTACTATGTGGAAATTACTTTCAGCAGGTAGTGATTTGCAGGCAAAAAATATTGTTCTGCTTGGCATTATGAGAGATATCTCAGGCTGTTTGAGGCGCATTGAACTGTGTGCTCTCCCTGCATTGTGCATTAGTCCAGCCACACCTAACAGAGGCATTTGCATGAGTAATTAACTGCCATTTCCTGCAAATCAAATTACTTGGAATTAGAATTTAAAATTACTTTCCAATTACTGAACCACACTTGTTAGTGAGAGCAATGTTTTTACTGTGCCACATTTAGAAAGGGCAGAGGCTCTTAACTCTTTCAAGAGGGCAATTATTTCTGAGAAGCACAGTGTGTCCAGGGATCCCAACCTTATTTGCTTTACACTGCTAACAACCACTGGAGCTGGTGATGCTGTTCTCACAAGTGAGGCAAATTAATTTGCTTCTTAAACTTTGAGTAGAACAACATAAAATTTCCTTTATTAGCATCACGTTTCAAGGACGGTTGTATGGGCTTCAGTACAAAGTTGGTTTTTGTTTTTAAGGTATACAAGCAAAATTGTGCAGAGCCTTTTCATTACAGGCTGTATAACTGTATGTGCAGATGTATATATAATTCAAAATGGTGTTCCTATTATCACTTAGAGTATCAATTTAAATTGCCAATAGGAATGTTGCACTAATATTAGACAAAAGTATTTCCTAAAAATATTCTTTGAAAATTTACAGACCCTGAATTTCCTCATGTCTTGCATCTGATAGCGATCAGAAAAGTTGTCTTTCTGTCTTCCTGAAACACAACTAAACAATAAAAGGGATTATGTAAAAATGATGAAGCTAGGACATCATATTTTATAGTTGCACTGTGGGAACATTGGCTGGCGTCAATGTGTTGAATAAAATAAATGCATTCATGTTTCTTGATTCCAGCAAACCAAGTCTTGCATGTAACTTAAATGACTTCCTGGCTATCTAGTGTGGTTTCACAGAGTCAAAGCCTTATTATTAATGTCTGCTTGAAGAACACAGTACCCTGTTAACCGTTAATAGGAGTCAATGAATCCTAATTGATTCAGCAACCAGGGAATATTTGATGTTCAAGATCATAAAATATTATGTGAGGAGATATTAATTTTTGCTATCTCCTGCCTAGAAACGGAACGGATTTAGTTAAAAGGAATACTAGAAGTACAACTTGTTTTTTCTGTATTGTATATAAAAGCATAATGACATTGTGTAGCTAACTTGAACTGACAAGAGCAATGAAATGTAAGGCTAAGATTCTTACTACATTTAATTTTGCTGAGGCTGGAAGTACTGCACTGCACTAAGCAATAACACTGAGGAAATAAAGAGACTAACTTTAATTGTAAACAGGGACGTGGAAAAGGGAGAGCTTGACTAATTTCTTCTCAGATTTATTGGCAGACTGTTAGTTTAATCATAGAATAATGACCTTCTGAAACCAATAGACCTTCTGAAACAAAGAGAGGTCCCCAAATTAAGAACAAAAAGAGAATTTTCCCTAAATTTGTTTCATGTCACCCCAGATGTCGCCTTTAATTTACCCTGTCAAGTTAGGGCATGGGTTTAAGGAGGAGTGATGGCACAAAAGGCATGTCATTGGTGCCGCCTTCTTTCTTTTGCTGAGGACAGATGGTTCCGCTCTGGGGAGCCTGCAGTGCATCCTGGAGGGCAATCGTAGTATGGGAGGTGATTGCTGAAGATGAGCTCCTCTGCCAGCACCCAGACAACTTGAGTTAGAGTTTCACTGACTCTCACGTCCTAATTGTAAGGATTGCAATATTTGTGCTGTTAAAGGGTGTTTGGACCTGTGATGGAAGCTGAGAAGGGAAGAGCGTTATGAAGCTGGACACTGGAAAATAAAAGGAGAGGGAAGAGGTGGGGAAGTGAGAGGAAGATGAAGCAGGACAACATGGGTGGATTGAGCAGGTGAATAGGCTGATGGTAAATGAGCAGAGCTGTTTGCAGCCAAGCAGCTTCCAGAAGGCAACAGTGGGGAAACAGAGACTTCTCTCTGTGAGACCTGAACTTACTGCCTCCCCCTGGGCTATGGCTGAGCTTGTCAGCTTGTGTCAGCATGTTTTCAGAGTGTCCTCAGGAGGATTGGATACAAAGGTGATGACAAGAGCAGAAAAGAAGCCTTTTCTTAAGCCACCTACTAGCACAAGAAACCCATCAAGCAGAGGGTCATGGTAATTCAAGCCTTTGTCTTCTAAAGAGAAGGCTGACATACTTTCAGTGATCTGCCTTAACCATTGCCATGAAATGGTCTAGTTTTGAAAGAGATGAGGATTTAACATCATCTGAGGCATTTTTTTGCCACCATTGCCAGGATGCTGGAACAGCTGAACAGTTGCTTGGATCTGTCATTTTGGTGTCTGTTCAGAGGCTCATCACACAGTTTTGCTGGACAATTAGCTCCCGGAACCTTCTCTAACAGGAATAATGCTGGGAAGAAACCAGACAGGACAGTACTGCACAATATATTTAGACAGTTAAATGGTTAACAACAGAGCTCCTGTTGTGATTCAGTCATGCCAGTAGCATAATGCCAGCTTCTGTCCTCATCTGACACTTTCATGCTGCTCGGAAGGAACCGCTGGGGAAATATGCTTTCACAGATTGTTAGTTGTACAGCCACAGCCCTCAGAGCCTTGTATAATAAGGCACTGGCTGAGGAAGGGGAAATAACCAAGCGCTGGTCACATACCCACGTCTATTTTTGCTATCAGCACAGCCTCAAAGGCAGCTGATTTTGGGTGGGAGGTAATGCTTCTCAGAGGTCACCTCAATTAACATCAGGGCTTGCACCGGGGCCCAGCCTGGTTTCACAGATAAAGCTTTGCTGCTTTTTCATTTACTGAGATGAACCTGACTAAAATGAGCAATTGGCTTCTCGTGCTGCAAAAAGCCACTGATGAAGCTCCAAAGTAGGATCCTCGCTGTATATGTGTGCCTGCTGGCAAAGCACAGGATGACAGACCACCTCACAGTTAGCAGGGGCAGGATGAATCTGTAGCACAGAGAAAGCAGAATATAGGTCCTAATTATTTTTATTTTGGAGTGAAATCACACTGAAAAGCAAACAGTTGCAGTCAATACTGAAAAATTAGCTTATTTATCTCTTTGGACACAGAAGATGCTCCAGCATTGATTAACTGTAATGGACTGCAGAGCACTGATTGCAAGGTAAGATATGATTGATTGCTGGTGGGAAGACACTTGGTATTGGGGCAGCACCTTGGCAATCTTTCAAAGAGGACCAGCCACGCGTGCAGAGCTGTCCCAGGCTGAATTCCATGTGCAGGGAACAGGGACTGTGCTGTTGCTGCAAGATAATCTGGGAGCATCAAGCAGGGCAGAAGTCTGTTCTGTCACTGTATTGGTGACAAGGCAAGGTGAGGGTGAGGATGCTGGCAGAATGCCTGGATCTCTGAGTTCACTCATTTACGGTGTGCATTGTATTTTCTACAAATACCCATTCATAAGTTTTTAAGTAAAGTAACCTTTGTGGAACTGAGTTTCTTCTTCCTCATACCAATGACTACAGTCATAATATATCTGTTACATGAAGATTTTCACAGTGGGTTTTGCCTATGTAGTCAGTCTGATCTTTTCAACAACTTTAGATCCCAAAGATTCAGAGGAAAATTTCAGAAAGCCCATTTCCAAGCTCTGTATGCGTAAATCAGATCTAAGTCCACTGGAAGAAACCACATGCCAAATTCAGTGGCTGGTAGAATAGCAAACTTCAAGAGGTTTAATCATCGTTAATACACAGTTGTATTTTTCAAACAGTCCAATAATATCCAGTTTCAATTTCAGAGAGCAATTGTCTGTAAAGGAGTGTTAGCTGAGTAAAGTGAATTGTTTGAACAGTGCTGGGATTTTGAACTGTCATTGTGAGAAAGGCTGGTGGGTTTTTTTGGTTAGGTTTTTTTTTTTGTTGTTTTTTTTTTTTTTTGTTTTTGGGGTTTTTTTCTGGGCTTTTTTTTTTGTTTGTTTCTTTTTTTTTTTTTTTTTTTTTTTTTTTTTTTTTTTTTTCCCCTGGACCAGCCAGCTAAAGCTGCAGCTTCTTTCTATAGGAGGGAAGATGGTGAATATTAATCAACCCTTGGCAAACTGTGAGGTGGCGGATTGCAATCCAAGACAACTGATTTGCTGATTATCTGATGTGACAGGTTAATAAACAAATATTTACACATAGGGTAAAAGTTACAGTAGAGTTGGGCAAGACATCTGCATCTCCTGAGCTCTTGGGTCAGTGATTTGTGTAGGAAAAATGTTTTCCTTTCTGGCCTTGGAGAAAAGGGTGGAAATATCTTTGTCAGGAAATATTGTCTAAATTCTCTGTGTGCTTGGGATTTCTCTTCAAGAAGATCATTCAAAAAAAGAACAAGATTGGCAATTCTGGGTTCCTTGGCCAAGTTTCCACCCTCAGGACTGCTGTGGCACACGCTGACCTGACCACCCAGCTATCCTACCCTCTCTGGGTACCAAAATATTTGACATTATCAGACACTCTAAAAATGTCTCCCACGGTGTCTGATGTTCTGTGGTTTACCCGAGAGCTGGGTCAGGACATGTGCTGTTCTGGACTTTGTGTATTGCACAGGTATTTACTTGCCAGCTTCACTTCATAAGCAACAAGTGCTGGAGCAAGGGAGGGGGAAATACTGGACAGCATCATCCTTGATCAGGTGAGCCAGAGTCCCAGTGACAGCTGATCCTTGGCCACAGATTGTACTGCGGAAGGGAGGAAGGCTTTCACTTGGAGGTGATTCCAGGGGGCTGCAAAGTCCCCTTAGGCAGATGCTCTCTATTTGGCTGGGCGAGGAGCCTGTGTGGCAGCTCCACCAACCAAGGCAGCCCTGTGGACAGCAAGGTGTGACTCCTGTGAAGGACAGCAGCTGGAGAGGTTAGAGCTAATGATGGACAGACGCAGCTTCATGATGAGAGGAGTAAGGCAGCCCTGTCCTTGGCACTAAGGACAGGGCTTCAGACTCGTGATAGTTTTCTTCAGGGCGCTAGGAGAGGAAACTCATTCAAAGCATGTAAAGAAGAAGAAAAAAATTTGAAACAAGCAACCCACAAAAAACCCCAAACCCTTTGAACATTGCTATTTATGATTACATAGGAATTCAAGGCTTCCTTCATGTTCATAGCTAGAAACCGTTTTCCTAGATAAAGTTTTAGAGGCTTAGATGTAATCAGCTAAGGAACTCTTCAAATAAGCTAAGCCGTGTTTTGATTTGGTGCAAATAAGAAGTGAAGTAATAGGAATAGCTATTCCTGGAACAGCTGAAGCTTTGAAATGCTGATTTAAAATGCTCCATGCTGCCATTCAGCTGTCCTGTCATAGCAGTATAGAAGAAAAGACAGTTTTCCTCTCTGTGAACATACAAAAAGAAGGATATATTAGCAATTGGAAATAAAAATCCAGCTCTAAAAAACAGGGGAGATAGTTTTTGCCCTCTTTTACTTTATATTTTTATTCTATTTTTTCTCCCTGTATTTCTTCTTAGCATCAAAAAGACAATTAGCAATGTTTCTTACATCTGCTACAAAGGACATCCAGTTATCATTTCTCTACTGCTGTTACCTCACTCGACATCATGATCTGAAAAACCTGATCATGTGGGGCATGACTATAAATTTGCTATAAACACTCATTCTCCTGCCTTGTGAGCTGACAGGGAAGAGAGATCTGGGATGATGCCTGTGCTGCAGTCAGAAGCCCAGGCAGAGCAGGTATGGCTCTGTGGCCCTGGGGGTGAATGGAGGCTGGGGAGCTGCAGGGGTGCCAGCACGAGGAGTTGTCAGAGTCTTTGCCCAGGTCTTGGATAAGCCTTTGGAATGGTGGTAACTGTGTCGGCTCTGATAACGGAGCTGGTTTAGGTCTACCTGTACATATGCTCCAGCCCCACACCTTGGGCAGTGTGGTCATACAGAATCTGCCTTCTGGATTTCTGTCTCTGCATTCCACCTCTGCCTTCCCCTCTTTGGCCCAATATGCAGAGAATATTTCCTGTGATATTTTATCTGAAAGAGGCTATTCTCAGCCTGTTGAGAGAGACCATTGCTACCCCTCCCTCCTGTTCCCTAAGCATCCCTATTCTGAAGAGGTTTTAACAGCCTTGTACTCCCATGGGGCTACTCAGAAACTGACTTTACTTTTCCCCATCAGCTGGTATCAAAGGTAACTCACAGAAAAACCAGATTTGAACATAGCCTCTTATGAGTCTGTGCCTAAAAGTGATTGTGGAAAAACAATATTTTGTCCCTTTTTTGCCCCAGTTTGGGGCATATATCTTCCAAGGTCTGTGTTGGCTGCAGACCCTTGGTGGTTTCCACGTAAGTTCAGTGATGTTTTCAGGATGTTTGTTTAGAGTTTTAGTGAGTTTCTGAAAACTCAGCCATGCAGCTTTACTTCAGTGAGTAGCACTACTAATGTCCACCAGATTCCTGCCATGTGGAAACTCACTCCTACATCTTCATGGTGGTAACATCAGTACAGCAACAGCAAATTTCTTGTTCTGCTATGAATCTGGGGGCAAATTAGTCTCTGGGTTAAATTTATTTTCTGAAATCAGAAATATTTTTAGGAGCACTTGTTTGTCCTGTTGAGAACAACTAATGGCGAATCTGGTAAGACAGATCGCAATAAATGGATTATTCTATTTAGAAAGATATTAGTGAATCACGTCTCTAGTTAGGCTACCTCTTCTGCCTACGATACATAAATGCAGGGAGTTTGCAAGTGAAGGGCGCTATACTGAGGACAAATGGAAAGAATTGCTCTGTTGCATGGTGCTCTGTTGTCTTGTGCTTTCGTTACTATGGGATGTAATTCTATTACCCACTGTATTGTTAGATTTCAAAAGGGTAGTTCATAAGCACTAATAACATTTGTGGCAATCTGAGCTAAGTTAATGAAAAAGATAATCAAATCTAATGCTCCAGGGCAAGATATGTGATATCTCCAGGGGTCATAAAGAGATCATACAGTTGTCTCAGGGCAATGGGTGGTTGTATATGTGAGTGCAAGAAGAAGCAAGAGGCAGCAGAAAAATGAGGGTCACCTTGCTCGGAAGCACTGTGTGCTGGTCACTGGCAGAGGCAGGAGGGGATTGCTAGATATGTCACAGAGATGGAGATGCTTATTAAGCTAATGATATTTTTAGTAATGCCAATACCTAATAGATAAGTTTCAGCTGATCCCAGACATTGTCTCGATGTGTTGATTGGGAAATTGGATGAAGTAGCTCATGCATGGTTCTGCCTTGTCCACAGCAGGCATATACTGACTTGGGAGCTGACCAAGGATGGCATTGAAATAGCTTTTGGAATTTTTTTTTTTTTTGGTAAACATAAGCTTCAGTGTGAAACTCACTTCTGAAGCAAATGTAGTATTTTATTGCATCTCTAGATGATACTCAGTGGTGATTTTTTCTTGCTTCTAGCTATAAACACAGATTCTTTTGTGGACCCTTTCATCACCTCATACTGGTATATCACCTGAGGGTCCAAACAGGGGCTTTGTGTTCCTTGTAGGTATGTAACTGATAACTGTCAGCAAAGGGTACTTGCAATGGGAATTATAGCCAGCACCCAAAACCATGTTTTCTCTCAGACTCGTGCTGTATTTATTGCAAGTACCTCCTTCATCTTACTCTGCACTTCTGTATGTTCACTGTAAGCATTCTTCTATTTCTACTACTGTTCTCTTTAACACATATCTGCTTTTTACTACAGTAAGACTTCTGTCCTAGTTTCAGCCAAAGACATTTAATTTTTAGCTGCAGCCACGAGATGGCAGAGCCTGGAGCTGTGTGGGTGTGCCTAGGTTGTTACTCTATACCATGCACTTCATCAGGGGGAAGCAGAAATAAGGGGTTCTCCCTTCCAAGGAGGATGATGTGGCTTGTTGAACCTGCCAATGTGTTTTTCTCCACTCCTCTGGCAGCAGAATGCAGGCCTCAGTTTGATTTCACCTGGATGGGAGTGCAGCACACCTGGAATTGACTCCCCCAGGGGTGGAAGCACAGTCCTACCATCTGCCATGGACTGATCCAACTGCACTGGAAAACAGTGAGGCTCCAGAACACCTGCAGTTCTTTGATGACACCATTGTATGAAGCAACATGGCAGAGGAAGTTTTTGAGAAAGGGGAGAAGATAACCCTGATCCTCCTGAAGGCTGGTTCTACCTTAAAACAAAGTAAGGTTAAAGGACCTGCCCAGGAAATTCAGGTTTTTTGAGTAAAATGGCAAGAAGAACATTGTCACATTCTCATGGACATGGTCAAAAACCAGCAAAACACCAACTGTGATCCCACCAACAGGCAAGAAGGAAACATTGTTTTCTATCTCATGGCTGTTTCCAGTAAATTTTTATTATCTCAGCTAAGGATACCTGCCCTTGTCTGTCTCACTGAAGGCACGGGGAGGACAGGAGTTGGTAGTGGTTTTCATTTTAGTGGGAGCACTAAATTATGTAATTCTATTCCTACACCACAGCAACTTCTCATACCAAATCCTAATCATGTGAGGACATCAAGTGCTATAGCCTGTGGCCAAAGGCAGATGATTGGGAAAAACAAGAAGGCTAAGGATGGCATGAAATGGTTCTGCCTTCCTAAGTCTCAGAGATTTTCTAAATTAGGTGTTTTAACTACCATAGTTTGCCTTTGATATTTAAACAATTCTAATAGATGTGTTGGATCCCTTTTTGAATGTCTAGATCTTACTAATTTTCTATAGCAAATAAGGAGCCCTAGGAGTTCTCCAATAAAGAGACTTCTCAAAGTAAAAATGTGTGATGAGCAGGTGTCATTTGTTGCCTTCAAGTGTCCTTGCAGCCTACAATGGTGCATGTGCCCACCACGTGACAGTTTCGTGCCCATGGGTGATCCTTGTGTGATCCCACCAGGGGTCCACCCACTAATGGCATTTGCTCATCACAACTTTTTGAGGAAAAAAAATAAAGGGCTATATTTGGTACTAGAGTACTTTTTTCTTTTTCCTTCAGAAGGACAACAGCTATCCACAGAATTTAATGGGAAATATGAAAGTATTTTGGGACCAGAAACTTTTAGCATGATGGTCTTTTTAGGTCTACTTTTTAGGAGTGTTTATATGTTTTCTTGTGATAATAGTCAAGTACTTTGCTGTTCGCAAAGTTGTATTTCTATCAACATTTTCTAACTTCTTTCCATGTTTGTCAGAAAAGCTCCATTAATTTCTAGGAGTAGGATTATTTGTAAAGTTTCTCCTGACTTTTTTGAGACTCAAAAAAAACCTAAAAATTCAGCTGCTAGTTTTTAGGGTTTACTGTAGAGCAGAAGAAATAATTGTTATAAATTTTCTTGAATTTGCCATAATATTCATCACATTTCTATAAAGCTTGGATTGAAAAAAAATTAACAGAAAAACTGATTGAAAGATACTGTACAAAAATTAACTGCTTCCCCCCACCCTTTCCCACAGTTCCTCATGACATCACCATGTTTCTGTTTTAAGTGTCTACAATATAGAGTTATTTAAACTAATTCAGGTTTTAATTAAATGAGGTAAGCTGGGGTTTCTGTGGGCTTGAAGTGCAACCTAACAATTTTCAATATGTTTCAATTTTCAATAGATTCTGCTTAAGTTAATACCAAAGTGACTTTTATTTAACTTCCTTTCCTTTCCTTTCCTTTCCTTTCCTTTCCTTTCCTTTCCTTTCCTTTCCTTTCCTTTCCTTTCCTTTCCTTTCCTTTCCTTTCCTTTCCTCCCTTTCCTTCTCTGTTCTACAAAAGAAAAATTAATATCGCCTCTAAGGAAATTGAAGTTATTCTGTAACAGTGAGCTATTACAAAGTTTCCAGCATTGCAAATAGAGGTATTTATTTTAAACAATATAATTCACCCTTCTGTATTGCTTCTCACTCAGCACAGACCTGTCTCTTCATAGGATGGAGTCTCAGCTGTAGAGCATCCAGATCCTAATTTACGTGTATGTGAATAACCAAGGTTAATACATTCCCTGTGGGAGAAACAGTCAGTGCCATTCAGACCACATTCTGTTTTCCTCCCTTGCCACAGAGTAGTCTGTTGAAAATGTGTCTGATGAAATTTCAGGTTCCTCCTCTATTCTCATGAATTAATTTAATGTTTCTAATTGGGATTAGGTAAAGTACCTCTCCCCATGACTGGACAGCCAGCAGGTGGGACAAATGAGTTCAAATATCTACTCTAAATCAAGGAGAGAGTGGATAAATTTACATATTTTCTTTTTTCCCCTGATGATAATTGTTTCCATACCTATAGAGAGTACTGGTTTTGGGGCTTTTTTACATGCAGCCCAAATCAATGATCCAAGCACATGTCTCAGGTCACAAATTGACAAGAGAGTAGGAAATACAAGATTCATGGCTTGGATTTTCAAGAAAATTGTCCTCTTAGCCAGAGGTAGATGGAAGTTTATTGCCAACTTTACTGAATTAGATTAAATTAGGAACCTAAATACAACTTTCTCATGTCCTCTTTATTAAATCTCTGATGGATTTGTGCAGTTCCTTGGCTGGTGCTGGGGCCACCCTTCTTACACAGATCCCAAATACTGCCTGTAAGGACTGGTACCTACAGGAACTGGGGGTTTTTGTTGGGGTAGGATGCAGTGCAACAGCAGAGAAGTATTTATTCTGTATCTGGGCTGAGCAGCTGAGAAAGCCCAGCCTGGGTACAACCTTTGAGGCAGTTTCATTTTGCCTCTAAGCATGTCTGGACAATATGTGCACAGCTGTGCAATTTGCTTGACAGTGCCCTTTTAACACAAGGAGCTTGAATTAAAAGAGGATACAGGTCTGGACTGTCAGCCAGACTACCGTTGTGTGGCCAACCAGTGTGGTCACACATTCCCCTTTTTGTACAGCAACCTGGTCACTAATCTGTGCTTCCCAACACACAGACCAATCCTCAAGGCAACTGGCAGTATCTGTTGGAGCATTGGACAGTAGGGAGCCCTAGGAGTGACAGTGGCAAATGTGACCAGTGAGGGTGTGCCCAGTGCTGCAAAACTGGTGAGGTGAGAGGGATGAGTGCTAGGTTATGGACCGAGAGCCTGTCAGGATGGGACCTGTGCATACCCCACATTCTCTCTCCCCTTTGTGTCCTGGTTTTCATGTTGAGGAAAGGGGACTGCAATGACCCCCTGCAGGTGCCAGCTAGGACTCACCATCTCCTGGTATGGCTACACTCACAACTGCTCCCACTTATCTTGGGGGGACTTATTCAACATGTGATATCTTGCCACGGATGCTGGGACGTCAGAAATGGCCCTGTATGGCATGAGACAAGGCTTGGCCGGGATGGTGCTTAGCAGGTGCTAAGGAGAGCTGATGTACACTGGTGACTGCATGCAGAGAGCCATCCTGCACCCTGCTCTCCAGCAAAGCCCTCAGCACCCACTGCCATCTGACATTTCATTATCCAGTATGTTCCAACAGCCCCAGACAAAGACAGCAAATCAGTGTTGCTGTGTTGGTTCAGCTCCCAAGCAGCTGGCTGAGGTAAAAATGGGTTAAGCATTTAGACATTGATCATTATTGGATTATACCAGGATCCTATCGGTTTTTAATCTTCCGTAACATGCTGAAACATGTCTTTTAAATTCACTGCAGCCCTCACATATTTTTTACTTTGATTCCTTGAATTCTTCCTGTCAGTTCCCCCAGAACAGCCAGGATGAATATAGGGCTCTGTGAATTGTCTCACTCATGCTTTATACAGAGGCAATGCTGCCCCTTTACTTATCTGTTCTGTTGACTTGTTGACATAGCTGAGGGTGGTGCTGCAAACTGATTTGCAATTGGTGATATTCTGAATTCCTGGGATGCATGTAAAATGTTAATTTTATGAGTTAAACATTGAAGAGGTGCCATTAGTTTTTAAAAGTCATATTCCCACTTGGCTTTTCTCATAATCACTGTTACAAGGAAGATTACTGGGATGACCGTAACAATAAAAATAAGAGGGGAGAAGTCTTTTGCCTTAGTCTGGAGTTTGAAAAGACCTTGGGGTTTTTAAATTTATTTTGCCCTCGACAGCATTTATGGGTACGGTCAGTGCCGCTGCTTGCTGTTTGTAAGATGTTTCTTCTCAGAAAATATGTAAACCTGGGTTTGGAGGTTTTTTAAACTGCAGAAGCTATTTATTAACAGCAGGAGTCCATCACAGATGAGATTGTGGGGGCGGTGTCTGAAAAGCAGAAGTAAGATAGGGTGGAGGACTGAACCTTGAGTCCACCCCTTTTTGCTTACTGCTTTGCTGCTCTTCCCTCTTCACCCTCTCCTTTTCATGAGAAACTACTGAATGTGGAAGAAAGGCTCCACATTTCTGTAGTCATGGCACTCTTTTCTTCCCTCACACCAGTATTTATAGCCATTATATGTGTTTTGATTGGGGTAATAATGAAGAAGACGAATGGAGAGAAGGAAAAACGTGACACTAAAAGCAAGCATCCATCTCGCCCGTGGGTGGATGAAGATTTAAAAGATGGCACTGACCATCCCTTAGAAGAAGAAGGTAAGAAAAATCTTACCCCAAACACTTTTGTTGTTTGAATTTTATCTGCTGATATGAATAAAGGAGGTGCAATCTTCTGGACTTCTCCACATGACAGTAATGCTCAGTGCAATGCTGCTGCTGTGCCCTGAGCTTGTCAGCTCCCAGGCAGGAGGCAGTCCTCATGTCATGTCACTCCTGGTGTCAATTTCTATTCCCTCCAGACCCCAAAAATCAGAGTGCAAAATAAATATATATATAAAATGTATTCTCAGAGACTCCTGTCTGTTCCTCTGTACAGCAGATCTCAGACCTAGGAGGGACTCTGTGGACAGTGTAAGGAAAGAGAGGAGGTCTTGCTGAATTCCCCACAGTCTCTTCCCAGACCTTATTAGAGTGAGCAAAAGGAAGACCTGAGCAGAGTGTTTCTACCTGCAAATCAAACCACTTTATCACTCAGTGCTACGTGCTTGGTCTCAGCACAGCTAAAAAGCTGGAAATTGGTTTATTACTGTTTTTACAAAGGACCTCCATTTGTGGCTTCTGAGAATGTCAATGAGAGCTTTGTTGGGAGCTGTGTTGATCAAATATTTAAGAACAAAATGTCTTGGTGGTGATAATCTGGTCACTCAGCTGCATATTTGGACCCATACAGTATGCCCTTTATTTTCATTAGCTTTTTCTGATTCACAGCTTGGACAAAAGTCTAAGCTAAAAATGTACCCTTCCTTTTTCTTCCTTCCTAACTATCCTCCATAAACTCACTTTATTTCTTTATGAAATAAAAATCTACCATGTTCTGTTCCTATTAATTTCTTAAAGTTGTGGTTAATGCAGCTTCTTTGTTTCTCCCTTTTTTTCCCCTCAAGTTTGTTTCAAAGACTTTTTGAGGGGTCTGTCTGGGTTAATTGTTTTCCCCATAATAACACTTCCCTCAGTCTGCTTCTAGGAATCTTAAAACGTAGTGTTCTTCTGCATATGGACCTATTTCTAAGAACTATTATAGGTCTTTTCTCAGTGTTCAGTGTACTTTGAGCTATTGTTGTTTATCAGTTTCTGAAAAGAGTTGATACCAAGAAAGATTTAAACCCTGTTGACTATATTCCAAATATTTAATATTTCTTTACATATCAGTTCACCTGTTGTATCCTCCTTTGTTCAATGTAAAATAGATTCTGTATAGAATAATTCCATAATTTCTTTGTCACTAATGGCTTACTACTTCAGTTAAATTGCTGCAAATTAGAATTCCTGTGGGTAGTTCAAATGATAATCTATGAATCTTGGACTATAGCTGTTTCTATCAGTTAAAAAATTTAGATCCTTTGCATAAACAAACCTATTAGCTTTTATCAAGGAGCCTCACTGCCACAGCTCCATATATAAAATTTTATTATTTTATTTGTTAGTTGCTTTCCCTGTTATTCAGGTACTAAATTCAACACTGCACTAGTTTTTGTTGCAAAAAAAATTGCTTTCAAAAAATTTTTGACAGGTAAACATGTTGGTACTGTTGGTAAGTTTTATTCACTTACTAAGTTTTATTTACTTTTAAATAAAATCTTTCTCAATATACTATGTCATCCAATATTAAATTTTCTTGCTATTTTTATTTTAGTAACAAATAATGATCTTTCCCTTAGTGGTGTGTGATTCAAACCAATTTCTTTGTAAAATAGTCATGTCCTTTATCTCTAGAAATACTAAAATAATTTCATCATTCATAGGGAAATTTGTCTTCAGCCCAGCCTAAATGAGAAGAGTAGCAAGGAGAAGAAAAAGAGTTAGTGAGGATCTGCTACTTTGCTAGAGCCTTAATTAAGGATCAAAACATCATTAGCCTTGTTGTCAGTGTTAAAGTTTTCACTGACTGCACTAGATGCTGAGATGCAAACACGGATGTAAAAAGAGATTTTTTTAATAGTAAAGAATACTTTACCTGCTATGTAAATTATGTTATTTTATTAATGTATCTTACTTTATCAGACAAGCTCAGGTCTACTTAAATGTCTTTGGCTGGTTTAAAGATTAAGTTCCTCTGAAGAGAATCTGAGTTAGGTAACATGAAGGTGACATTCTTAAGGCCTTGTCTAAAGCTAGAATCTAGGGCTGCCCCATGTGAACAAGCTGAATTTTCAGCAGCCGCCTGAACAGGAAGGGGCAGCTGAAGACCAAGACTTTTGATTCACGTCCCTGAACAAAGCAAGGTCTATTTGCTGAGAGAGTGAAGCACTCAGCTAGAAAAGCAGAAAAACACTGACCTCACCTGTAGCCCCACGAGCCTTCCCTGCAGTGGAGCCCTGGGGGATGTTCCCCATGAGAAGGACATGCCTTTGAGCAGCAGAGCATCCAGTGTAAGTAGCCGAACTGCTTGGGCAGACTCAGTAGGGCCACTTATTGGCAGTGAAGGGTAGAGTGGTGAGGGCCAAGTGCTCCTGAGCTTGTCTGTGTTGTGCTTTCCACAGCTGAAGAGATGGATGTTTCTCGTAGCAGCCAGAAACCCAGTTCTTTTAAGTGCAAAGCACTCAGTCCATTTGTTTAATGCTTTAACTGGCAGTACTTCAGATTTGTTTGCATGCCCATCTGTCCTGTAACTTTTTTCCTTCATTTATAAGATCTAGCATGAGAGATTGCTGTGCTGTGGATTGGCAAGAACACTGATGATACACTCTACTTAAGGAGTACAAAACAACACACAAAGTCCCAAACGTTCCATTTCTCCTGAAAATGCACTGCTAGTTGCTTGTGATTCTCCTTGTAATAGACCTGTCCCACTTAAAAGCACTTCTCCTCTCCCCAGTTTCAAAGACTCCCCATATCTTAATAATACTACTACTGACATGGATGAGGCAGTGGCAATTTAAAGCTCCTTTTCAATGACAGTTCATGTTTTGTATCATTTAGGAACAGAGGACTTGGCCACAATACATTACTGTGTGTATCTTCCTGCTGCTGCAAATACATCTAGCCTTTGTCATCAGCTGAATGAACATGGAAACTGGACTTTTGTGACTCCTTTTCTTTAACCTTGCTGAAAAGCTAGTCCAGAATTTCTTAGTATAGGTTAAAACCCCTCCTCTACCTTTCAGACACTTTCTGCCTGCCCAATTTCTGCCTTGTTTAATACTACTGTTTACGTATTCAATCTGTTCCATCCTCTTGATTTCAAAGGATTCTCTTCCAGCCCTGGCATAAACCCCTCTCCTGTGGTTTATGGATTGCAACCAGATTAGCTCTCAGCCTTTTTTATACTAGGTTTTCTCTTTATATAACAGCCACTCTATCTTAAGATTGTAAGAAACCTGCAACTATATTCCAGTTGAAATAATTTTCACAATACTTTGATGCTGGGTTATTTTTTCCAGGGTCTGTGCCTCTCCAACCTGCTACTTCTTTTGCTTAAGATCCCTGACCCACTCTTGAGGTTTCCAGGATCAGCCTGCTAACCACTATTTATAACCCACTAGTAGGGTAATCCATCTCTTTTAGTTCCCTATTAGTCACACTCACTTCAGGGCTGGATTCACTACTGGGATTCCTGTGGTGGCCCATTTTGCAGCAGTCTGCCATTAATCAGATAAAGAACCCACAGGGTCAGTTACCCAGCATTTAAGACTAAAGATGTGAAAACTTTCTTTACATACATTGAAGTTTTTTTCCTATGTATCATGTCTTTAAACTGGAAAAGAGAGTTAGAGAGGAATTGTATGCTCAGGAAGCAATTTTCTAGAGAAGAAACTTGTTTGGAAAGCAAATGCAGTAGTCTTGACTGGAGTTTCTCAAGGATCAGTCTCAGGATCAATTGCTAATATTATCTAGTGGTCTTTGCATAAAACCAAGGAGAGTAAAAGTGAAATATCTTAATGACATACAACTGGAAGTCACCAACACAGAGAAGTGTCAGTGTAGATAAAGTAAGTGGCCAACAGAAGTGAAATGACAACTTACTGTTCTCAGTATGAGTTTTTAATTAAGAACTCATGCTTCAAACTGAGGTAAAATTTTTTACACTATTTGCAGGCTGATTATAACCTCCCATATGGACTCCTCCCATGCTGGGAATAACATAGTTATCATCCTAAAATGTATCCAGAGAGGAATTTTTGATAGAGATAGAAAAATGTACTTTTAAAATGACATTCCATTTGGGATGTCTGAGCCAAAACCATTCCACATTTACTTAAAAAGCAGGAAGCTTGATGACTACTGTAAATGGCAATTGATGGAATTGATGGCAATTGTGAGAATGTGGCTAACAAGGTAATAGACTTGTAGCAGGATGTCTGTGGTGGTGTATTCCACCATCAAGTGGTGGAATACAAAGAGATATAAACAAGACACTTGTGGCATTGTATGACGTGACTGTACAAACAGGAGTGTGTCTAAACACAGCAATTAGAGATATAGAGAGCATGCACTAAACAGATGGTGCTGATAATGATTTAAAGTTAGCATATGGATAATGTTAACTGCTAAGAAAGAAGGGTAGACACATGGTGGAAGAGAATATATAATAGATTAATTTATTTTTAAAAAATTAATTTGCCAGGAGGGTTTGGTTTTGTGTGTCAGTTCCTGCACTTCTAGGTTTTTCTGCTTCAGTCAGTATTCCCATGTTGAGTGTATTGAGGTTTTCCATTCTCATTGGCTATCTCACCTTTTTCCCATGTTCAAAATCTTTGAAAGTACATTTCTTTTTTCACCTTATTATTAAGTTGAACTATCTTGAGCAAACAGCAACTTCTCTTCTACTTACATGGGAAACCCCCACCACAACACAAAACAAGCAAGCACTCACTATTTTACCAAGTGTAAATCACAAAGGGAACATTATCAAGAGGCACCCTTTTACTTTTTGAGCGTGCACAAGATGATCACTAAAATAATTTTTACCAGGGCTCACTGCTTTCCATTAACCTGGTGCCAGGTCCTTGCAGACTATGACCAAGAGTGCTTAACACAGGAATGAAATGCTGAGCAAAACAAATTCTCAGGGTGAATTCTTTGTACACGAAATGAAATGTGTGTGGTTTGGGGTCCAGAACCATTCAGTTTACATTCAATTTATGAAACTGGATTTATTTTGCCCCTTTGCACAGGCTGAGCCACACGTGAATATTTTGCTGCTTTTAAAATGAACAAAAAACCAGCCTAGTCTCTAAGGCAACTGCATAATACTAAAACATAGAAGTAATTGCTGTTTGAATTTGTGCTGGAGATTGCTATGATTTGGGAATAATAGCCTAATAGCAACAGAAAAAGAACTGGAATATTTTTTCCTGACTCAGCTCTCTGTAGCAGATTGCTCAATACTATTGACTAGTCAAAATGTAGCATTTAAGCGGCTTTAACTTCCAGATCATAGCTGCAAAAAATGCTATCCATGCTAATTCTAGGAATATGGGGGAGAAAGAGACCTCAGAGACAACAGAAGATTCATTTTGTGATATACACAGACAGATTTCAGAGAAATGGAGAATCATTTTGAGTTTTTAAATTAAAGCCAAGAAACACAATATCCTACATTTGATATGTTGTTATCCTAAATATAGATGCCTAACATCCATTTCCTCTTATGCTGAAAGTATTGGGAAACCAAAGAGCTTAATCACAAAGTCACATTTCTGCAAAGCCAAAGCTTGCAAAGTTTCTGCTATGAAACATGAATATGGAAGAAGTTGACATTCAGCTCCTCAGAGGAGATTTTACACATATTGCTAGTTAAGCTCTCTCCTTAACTTCAATAATTTAATTGATTTTTTTCCTTATTAAACAGCTCAAGAAGGAACACACATGTTCACATTTACTTGCTGAGAAAATTGGGCTGGAAGTCTGTCCACTTTTTCAATGCTGTTTCAGCTTGTAACCTATTTTTGCAGGCAGGCTTGCAGGCTGAAGTGGAGAAGGCAATGACTTCTCTGTGGATCAACTGCTAGAGCAGGCCAGGACCCTCCTGCCTCTTGGTATTTAAACAAGGTGTTTATTCAGTAGCTGGAGCTGGGGATCAATGAGTTGTGTCAACTGGAGCTTCAGACTTTGCCTTACCAGTGGTGTAGAAGTGCAGTGTATGCCAGTGCAGGACAAGGTGCCTTACAGTGGAATGCCAAGGATGTCAACAGCATTCTCCGGAAAAAAAAAAAGAAATCCCTAACCGCTTGTATTTTCTTGCAGAGGGTGAGGAAGAGTGGCAAGGACTTGAAGAAAATGTTGCCCATGTCCCCTTCATTGGCGAGCGCTACTCTGAGGCTGAAATGATTAAGAGGTCGCAGACATTCTATGAGCTTCTAAACAAGAGGCGATCTGTCAGGTTTCTCAGTGATGAGCCAGTCCCCAGGGAGGTTATTGATAATGTCATCAGAACAGCAGGTGGGTACTGAGTGGTTCAAGGTCTGGGGGAAAAAAAAAGGATCAGCATTGCTGTTCAACTGTCTAACTGCGAAAAGGTGGTGTGGAAAAGCCAAAGGAACTGGAATTTTGCTTATGGTTTTCCCAGATTCACCTGTAGCTGGAATGAATGAGCACCCATTGATTGACTGGAAATTACTCAGCTTGAACAACTTCTTGTCAGAGACTGTTTTGGAGTACTCCCAATTTGTCTGTATTTGCAGTTCACCCAGCAGGGAAGAAGAGCATTTCAACAGCATGAAACAAATAACTTAATTTTCAACTTTTAAAATATGTTATTTAAAATTAAATTCATGTGTGGTTTATCAAGACATCTTTCAAATAGAAATATTGAAGTGTTTTCTCGAAAATGTCAAGCCATATGTACTTTACATGCTCTAAAATTTAATGCATTATTATATTTATCATGTGTGGGGTTTGCATTTTGGGGTCCCCCCATAAACAAAGAGATTAAATTCTCTCAGCCATGCAAAATATTTCATACGTATTGAACATATCTTGACATAAATGGTTGGCCCTTAATAAAGGGAAAGAATCTCAGTCTAGAACAAAAAACCCTTTCTAGTCCTTCCAACAGTAGCGCCAGATCCCTGTTGCATATGATTGGAGTGTTATGCTGAGGACCCTAATAGAGGTTATTAGAGAATTTATGTGTTTCAACTCATTACTGTCATGTCCTGGCTTAATCTCATCTCTGCCTTACTAACACCGACTTCAGCCAGGAGTGGTTTTGATCCTCATGATTTCTCTTATTCTATGAGCCAGCTGCTGCTACTATAGAAAATATTCCCAAGCTGCCTTAGAGAAAAGTTCAGCAGCCTTTAGCAGGGTTAATAATGTAAAGAATCTCCACATTTGAAGTGCATTATTTCCCCTTTAAGAACTGTAAGCAGCTTTGTTACTGCACTGTAAAGAGTCTCCATCTCCTTCTAATTAACTAGGCATCATTAAAACACTGAGCATGTTTTGGCAAATGCAGCAAAGCAAACAAGCCTGGCGTGCAGATGAAGTACTTAGTAACCCTGAAAGCTTTGGGCTGTGTAGAGAAGAAAACAAAAGGAAGCATGAATGCCATCAGTTTTTACCCAAACCTGAAGAGGGGCAAGGTTCACAACATAAAAACATTTTCCTATATCAAGAGAGTCCAAGTTGCTTATTCAATGTTTCTTGAACTAAAACCAGTCCTTAGTATTGTATGCATTCAAGTTCTTAAAATACTTTTAAATATGTATGAGGGACCAGAGAGATCTAAACAGTCTTAATCTATATATCTGTGAACCTGTGCAGATATAAATTCTTCACCTTCTGGTTTTTAATCTCTAGGCAGTTAAAATATTTCTCCAGTGGTGTTGGTAGGTGAGTACATACAGATTTAATATATATATATAATATATATCACATTTATGTCTGCACCTATGAATACCAGCTATCTTTGGGACAACATACTCAAACCTGTATGCTCTACGGCAGATGTCTGTATTGTACAGCTCCTTATTTATCTTTGTCAGTCAGCAACAGGTCCCTTCTGGTAGTCATTCAGCCTTGTTTTCCTGAAAGCCATTGTTTTCACCCTTTAGCTAAAACCACGTGTCAGAGTTGGCTGTGTATTCAGACAGAGCTCTGCTTTTGGTACAACGCTTTGTAATAGCATTACTGCATTCATATATATGGCAACATATTACTGCCAACAAAAAAAAGGAATTTTTTACAAATCCTTAACACTGGCTTCCTGTAAGATGGCAGTATGAAAGGACTCATCTCTGTTCTTCAATGGGATTTCACGTTCTTTGATAAAGAAATGAACAGGATTGTCTGCCAGAACTTAGTCCTTTTCTTCCCATCTTATCCATTTGCTTTCCCATTGCTCAGCTGGTCAGCCTAAAAGCTCACAAGGAAGAGCTGATACCTCTCGCTGCCCACCCTCCTTCCTGGGTTTTTATTTTTCCCTGTTTTTGTATGAAGGTACTTCACCTAGTGGAGCACACACTGAGCCCTGGACCTTTGTGGTAGTGCAAGATCCATATTTAAAACATAAGATTCGTGAAATTGTAGAAGAAGAAGAGGAAATCAACTATAAAAAAAGGATGGGAGACAGATGGGTTAATGACCTGAAAAGATTGAGGTATGAAAAGTCAATTTGCTAAGGGGTGTGAAGATAGCTGTTGTTTCAGTGTAGGAAAGACTTCTATAATTTTCTGTTTCTTCCTTCCTCTCACTTTTAATGTTTTTCTAAAATCTGTGTTTGGAAACAAAAGCTTCTAAATATATGTAGAACTGTGCCTTGGTGGCTGGTTCATAAAATTGCTTCCAGTAAAAGGGATTACATGCTCTCTATTTTGAAAGTTTTCCAAGCACTTGGCTCCATCATTATTTTTTCCTATGTAACCTCTGCGGCTGAAACTCTTGTCCCAGATTTTCTCTGTTGTTTGCCAAACAGCCAAGCTCCCAAAGTCACTGGAAGCTTTGCTACCAACTGAGGAAGCCCCAAGGCCTGTCCCTATCCAAGTGCTGAATTATGCAATATTTAATTGTTCCGAATGCCCTCCCAAGTCTGACTGACTTGCTTAACTTCACACAATGGGAAGATGTCTACTGAGTCCTGGCTTGTCAAATGGAGCATGTGCACAAAGCTTTGTAGGGTTGACTTGTCCTACTTGTTTGATTATGTTACTATTTTTCAGTTGCTTAGGTGCTATGCAAATGCATGCGCTATGCAAAAACTAAATGCCAGAGGTTCTTATGTTTTGAGCAACAACAGTAGAAAGCACTCATTTTCTTGTCTAAATCCCATATAATGACTGTAATTTAAGAAATTGGGAACCAAATGAATTGTAACAGGGATGAAATACCCAGGAACAGAACAACAAATTTTACCATTGGAATATATTTAGGTTTAGACTTTAGACAAAAATGTTTTGAACTTTTCTGACAGCAGTCTTCCCTGCAATGACAAAAAAGTTGGCACTGCTGGTAACAGGCAAATCTGCAAAATTCCAGGAATTAAATAATCACAAAGGCAAATACTCATGAGACCAGTTCATAGATAAGAGGTCAAGAACTCTCTCATATTTGTATGCAATTGAGCACATCAACTCCTCAGTCAAATCTGTTAAAAGTGAGAACTCTATTCAAGCTTTTTTTTCTTTCTGAAATGTTTCTATTTAAGCACTTAATCCTCTGCAGTACATGTTCTAAGGTTTAGTCTCCTGCTATAACTGTCATGTACCTTTAGTGACCCTTTGCAGACAGTAAATGTAACTTAGAGGAAAGTGAAATGGTTGCAAAATAAATGTCTTAAACATTCTTTTGCAGAACAAATTGGATCAAAGAGTACTTGGACACTGCTCCGTATCTGATCCTCATTTTCAAGCAGGTATATGGGCGGCTTCCAAATGGCAAAAAGAAGACCCACTACTACAATGAAATCAGTGTTTCCATTGCCTGTGGTATCCTGCTTGCTGCACTGCAGGTACGTTGACAGAACCAACACACTGTGAGTCCATATATTAATTTGGATTACCTACCAAGACTGCTCTGCTCAAAAGAGGGTGGAACCCAGTTTAGATTTAACATTTTCTGTCTCCTGGATTACTCAAAGTCCTGGCAATATGTCTTAGTTTTGACTTTTAATGTTATTCTACACAGGTGTACATTGGAGAAGGTGATTCTTATCCTCAGTACTGGTTAACAGGAAGAAAAACATAATGTAGCTTCCAGAGTTGTCACTCTTTTCTCGGCACAGGCTTCAGCCCCTGTGGTTTCTGCCTTATGCTAACAGGGCTGACAGGCTCTTCAGACTACCCAAGCACGACTGTGTGGTGCCACACTGGCCCCTTCTTTTCAGTAATCCCTATAAAACAGCTTGAGACCAAATCACTTTTAGTATACAATGCTGGAAAAAAAAAATCAGGGACATATTCCGCAGAACACTCTGTACTATTTCATTCAGTCTTCCTGAGGCATTTCTGAAAGTGCACTGATCTCTAAAGCTCAGCATGTTTGACACCAGCCAGTTAGATTTTCTCAGCGGTTTCTCAGTGCTCAGTTCTGCTTCTTGTACCTGACGTACTCACACAAGTGTTAAATAGAGAAGCTATTCTGATAGTTAACCTGGCCTGTCAGCAAGATAACAGCAAGGTGCCTCCTCTTACATTAGGCCAGTTTCCTACCAGGCACTGCCATTTCTCCTCCCTTCTGTTTTGAATGACACTTTCATGCATTGCTGCTCCTCAGGCATCATTCAGCACCATCACTATTAGCTCTTCTCCTCTTGAGAAGATCGTAGCGATTACTTAACGTGACAGGTGTATTTCCTGGGCACCTCTCCCTGGCTGACTTGTATCTCAAATCCTCCCAAAATGCTTGCATTGCATAGACAGAGAGACTGAAATCCACATGTGCAGCCCTCAGGAAGTGACTCAGCTGTGTGATCACACCTTGGATGATGTCATCTCTTTATTGTTTGCCCAGCTTTTTTAGGGTTTTTGTGAGATTTTGAATGAGAGGAAGAGTGATACATAGACTTATTTTGGGATTCTGATGTAATCCATAACAATGGCCACCGTGAGAGATGCCAACAGACTCCTGTGATAACTTCTGAGGCAGAGCCTGTGTCCCCTCTCCCTGTGAGGTACAGCTCTTGAGGAGGAGCTCAAGTGTTCACAAGGCTGTAAGGCATCTTCCTGCCAGCTGTATGGAGGCAAGAACTGAAATAGTTCTCTGTATGAGCCAGATCATAGAATCATGGAATATTTTGGTTTGGAATGGATGTTTCAAGATCATCTAGTCCAACCACTAGCACCATGGGATGACATTCCAATCGTGCTGCTGCAGTGGAGAAAAGCTCCACCTCTCTGTAAGCAGAGCAGGCATCCCTTATGGTGCCACTGAGGCTGCTAGTAAATCAGGTGTTCTAAAGGCTGCAGCAGGTCTAACGAAGCAGCTTTTCTGGACTAGTTGACAGAAGGGTGTGTGCAGGTATGGTGGGAACAACTGCTACACATAAAGAGCACGGACCTCTGTCTCACTGCTGCTGTCTGTCCTGCAGAACGCGGGGCTGTACACAGTGACCTCCACGCCCCTGAACTGCGGCCCCCAGCTCCGGGTCCTGCTCCAGCGGCCAGCAAATGAGAAGCTCCTGCTGCTGCTCCCCGTCGGCTATCCCAAGAAAGATGCCACCGTGCCTGCGCTGACACGGAAGCCCCTGGAAGACATCATGGTGGTTGCGTGAGCCCAGTGCCAGGAGCAGGAGAGTGACCCTGGTGACGGCTGAAGATGTCACTGCTCTTTCTGTGCATTGTCCCCCTATGTCGCTGTTGCTCTGGCTGTTTACACCTCTATTTCTTTTAGTCCTAGTAAACTACGAACAACAGTGAGCAGTCAAGCGCTGTGCCTTGGACAGCTGCTGTTACCTATCTGGCCAGGGCATTGTTCCAGGGAATATGTACAACGGCATTTAAATGATCTCATCACTTGATTTTTCTCATGCGTTGTGAGGACAAATCTCTTCTTGAACTGGAATATATATTTTCTTTATACTTCTGTGATTGCCATTACACAGTTATTTTGAGAATGTTAATGAAGGTTGTATTAAAATATACAAAGAGGTCAAACTGAGCTGTCCTATCTTGGCCAGTGTGTGCTGCTTAAATGCTCCTTCCCCTTTACTGTGTTCAGCTGTGTGTAAAAAGATTATATTTTTCTCCTATATGGTAGGATTTCTCTACTTAATTGATTTCAAAAACTTTCTCTGTACCAGGCTTTCTTAAATTACTGCAGCTATGAGTGTCTCAGGTTGGGGGGAAATTTAGTAGGAACAAGGCATACAAATAATTTGCTTGCTACCATTTATTTGTACGTGTCCTGGACACAGATCATGTGGTAGCTATCATTCATGCCCCCGGTACTTTGCTGCTTCCTCTGGAAGCAGCGCAGAGGGAACAACTATTCTGATTATCCTGTTCATACCTACAACTATACCAGTTTAACACCCTGAAACCGGGACTCCTTTAGAGACCCTTCCACGTGCGAGGCGCTTCCACAGTCAGGGATTTGGGAGCGGCGCGCTGGAAAGGCGGGCGCTGCCCGTGCCCGGGCGGGCAGAGCCCCCTCGTGGAGCCGCGCGTCCCGCCGGCTCCGCCAGCAGCCAGAGGGGAAACGCGGAGAGACACATTTCCTTCCTGGAAAACGCTTCCCCACCCTGATCTCTGCTGCAGCCAACGTCAGGCACATTCAGCCAAATTGGCTTCAGCTGTCCTTGAGGGATGAGAGGCTGGAGAGCAGCACTGCGGAAAGGGACCTGGCGGTCCTGGTCAGTGGCAAGTTGAACATGAGCCAGCAGTGCCTGGGCAGCCAGGAGAACCAACCCTGTCCTGGGGGGCATCAGGCACAGCATGGGCAGCTGGGAAAGGGAGGGGATTGTCTTGCTCTGATCTGTGCTGGGGCAGGCTCACCTCCAGTGCTGGGGGCGGTTTTGGATATCACAGTATAAGATATAAAGTGGTTAGAGAGCATCCAAAGGAGGAGCAATGAAGATGGTGAAGGAAGGACCTGAGGGAATGGCCTGAAGTTGTGTCAGGGAGGTTTAGGTTGGTATTAGAAAGGGGTTCTTCACCCAGAGGGTGGCTGGGCACTGGAACAGGCTCCCCAGGCAAGTGGTCACAGCACCAAGCCTGAAACAGTTCAAGAAACATTTGGACAGTGCTCTTGGACACTTGGTGTGACTCTTGGGGGTGGTGCTGTGCAGGGCCAGAAGCTGGCCTCGATGATGCTTGGGGGCCCCTTCTCACTCAGGATATTCTGTGTTCTGAGTTAACTCACTCCTTATCTGAAGTATAACCTGGTCTAGTGGAAGCCTCAGCAGGGGGACTGAAAGTACAGGATCTTTGAGGTTCCTTCCAACTCAAACCATTCTATGATTCTACAAGTCAAATCCCATTTACCATCACTCATCAGCTGAGCAAGTGGAGGGGATAAAGTTTTGCAGAGGTACAGATTTTGGCCATGTCAGTGCCTCTGTCAAACTGTTTTCTTCTTTGACAGACCATTTTGCTAGTATTTAGCAGATATGGCAACGTCTTCATCTGTGTACTAGCCTCTAGCCTGTTTCACGTTCTCAATGGTACAGCTATGGCAGGAAGTTTCTTGTGCAGGCCTAGTCTGAAATCAGGTCTTGTAACTACATAACTACAGCCAAAAAAAATCTGAAGAGGGAAAAAAAAAAAAAAAAAAAAGAGTCCTGGTTCCTGGATCTACATATCTACACACTGTCAAGGTCTAAAAACTAGTAAGGGGAAGACATGGATGAGCTGAACCAAGCCAAAAAGCCAAGGCTGATCACCTGCAGGTGATCAGGAATACATGTTAAAGTCACGTTGCATGTTTTCCTTCTGTGTAGATGTTGCTCTGTGCCATCATGTCCCTTCACAAGCAGTTTGTACCTGCTGGTACTACTATGTTTTAATTCAGAGTTCACATCAACAGAGGAAGGACTGATTCCCTGCCATGTTGCCATCTTTCCTACAGAAATAAACTCTCATCTACAGAAATAAATTGCTTCTGCCCCGTCTCAGTCTGCAAAATAGATGACAGTCAAAGAAACTTTACTAAATGAATTCAATTTCAAATAGCAGGAGCTTACATATATAAGGCTATTTCTAGTGTGATTTCATAACTAAAAACAAAGAACTAAAGCAATTTAAAAATACATTAAAAATTGTCATAATAACAAGCATTGGTATATACCTATATATATATATATTGGTATATATGTATATACCTCTTCACACAAAAGAAGCTTAATGGTTGTTTTTTTTTCTCTATGGATTCATTCTGGACACTAAGACACACATAGTAGTTTAAAACCTCAAGCCCTCACACCTACTAGATGGGAAAGATTCTATCCAAAAAACATTTCTGGAATCATGAAATGTAAGTAAAATAAGCTTCTTTTTTTCTTCTTTTTTTTTTTTCTTTTTTCTTTTTTCCCTCCCTTAAAAATGCTTCTCCAAATGGAAATACTTCAGTAGTATTACTACTGCTGATGATACTGCAGAGTCCTTTGTAAATCATGTTAGTACTCCTGTTGTGACAAGTCCACTTGGAATTGCCACTGTTCTCTAATGAGTGTAATGTCTTTATTTAAACACAAATAATAATAAATTTTGCCTTTCCATGCATTACACTGTTGAATAAAACAAAGGCTAGCATTTAAATTGTTTTACATTTAACTGGGGATAGCTGGTTTGCATTTGTTCAATTTCAAGTTAAAAAATGCTTTTTCTGCTATCTAAATGGACTTTTCCATGTTTTCACTAGTGTCCATTGATTGTTGGCCTGGTGCCACCCATCTCCAAGAGAAGTCTGATTTCATCTTCCCTGTATCTTTCCATCAGGTAACTGCAGACAGCAGCTGGCTCTCTCCATTTCTGGGAACTTTCTCCCTTGAACTGCGTGGACAAATCTGTGTGCATTCAAGCACTCTCGCTGTCTGAAATTTGCCTGAAATCAGGTGCAACACGGTGGGTTGCATTTTGCTCTTGAAATCAGGTGCAATGCGGTGGGTTGCATGACAATCCAGATGATAATTAAAGGAATAAGTATCACATTTGCTGGAACCACGGCCAGCTGCCCATCTCCTCCCACTGCAAGGCTGACTGAACTGGCGTTGGTTTCGGTTTGCCTTTGAACAGGCAGCTGGAAGATATTGCAGCTGGGGTTCATCAGCAATCTAGCTGGCCATGCCATGAGGCAGGGAAGCATTGCTCCTGGAACAGCGCCACCTTACCCACTCCACCCTCTTCCTTTCAAGACAGGTGAGCCAAAATCCAAATAATCCTGCTAGAAATTTTTTGAACTGAGGACTCTGTTCCACTGGTCTATATGCCCATCTCCTCCATAGCTATGTGATCAAATTCAAGATTCCCCTAAATTAGCTGGGCTGTAGTAACCATCTAAGTGCTCTCTGCTTGATGGAAATAGCAGGTTGTCAGTACAAGCAGTTCAAAACAAAGTGCTGTTATCTTGAATTTGACAGAAATAATTGTTCCCAGGCACAGTTACTGGGTCTGAACTGGTCCACAGGGATGTAACAGGCTATAATTTATTAGCTGTGTGTTTGAGCATTTCTTACCGTACAAATTCACACTAGTGCAATAAAAGTAAAGCAACTTCTGGGTGTGAGGAAGTATCAGCTTGGTGCTGTGTACCCCAGATGAACAAAAGCACACAAGCCCCTACCTCAGGTTGTGGTTTTGCTCTGATTAAGCTGTAGCACTTCAAAGACATTTAAGCAAGTAGATGTGTAGTCAGCATCTGATTGATTTATTTCTTTAATTGCTACACAGATGTCATGGGCCCATGAAAAATCAATCTTGAGAAATAATCCAGCTTGCACTCCAAGGCAAGATCAGCTGTACTTGAATGCCAGGTACTGATAAAACATGAATCCACAGCACTAATAAACTGCTCCCAGCAAAAGACTTGAAAGAAATAAAAATGCAAATGCTAATTCTGCCAGCACATGCAAGTCCTAAGAAGTTTTTGTTTCCAGAAGGGCTCAGCCTTGGCATCATGTTGTGTCACTGATGAGACCTCCATGGAGATCATTAGGAAGATGTTGAGCTACTGTATTGTTTTTGAAGATTTCCACCCACCTGAGCTTAGTCAAAGCAGAACAGCCATAGTACTCATGACTTAGAACTCTCAAGGAATTTAATTATTTTTTTGGCTGACATTGCCTATATCAAGCATCTATGAGAGCCAAGCCTTTGCCCATACAGACAGAACTCTCCTCTGCTTGTGGAGGGAAAATAATGAAAACACTTAATTACATGAGAGCTGGGCAACAGTTCCATTCAAATTTAAGATGGAAGAGCCATTGAAACTTGAATCAGTGCAGACAGGTAACACAGTGTAAGACATGGGAAAAGAGTGCTCATCAGCAAGATGGATAATAACCATGACCCCAAGGCATCAGTTGCCAAGTTTTTTGAGACATACATTTGAGAGACGAGGTGTTTGAAGGATTTTTAGAGAACTCTTGGGATTTTTTTATGAGGAGCTACCCTGTGCTGGAGGGTAAGTTCTTGTCTATTACTTGAGGGCAGGATCTTGTAGCTGAGACCACAAGTGACTCAGCTTGAAAGGGCGAGACCAGAGTCACCAGTTTTGCCCTACAATGTGACAGCATTGGTGAAGTTATCCTGAGGAGCATCTCCTGCAAATACCAGGTTCCAAGTGTGAATATTGGGAGTCAGATAGACAAAAGCACAGCTGTGGAGACCCACAACAGGCACAGATATGCTTCAAAGAGAGGAACTGCTTTAATAGGCTGCCTTTCATTTTTCAGTTGTATATGCAGTGGGGACATGGGTCTGTAGATATGCACTGGATTTTAATGAAGCTTTTGTGTCATTGTTTTTGTAGTGCAAATGGTCCAAATGTCAGAAGGCTTTTAACACCTTCAAACTATTTCTTTAGCTCACTCATAGGGGAATAATTATTCATTCAGCTTGCAGAAGGCTGTCACAGCCAATTCTCTGTGGGACTAATGCCAAGGTACCACTCTTGGGTAAAGAGAAAAATGCTCCCTAGTAGTTTGCTGTGAAAGATCTCTCTATGCAAGTAGCATTACCAAGTAGAAGGGTTAACAACAACCTGCTGGTTTTGCCTTCCTGGGGCAAATAAATACGAGATGTGATATAAGTCACCCCTTTTTAAGTCTGAAGATCTTAGTTTGATTTCAATTCTAGTGTACCAGTAAACTTGTTCTTTGTGTTTTATGAATGAAGGAAAAAGAAACAGAGCAAGACAAGCCACAACTACTAGGCAATGCTAAGTGTCCACACAAAGGAGTCAAAGAGCTGAGGAGAAAAAGAGCTTTGCTACACTGGCCATTCAGTTTGTTCTGCTTGTGAACTGGTATGCATTAAATTTAGATCTGACTAAATTTCAGGAGACTAAGTGACCCTTGAAAAATCTGTGTCACTCTTGGAATTATGTGTTAAAAGCTACTAATGAGCAATGACTTAGCTGCTGTCAAGAAGGACAGCATTCCTCTTTGGTACAGAGCCTTCTATTTCTCAGGGTACTTTTTAGACTTAATACAATACAGTCACTCATTCTTCAATATTGGTCTCCATTTCTCTTTTTTGCTGGAAAATGGAGATGAGGCACATTATAGAAGAAGAATAATTTTAAATTCAGTGAAATATAAATATTGGTCAAAGCAAAAAGGTGGTGTAATCAATAAACAAAGTGATGGACATTAGCTTTATAAATTTAAATGTTAATTGATCACATATTTTACAGTTTTGCAAAATGGTATGAAGTAAGAGCATCCTCAACTTTTACCTAGGGTGAATTATCAATTAACTTTAGTAGTAGCTGGTCCTGAAAAGGGAACAAAAACTTCAAAATGAGTACTTGAAATATTTATAAATAAATTATCTATTTAGAAATCAGAAGCCACTGAAAACACTGACTCATTTTGATTAACTTTCAAGAAGCATGAAAGAAATTGTGATTATTTTCTTTCACTGCTTTGGAGACCAAAGCAGCATATGAGAGTATAATTGCTTGAAGGAGATTTAGGATCTGTTTCATGCTGAACTGTATTTCAGATTGTCCTTGAAATAAGAAATTGTATTTCCAAACTGTCTACTAGCCAGGATGTCAAGGCAACAACTGATCATCTCTGTGTAGATTCCAGATTGTGTTTCAGTAAGGATATGCTATGCACTGAACAGGGCATGGTGGCTCATTTCAGTGGCTCAAGTGAGATCTGAGAGACAAACATGATGCACAAACCTTAAATACAATGTGCCTCAAATGTTTCTGTTTGCTACAATAGCATCATAAATCAGAGGTGGTCGATGGATGGTACTTGACAGGGAGATTTCTTGCTGTGACCACTAACTCTGGCTGTGCCAGTACATGTCAATGTCTGTGTATAAGAGGGGTATGTATAAATATAATAATAATAATACATAGATAAGGACTGTGGCGCAGCAGAACTGTTCTTGCCTCATGCGATACAGATTGGTGCTTCCTAACTGGCTGCAGTTTTGCCACTCTCCCACGAATAAATCTTAGGAAAAAGCACTAAGGTCAGAAGGATTTTTAAAAAGTCTCTTTGTTCTTAGCGGAAGATAGGAATGTTTTATGGAGGGTAACCTCTAACTATTGCTTCTCCCTGATACCTGGTATCAGGTATACCTCACAATTCGAGTGCATTCATGATGAATGAACAGCAGCAAAAGAATATCTGCTTCTTGTTTATCTATTTTCTTATGGTTTTGACCTCAATTTCTTTTCTGTCCTTCATTTCATATCTGCCACCTCACAGTATATTTTTGCTATAGGTACTTTTTGAGCTTTAAGCATGGTGTTCCTATTCTTTAGGAGAACAAGCATGAGTAATATGTAAAGTGTGTTGAGCTGGCAGAAGGGTCAGGAAATTAGCAAGCACAGGTCAATTGCAAGATATCCATCTTTCTGCACTTATTTTTACTGTGATTTTTTATCTGTGTGGGTATAGTACCTGAACTCCATCAGATGTGTAGCAAAAGTGGTTCTGATTGCAAAGTTTGTCTTCCTTTTAGCTGGATTCTTTGTACTATCTGTTTATAATTAGATGACAAAACACAAGTATGAATGAGGTAATAAACAAATGTTAGAGCAAACTCCTGTCAACTGCTGTCTGTTTTAACTGCCAGGAGAAATCTGGCAGGCACCTCCTTTCCTGCAAATCACTCTCTGTGAATATTACCTTCCCATTTAATTTAGTAAATTGTTGATGAACAAATTACAAAGTTCAAGAATGTAATTATTTGGGATTAGTAGAGAATTTCTTTAGCACATAATTGATATTCTGTGGATCATTTGATTAGCAGCTGAAAACAGTTTGTAATTGGTGCTGTAATTAGCCAGCACAGTGCTCACTCCATATGAGACTGCAGTGTTACAAATTTGGGTAGATCCAGAACACAGAGCAAAGCAGCTTGACTGGTAACTAATTCACACTTTTTTGTAGGAGACTATACTTTCTCCTGCAGGAATTGAATACAGAAGATTGCAATCAGGTCTGAATCAAAAATTGCCTCAGAATTCACTTACCGTTAACTCTGTGCTGATGTCAGCTGTCTTTGGGTTCCCACTTTGTGGTTTTTGCATCTCAATGGTGGTTCAGGGCAGATAAATATGACTGATTTCTGAAAATCTGCATGGAGAGTAGCTATGGATGGTGATGGAACCTCTGCATAAATGTCTCCCGTCTGTGGGGTGTTCCCTCAGAGCATGAGACACCCTCCTGACTGAAGACTGTGTATTTTCACCTGCACAATCATGCAGCAGACTTGTATTGTGGGAGGAACGTGTTTCTTTCCTGTCCCTTAGATCCAGGAGAGCAGAGTCCTTCTGTGAGCAGCTAAATGGGGAAATATTATTTTCTGCATGGATTATGCAGAGTCAGCTGATTTAATGGGAGACACTGTTGCCTGCAGAAACAGTGTTTCTGTCCAGAATTAAAACGCCTTTTGTAAGAAAAAAGTAAATGAAAAAAGTAATTTTTTTTTCTTTTTTTTTCTTTTTTTCAATTTGTTTATGAATTGCATAACTAACCTGGCACCCCTGCTCTGCTCTCTAAGGTCTGGATATATAATTCTATTGTTTAGCTTCTCAGAGAAAGTCTATTCATATGGAAGGAGCTTCTCCCTAACCTTTTGTAGATACAATCTCTTTTTTTATCCCTAGCTGCTCCTAATTGGCAAGAAAACACACGAAGTTCTCCATTACGTTTGCTACCACTGCCTTTGTACCACTAGATGGCACGAAAATACCGTTTAGGAAGAGAGGACCTTTGCCTGGAAATAAATTGACTCCTTAAGTCTTCTTGCTCCAGTTACCTTTAATCACACTCTGTTACCCCAATCACAGATCTAGGAATGTGCATCTGAGAGATAAAGGCTGGGGTTTTATCTGTGATCAGAAAAGGCCTGCACACAAAGACTGAATTTGTCGTGCACTTCAATAGTGTAACAGTTGACTGTAAATGCAAAGGGTGAAACTCACTTCATCCAAGCTCTGACAGGCTTGTATAGGTGGGGCTTTTCTTTGCTGTAGAAGGGACCCAGTTTTATCTAGTCACCTAGCCACACATTGCCACATGTTTTACAGTGATACAGATGCAAAGCTTCCCACTAGTCATACAGCAGACTGTCAAGTTCACAGGTGTCTTCAAATAAGCATATGGTCACTAATTTTCAGCCATTTCCTCTCATTGATTTAATTTCCCATGTGTTTCCCTTCCTCCCCTGTTGGTCTTTGTACACTTCTCAAGACCGCTGCAATCCTGGCTGGCCAGTAGCTAAGGCTTGACACGCAGACCCTTGTCTCTCGAGAAGCAGCTCCAACTCCAGTCTGCTCAAAGGCTCTTCCTTGCTCATAAGAAACACAAGGCATGGCTCTCCTCTGAGCAAAGACTGTAGACTTTTTTAGTTTCTGCTGTTTGACTGAGAGAAAAAGGAGATAGTTCCTTCTTTCTTTCCCTTGAGATATGGTTAAGTCATGAGGGAATTATGTAACACAAGAATGTATGGTGACCTTAGAAGCCTAATGGGAGTTAGCCTAATGGGAGTTTAGAAGGGCAAAAGGTCTGGGAGTGGAACACAGGTTTGAAGGCATGTCTGTTGTGTTACAACAAAAATTGTGTACTGGGGGAAGGTAGGCTTGGACTTGCCTGCAGGTGTGGAGGAGTTACTTTGGTGCCCATGGAGTGAATCAGTCAGATGCCAGCATCAAGTGAAGGAACATTCTCCTCATGCAAGATTCAGTCAGGTGATTAAGACACAAGGCTGGAACGCCTGTCCATGTGACACTGGATAAATCACTTTCCATATTTTTTCTGTCAGTGCATGAATGGTGGGATTTGTGCTGATAATCTACAAAGGAAATGAAGGGGGAAAATTACTAGAGCAGCCCATGATAATCTTGGTCTGATAATCTCAAACTTGCTGCTTACTTCAGTTTTCCAGACTTCATATGCAGCTTATCTGTGATTAAACCTTATCTGTACTTGATCATTAATCACAAATGTATTCTTCCTGTAAGAGTTGTGGTTGCTAAAAGGATACCAGGAAAGTAGAAGATCAAGAAAGGATAAACACTGCAGAAATATTTTAACACTGGACAGGCTGGCTGCAATGAGCTTTGTGTATTTGAGGAAGAAAAGATTTTATGCTTGAACTTAAAATTTGTCTCAGATGCTGCTTTTTCAGCATTTCAGTTACTTCTGAGGAGGATTCCAGGTGTCTACTTGAAAATAGAAAGTATTCCTAGGCAGGGGTTTCCATCTGTATTCTGTGCTCCTGTACTCACAAAGAAGACAAATTCTTACAAAGGCAAGGCACAGATGGAATATATAGTGTCGGTTTTTTTAAAGATAGATTCATACAAGTTTAATGAAAGCCTCCTTACTATGTTGTTTGCATAATGGTTATATAGGTATGAATGAAATTTCTCCAATTAATGTGATGATTTTGTGCTTCCTTGCTGTGTAACCTAATGTACACTGCTTTGCACTTTTTCACTAGAGGCAAAGCAGAGCAGCTGATGGAGAAACTGAGTTTGACAAAATACCTTTAATTTTTACCTTGAAAGGGTTGCTAAAGGGAAAAATTGAAGCAGAGAGATCACTGAAAGCTAAACAATGAGAGGGTCTTACAAATTCATGGCATGTGTGAGAAAGAGTGGTTACTATTTTGCAGAACTGCATTACTTGAGAGATACAATTCCACAGCAATTTTACCAACTATTCTTTGGTGTTTTCATGAATTACAGCAATAGGAAATTATTAGCTGTACATGGCCTTGGCAGCCTCCCTGCATACATCCCCTTACTGGCTGTGCCTGGAGCTGAGGAGTAAGCCTGCTTTGGGTAGTGTGGTTATGCCTGATGTGGTTAAAATTAAGGAGCAGAAATCAGAGCGATGCTGAGGACTGCAGGGCTGACCACCACCTCACCCAGATTAGCCCATGGCTCATGCTGAGCTTGCATATGCTGGGTATTGGCATCTATCAAAGCCTGTGGTGGTGCAAGGCAGAAGGAACAAGTTCTCCCACGTGAAGGAAGAGAAGTGTGTGGCTGAAGGAGGAAATAAAGCACCGATCCCACAGTCTTTAAAGATAAACTCCTATGCAAATCTGAAGGTTTGATTATTTTTAGTGGGGGTGAGCCTAAGGGGAGGGCTTGTCAAAGAGGCTAACCATTGTAAGGAGCAGAGCAGGATTCTTCTGCAGCACTTTCCTTTCCATCACACCTGCATCCTCATGTGAAATAAAAGCGTGTGCATGGTGCCGAGGAATGTGGAGGAGGGAAAAACTGCACTTGGGAGAGCTGAAGTGGTAGCAGTTAGTGATGGAATTGTTATTTCCTGACAGTGCTTTTACCTTATTAGCTTCTCTTATGCTGATTTCTTTCTGTTAATCCCCTGGATAGCCTCTGAGAGTTGTTTATCATCCCGGGGCAAAATGGTTCCAGCCTGCTCTCACCACTCTTTTCCTGCACACAGTGTTGCTCATGTGCCTATAAGTACCCAGAAGAGCCTGAGGACAGAGTGGGAGGATATTTTCTCATTTTTCTAATCTCTCTGGGCCCATGACTTGCTCAGCACTGTTCTAGTTTCCCCTGCTTCTCCCAGACACCCAGGCTGTGAGGAGAAGTGCTGTCATGCTGCAGCAAACAGGGTGCTGCACAGCTGCTGGGCATTCATCCGTGCTGGGCCAGGTGCTGTGTAACGTTCCCTTTGGGAACATGTGTTTGAACACTGTTCAGATAGGTTTTACTAATGTGTTTGAACACTGTTCAGAGCAGTTTGATCACAGTGGGATGGCATGGGTGCACTGGGAAGGGTGGGGTATTATTCAATGCTGGCCTTTGCCAGCTAGGTTTTACTAATTTTCTCGTTCTGCTGCATGGCTTATCTCCCAGACAGAAGGAAAAACAGGCTGGGAGGGTGTGTTTGTCCCAGAGAGAGAAGGTATTTGGGAGGACAGTTGGAGGTCCAGCCACGTGTTGTGACAACAGAAGCTGGCTTTTTTTTTTTTTTTTTTTTTTTAGTCTGGGGCAAGAGTGTGAATATGTGACATGCATTCCGAGACTGGGAATTAGGGTATAACCCCATCTGAGTCTGTCTTCTCTTCTATCTTTCTATTCAATTGTTTAGGTCAGCCTTCTAAAGAAGAACAACTTTAGGTGGCGATCCACCACAGAAGACTTCCGTGAGTCTTTAGTCCTGATACCATTCTCTGGTTTTGTATTGACAGATCCTCTGCCTTAGGGTCTTGGAGTCTAGAAGTGGAGGCTTGTACATAAAACAGCACCATGTATTTCCTAATAATTAAACTTTGGGGGAGAGGAATCACAGAAATATACAAACAGATAATCCATATACAGACCTGTTCTCTTTAGAAGCCTATCAACCAAAAAGTGGAACCTACTGGGACTCCCAGCTTTGAGTGGAGAGAAGGTGGGACTGAAGGCTGTCTACTCTCTTAATAATCTTTCTGAATACTTCAGGAAATGTGCCTCTAAACCTAGTCAGATGATCCCTCCTCCACAGTCCTAACTTCTTTTTACATAGCAGGTTAATCTGACTTTGGGAAGCTCTTGTACCATAAGAAGAAAACATTTTTAAGCCTTGTCCTAGAGTATTCCCTCACCTTACTTTATAACCTGAAAGGAGGGATGAGACCCCCTCCATAACCTCTGAAGGGTCCAGTGATCCTAAGTGTGACAACCGTCTCCAGAAATGGTAGGTAAACGGCTGAGTTGTATGAAACTGAACTATATTCTTCCCTGCACAATGTAGGCAGCTTGTTTCTCAATTTAGCTCCCTGTTTTAATACAGTAAATTGCCTTCCAGTAATCAAACAAACATTTAAAAGATTAGATATACAATTTCAGGCATCTTCAAATCCGTCACAGATGTCCTTGGGGTTTTGTATGCTCAAGGGAAAGCTTTGGCTTTTAAAGATGGAAGAAACAGGAAGAAGATGAGAGATGAAAGAGGAGAGGCTAGTTGCTTTCAGAAAGATGGGAATTATCAGTCTCAGCCAGACTTAGACCGTGTAGTCTGGCTTGGATACACCAAGTGCAGAAGGGGACTCTAATTATCACTCAGCACACACTGGTGGAGTACATGTCTTCAGCCATGTAGGCTCCTGGTGTCTGCACAGCTGAGCCCTCTCCCTTTGGAGCTGGGATCCCTGCAAGCAGAACTAGAACTTAATTACTCTGGCTCTTCTTCCTGGAAAGGGATCCACACACTGACGTCTGATAGCAGTCTGAGCTAAAGGAGGAGCAGGGAAAGAGGAGCTGTTGCCTTACTGTGGAACAGCTGCATTTTGGGCTCAGTGCCAAAAGTGGGGGAGGAAAACTTCTGGAGGCCTGAAGAGATAGAGAAAGGCAAATCCCGCCAGGTCTTAGGCTTCAAGAGATCAACGCCGTGTGTGGGCAGGAGCTGGGACGCTGTGTGGGAAAGATTTGCAGTTTCAGTAGCAGTTCCCTCCCAGGTCTTCATGCAAACCAAGTCCCTAAATCCCAGGCTTTATCACAGATCTAGGCTAGTACTTTGGGATGGGCTGCTGAGCTACAGCCTCCACCCCTTTCCACCCACTGTCACAAGATAGTGGTAACCCCTGGATTTAAAGATGCACTGCTTTGGCACAGAGGGTCTCAGAGCTGAAACCAGCAGCATGGCCACCTGAACCCCTCCTCAGCAGCATGAAGCAGCACACTATGGGAAGCTCAGGACACAGAACTTGGCAAGTCTGTGTAAAGTAGCTGCCACAGCTCTCAACCTTGCGTGCTTTATGCTCTGTTGGGTGCAAGACAAGGGCATCCCAGCAGGGCAGGCAAATTTAGGGTTCAGTAATACTGGCAGCTGGCTGCTTGCTATGAAGTGGGAGCACAAAGATGAGGTATTGTTTTTATTTTAGGGTGTTTGTGATCAGAAAAGCACTTTGCAACATTGCACACATGCCTGGGCTTCCAATGACGTCATTTAGAAGTGTCCAGCTACACCTGGAGGGAGCTCTAAAGTGCAAGTTGGGATGACAGCATCTTCTGTAAACAATGGGATTTCCTGGGATTATGTTTGAATGGTTGGCCCTCTTGGAAAGGGGGAGAACATATTAGGTCTCTGACAAACTGATGAGAAGACTTTCTGTGTTATGTAATTTATAAGGCCACTGGTTACCATTGAGCCAAAAGCCTGCTTCAAGTAGAATGTGTTAGGGTTATCCACTTGGTGCTGTTGAATAAATTCAAATCCCAGGGGATACAATTACATTTAAAACATTCGTCTGTTTAAACCATGTCTCTGTAATTTTTATTTTTGATAAGCATAAAAACACCCTGTAATGAAACCAGGTAATGGTGTGTTGCAGGAATGTGTCATAGGATTGTGTTGTGACCAATCTAAGTGCTCTTTCAATGCTTCACAGCTTTCTGGTATACTCTCCATAAAACAAAACTTTTTTTCTTTTTCTTTTTTTTTCTTTTCTTTTCTTTTCTTTTTTTTTTTTTTTTTGTATTTAAAATTTATCCTGACGGTCTGACCAGGACAGTACAAATACATCTTAATGAACTCTATAATGAATACAAAGCTGCTCTGGCAAACCAGTTTAATTTTCATGAATTGCATTGATAGAGGAATATATTTTTTAAAAAATCAAAGTCCTCTTTGAGGGTAAACACTTCCTTTGAAATTAAAGCAATATTTTGTGACCATAATGTTTAGCTCTTGTTCAGTAGCAGTGATGAGGTAAACCATGCTGTTGTAGCCCTATTTGGTGGTATATATATGCTTTCTAATGTGCACTTTAAATGTGATATCAGCAAATAATGTGTGTAGCTTCAAAACAAGCTTTGACAAGCAATCAGTCTGGCAGCATTTGACTGGACTTTCAGCAAAGTAGAAACAGGAAAGTAAACTCTTCTTCAAATTTGCCCTGTGCGTTGGTGGAAATAGTCCTTGTGGTATTTGTCCAGTTGTGTTACTGAATCCAATCACTGCAGCAACTTACAGGCATTTTCATTAGCTGGGACCACTGATGTAATTTCTGAAATTCTGAGTGGTAGTTTTAAGAAAAATGCTTTTTAAAGAATCAGTCTCACTTGCCCCAGTGATTGTGGCTTCAGTGCATTGTGGCATGGCTGCTATCAGCATCAGGCCGTGCTGACAGGCATCAGGAGCTAGGAGATCACCAGGACCTGTAGCACCGCCCATAATATTATTGGAAATCTGTCTTCCCTAGCAAATGCAGTGGTCCATTCTAAGAAAGGCTATCAGGTTTTGATCTTCTGAGGTTTTGTTCTTCTAAAGTGAAGGGACTGAAGAGTGCCATGGAAGCACTTCAAGTGGTTCTTTGTTTTAATCAGCCTTTGGATCTCAGCAAACATCAGAGAATTTTGGGGTACCAGACATCGCCTTTGCTATCTGAGCTGTATCTTTTCTGGCATGCAATGGTAGAGATAGAATTTTATTTTCCAATATAGTGAAAGGAAGTAAATTTTGGTTAAGGTTGGTATTGTTAGGAGATAACATTTGCTTGAAAATGAAGGCGTTCATTTGTTCAATTTGTCATATTGTTCTAGCACAATATACTGTAATTTAAATCATTCACAGTACAATGTATTCTGTGGTTCCAGTCTGTAAATTAAACCAGAAATGGGTATTTTAGCTGGTACATTCAGTTTCAAAGCATTGAGTACTACACATAATACAAGCAAGAATTCTCATTTTCTTGCTTTGTGTAATTTTAATAGGTAGTGGTACTACACCTCTTTCTTCACCATCTGAATAATATCTCTGAATTCCTTTTCCTTCATTACTCTGGAAAAATACTGTAATATCACTCTGGAAAAATACTTTAATATTGTCATGTTCAATACCTGTCACAGTTTACCTGGTTTCACTATACCAGGCAGATGAATGAGTTAGAGTTTTGTCTTCTGAGACAGAAGCTGCTTGAGGAAACTTGAAGTTCACTGCTTTGCTCTGTACCTAGATGTTCACTGAAGGGTAGTTTTCTTCCCTGAAAGCATCTTCTTTAGCTGTACCAAATTAATCTTTGTCAGTTTTGCCTTAAGGAGTTATACCCTTCTTCACCGTAGGTTTAAACTTGAGTGTGGGGACATGATAGCAGAGTTCTGTGAATCTGAGCATACCTGGAATGCGCAGAAGGAGGCCTCTGAACATGGGCTTTCAGTCAGCAGAGGATATGTTGCTGAGGATGCAGGGGAGCTGGCAAGAATCCCTGCTTTTACTCTTGCTTAGGAACTCTGCAGAGAAATGGATTTGTCTCCCTTCAGGTGAGATTGCTGCCACTCAGTCTTGCTTTCCTGGCATGGGACCATGGAGGCCAAATTCTCTTTCAGCCTATGCAAATCATGATTCTGCTTGTTTGCTTCTCTGTGCAGGTTTTTCTTTCAGCCCCATCTGCTGTCCTTTTACCTCTTCCACTATCTTTTCCAATGCATCATTCATTCTTAGTGCACCCAATTTGGATCTGGTGATTCATGTTTATGCTTCCCTGCTGAATAACCAGCACAAGGGAGGAAAGTCTACCTTCTGACTAGTGACTGCATCTTTCCTACTTTGTCTTTTTCAGAGTAGATTGAAGTCCAGCTTTTAATGGAGAGAAGGGACAAGAGTTATGCAGTGCCAAGAAATTGAATGCCACCTTCAGTCAGCTTTTGTGCAAGCTTTAAACAGTGTTAGAAAATAATATGAGAAAACAGAAACCTATCATGTTTACACCATATCTAGAGATTTTTCTTTAGATCTCACTATCACTATTATATTCCACATTAACAAACTTGTTAATAACTTGTTCTGCTTGTTTTTTAAACCAAACTTTAGCAGGGTTTTGTTTGTTTCCTGTGGTGACATTTAGGGACTTCTGTGTATGGCTGCATCACCTGAAAAAGATGCTAAGGCTAAAATAGACCTCATGTCACAAAGTCTACAGGAGTCTATGTAATGTGGATTTCTCCCACATCACTGTTCTGCTCAGTGCATGGTAAAGTGGATTTTCCTAGTAATGGTTGTGTGATGGTACAGGCTAGGGATAAACCAATTGGAAAACTGGGGAGTGATTCCCAAGTCTTGCATAAAGAGCTCTGTTTAAGCTCCGTTTTGACTCCATTCATGAGCCAGCTTCCACATCTTTCTCTCTGTGCTCAGGCTTTCAAGCTTCTAGAAATAAGCTCAAGCACATGAGCCTGAATGGGATTTCACCATGGTGCACACAGTCATGAAATCAAAACTAAAGAACACGCCAAGCAAAGAACTCACCCTACGGGCTAGATGTGGAAGCTATGTATTTTTTTGCAAGAGGAGTTGTCCCTCTAAGTAATTCTTTACTCCAAAATCAAAAACCTCAAGTCCCTTCTGAATGGCACCCACCAGGGTTTGGGCTGGGACAAAAGATGGGAGCTGCTGTGCCTTCAGAGGGATTATTGTGACTTCCAGGCACACTCTGCTCCTGAAAGATGGAAGTTCCTGTTGTGCACAGAGGTAATGTACAGCTTGGAGCATATGGAAAGCGGGAGCTTCTTGCCTCCTTGAGAAGCAGTACGTGATTTATCTCTAGTTCAGTAGGGAAAAAGATTCTGGCATGCCTTTGTGGAAAGGTTGCTGGACCCTGACCTCCTTTGACCTGATTTAATTGAGGATTTTGCCAAGCTTATTACATGGGATGTTCTTTGGCAGCACTGAGCAAACAAAGCAGGCTGATCACAAATTATCATTTTACACGTGCACAGAACGAAACATAAAAATAGCTCCTAAAAAAAAATAATTTCCTTTACACTGACATATAATAACCTTCCTTTAGTAACCTGCCACAGACCTCAAGATCAGTATGACAAAACAGCTCAGCTTCCTCAATTTTATATCTTCCCAGACACATTACTAACACAAGGCTGAAAATTGAAAAAAATGCATAATTCTTTTCTTTTTTTTAAATTACATTACTGGTTCTACAGAAGCATCCATTTTGTGTCTGCCGACCAGCAATGTCAGCCAATATTTACTAAGGCACCAGCTTTACCTTTTACATATTCCCACAAACAAAATACATGGGACATGCTAGCATATTTCAGGAAAAAATATCCTTTGTATGCAAAAAGCATATGCTTTTGAAGTATTAAACTTCAGGTTTAATACTGTTGGCCTGATAGCTACTTTCAGGACAGCGCATTTCATGACATGAATGAGTGAGACAACAGGATAGATCAAAAGGAAATTAGAGGTGAATTTCTTTTCCTTACTGTTTTTAGGCAAGATGTCATTTTTTTCAGAACATTATTCATTATGTGAATAGGTGGTTCCACAGTCTAAGAAGTAATATTTCAAACTTCTCAATGAAAATCATGTTACAATGAAACTGGCTTGGTTTTATTTGAAGAAGCAGTCTAGAAATTCTCCCATGGTAACTCATCACCTCCTTGACACTGGCTATGTTTCTGGGCTTAGGACAGTCAATAAGAAAGCAAGTGACAGCAATTTTTATTGTCCCCATAATAATTAAAAAGTGATAAAGTGTCACAATGACTCCCCTACTATTGAGAGTTTTTCCATGTTTGGAAGCTAACAAGACTAGAGATTTTCACCTTTATGAAATGTTATTAGCTACAAGACAGAATAATTTGCCAAATTTGTGGAACAAAAAACCACTGGTGACTTAACAGCTTTTAAAGTTCATTGCAGAATTGGCTTTAGTTTTCTTATTTAGGAGGTGTCTACCTCTGACCATCTCTGACCAAAACTGCATACTGTATGTTGACATCAGTAGCATTCCTAAATGTCAGGAAAGGAGACTAAACCATAATTAATAGGCTGACAAAACTGCTAAAGATTCATATATGAGCTGGTTATTTTCCCTTTACCTTCTTTTTTTGCTATCTCTTGTTTTCTATTTGGCTGTTTCATGTTTATGTTATAGAAAGAAACAGATAAAGAATCACTTACCTGGGATCAATGTAGGATCTAAAAGGAATCCAGAAATGGGAAAATTGAGTGAATATGAGGCTTAGGTATGGCACATCAAACTCTGCAATTTCACCAATAAATTCTAAATTTCAAACAAATTCAGCAGAAGTGGTAACTTCTAAGATGATAAGTCCCTAAGAAAAATGGAAATTCATTGTGAGGAAGAAGACAAAAGAAAAGTTTGAGTTCAGCCCTTACTTCTGTTATGTGCAAGTGTTGCTGTCAGCACTCAGTGTTCTAAATCAGCTGTGACTCATGCTGCCTCTTGCCCAGTCACAGAGGTAACATATGGCAGGGAAATAGAAATGTTGTGAGGATCAGGGCTAGAGCATGGAATATGGGATACTGAGAAACTAGGATCATTACTACAGAAGAGATTCTGGGGATATAAGAGCAATCAGGTGGTGTAACGGGAACTTTGATCAGTATAATGAGAAAATAAAAGTCTTTAGTGACTATATGGATATGCAGAAAACAAGTGCTGTCTGGATAGCAGCTTGGATTTGTAATACTACTTTCTTCTTTACATGTTTATCCCTTTAGTCACCCCACCCCCTTATCTTTTCTTCTCCCTCTTCTGTTTGACAAGCTTCCTCACTTACATCACAGCCAAGGTAGTCATAAATCAGCTGAGAAATGAGGAATTAATAATTTCCTTCCCCTTGGGGCACTAGCACGTCACTGCTATGAAACGCTTAGGTCACCTGTCTTCCCAGCAAGAGCACAGCAAGGACACTGTGTAACCCAACAACTTCCACCTGTGTCCTGCCTTTGGAAGAGCCACTGTAGTGGCTACAGTGTCGGGGGGTTTATATTCTTAATGAGTTCTTTTAGCTTTTATCTGCAAGTTTTTTTTTTCCCAAGTCAAGTTTTCTCACAAACTTCATGTTTTCAGATACCTCTATAGAACCCTATGTTTATTTCTGGAGCACTGCAACCCTTCTGGGCTGATAATTGCATAGACATTAGTTGTCAACAGCTTTAAAACTATATGAATTTTTAGAAACAGAATAAAATACTGAATCCCAGAGGAGTGAAGCAAAGTGAGAGTTCTGAACAGAACACAAGATCACAGCAAGGCTGGTAAATGTAAGAAATGTAGGTTGCATAGAAAGCCTGGCCTGGAGATTGCATGATGCGTCTTGGAGATGTCAGTTTGTCATTCTGTGCACAGTTTCACCTAGTTAGGAAAGAGGTTAGCACTCCTGTCTTTAGAAATGCAGTGTTGCTGATTTATTTAGCTTATCTTTTCAGAGCATTTCATTATGCACAGCTAGAAGGCACTGTAGAAATATGAATGTCTGTTTGGGAAGTACTACAGTTCTGTTACCATCTATTCAGCTCCTTGGAAAGTGCACTCTAAGAGAAAATGGAGTTCATGTCAGCAGTTGGATGAAACAAAGAAAGAAGATAATGGCAGAGATGGATGAAGAGAAGAGAAAAGTACGCATGGCATAAAGAAAAATATGGGTGAGTGGCATCTGCGTGAGAAAAAGAAATTGGAAGTGAATGAGGGAGGGGCTGTACAAATAGAAGGGGTGTGCCCACCCAGCAGTACTGTCCTTGCTGGAATGCAAATGTGAAGTTGCATCTGAATACAGAGATGGTGCCAGTCCTTGTCAGAGAGAGGAGGCTTCAAGCTTATCAGCTACTGGCACCCTTGTGTGCTCTGTGGCGGGCATGCAGCTCATGTGCCCTGAAATAAGAAAATTGTTTTACAGCCTTGGGCTACTCCTATAACACACTGAACTTGACACAAATCTGTTCCAGCATGACCAAGCTGGAGGAAGTAAGCAACAGCACTTTTTTTCCTGCCTCTGTAAACTCATCCTGCTTTCTCTCTCTGACTTACACAGTAGAAACAAGACAGTTTAAAAATGGCTCTAAACTGTAGCCCTTGAGATTCATGACAGATCTTAAGAGAATTTCCTCAGTGTAAGCTGAGGTGATTTAGAGAGATCGCCTTTCCTTAACTGGAAATGTTTTAAGAATGTGTTAACAGCATACAAATTAAAAAGGGATTGAAGGCTGGAGCTGTAACACTAGTGCCACAGGAGGACAAGTCAGCGCAAGATCAAGCAGTTGTGGAAGTAAAATCAAAGCGATGTCAGACGGATTAAGAATAAACCACATCAGAAATGTAATTGGTAAGAGCCTTAATCATTCAGAGTCAAATAAAGTAGGGAATATGGCATTCCTTAACACCACTTCTTGCAGAGATTTTTCTGACCAGATTCAGAATGGAAGAAAGTGCAGTACAATCAGCTGTGGTCCTCAGAGGAAAGACTGGACTTGTCTGGGCTAAATGGGGACATATATGGGATGTCTAGCGGCTGATATAGTTCTCTCTTTTATAGCAAACATTTGTTTTTTGGGATTTTTTTCCTCCTTTGCATCTGGTGCAGGAAGTGTCTTAACTACAGCAGTGAACTAGCTTGTATTTGTATTTTTCCTATTTAATTCTTTTCCATAGAGGGCTGTGTTGTCAAGGAGCTCTGAAACCTGTTCTCCACATTTTTCAGTATGGAGAGCACTTCTATTTGCTAGGCTGGCAGCTGCTGTGTAAGCTTTTCAGTCCTTTTTAATCACTCTGCCTCCCATAGCAAGCTACTGTGAATTAGTTCTTTGGGGCTCATTATCCAGACTATTTTACCACCTTTGAGAAGGAACAAGAGGTACTGAAAAAGCCCAAGGGGATATCCTCTCCTTAATGAATCTCTGCTCTGCCAGAAGAGCCACAGTGCCAAGAGGAGGATGGAAGGGTCATAGCTGGAATGTATCATGTTCTGGATGATGGTGCATGAGAGTGGATCAGAGCAGTCATGAAACTGCTTGCAAGACACTGGAAGTCAAGCTAGCTGTCAATGATACCAGGAAACAGAAGGATAAGGACAATGAAAACTTCCTTTACTCATGTCCTCACTTAGGCTGCAGTGCTGAAGTCACTGACAACTAACGATCAGTAACTGGAAAGAGGAAGGAAAAAGTCCAGTATCTCTGCATTTTCTTGGTGTTTTCTCTGATTCTCTGATTCCAGAGAATCTGACCTTAAGCAGCATGCCAAGGTGGGGAGACAGGGCTCTTCACATGCAGCAGTCACCCTAATTGACAGAAAAGAAATGTGATTTTATTCCTCGTGCTTCTGTTGATGGATTTTACTTACCCAGATGCTGCAGATTTATAATGAAGAGCTATCAACTGAGATTTCAAATGATGGTGTTTACCCCTCTTGCTCAGCAGATGTGGGAACAGCAAAGATCCTCACTTTTACAACAGAAAAAGAATTCTTCCCTATTTGGCACTGTAGTTGCTGCATGTTGCTTGTAAACCTGCTGAGAAAAAGTTTTATAATATAAGGCTCTTCCCCCCTCATTAACTGAATCATGTCGGGTGCAGGAGATAGTAGGAAACAAAGCACTTACAATAAATGCTGAAGCTTCAAACTCAACACACACCTCTCTGTAGACTGGAGGTGCATGCTACTATTCCAGGTATTTACTTCATTAAATCTCCAGGGATTTTGACTCATTAAACCTGCTAATCCCAAGATTACTTTTTAATTGCAGTTTTCATCTCATCTTTTGTGCTACCTGTTGCTCCATCAAAGTTGTGCTCACAAGGAAAAGCATGAGAAAAGGAACAAGGGAAAATTTATTTCTGTGGTCAGTCGCTGCCTGGAGCTCTCTCACTGGCTTTTAAGTACCTTGTGAAAGCATGACTGAGACTGAAACAGTCACATCTGAATAGATTAGGCTGTGAACATCTTTATGAAGATAAGGAGGTTCTGTTACAGGTACACAGTATGTTCTTGCAGCTAGCTGCATCAATATGAAGAGGGCAGAGAGGCACACCAGCTGTGCACAGCTGTACCACATTCAGCACCATATTCAGTGTTTGAATATGAACAAGGCTCTCATTTCAGTCTCAGTTCTTTCCTTCTCTCCCTGTTGTGTGAATAAATCTGCTTTGTTCCTGTTTATGTGACACAAGTGGGTGAGAATTTGCAGTTTGGAATTACTGGTTTGGGTTATTAACTTGGTTCATGAATAAACAGAATGACTGCTGCCAGGGAATCATGCATTAATTATCCTTGAGCTATGCTGATGGAAGAGTGATAGAGAATCAGCAAATACACTATGAGCTTTTGACTGTTTTATTATTATTAGAATTACTAAAAGAAGAAAACTGGAAAAAACTGCTTTTCCTGTCTGCATCTGGACTGTGCAGGGGGCTGCAATTCAGGCGCCTCCTCTAGAATGTGAATGACAGATGTGTTGTAGTTATTATTTTTTTGTTGTGATCATTAATAGCCAGTCAGGGAAAGAACAGATCCAATTCTGAAATCTCTTGCCTTGGACATCCACTTGCCTTCCATAAAACTGCAAACTGTGGCTGTTGATCTTGGGCCTAGCTCTGGTAACGAAGCTGTTAAGTGAGACATGCAGAAAATCCCAGAGAAATGCACTGATTAAACACTTTAGTTTTATCTTCTACTGTTCTTCTTGCCTGGTCTTTTTCACCTTCTTCCGGCCTTGTGTTTTTTTGAAAAAGCTGTATGGGAAATTATTTGATTCAACATATGTTAAGGAAGTGGAAACAGCTGGGGGCCAAAGGCAAAATGTGGCTGGCAAGGCAAGTTGTTATTTTTATACAGAGCTGTTCAGTTAGGTCTCTGTGTAGAGACGTCATTACACTTGGCCCAATTTTACCTCGATGCCTCCTATTAATCCTCTTGCCTTTGAGCATTTTGTCTTAGTAGTTTACACACCTGCATGTTTATGCATTGTGATCCATTGCAGCTTCTCCTTATCTCTCCCTTTCCTCAGCACTTTTCTCTTCCTTTTCCTCTCCTACAGCGGTTGCCACTCCTACAGATACCAGGGGCACTGGGAGAGGTCTGGCCCGGTTTTGTCTGTCACCTTCCCAGCCCTTCCTCTTCCCAAGGGCAGGAGAACCTAGGGTGAAAGCTGGTCTGAAGGAAAAGAGACAGCCAACTTCTGCCAAGTTTGAAGAAACAGACCAAGGATGAGTTGAGAGGGAATTATTAGGCAGGGGAGAGGATGGGATTTCCACGGTGCCCAGGGAAATGGTCTAATTTAAGTAATTTGCATGAAGTCATAATGAGACAGGACTTAAAACTTTAATTGTATGGATATTTTCTACTCTGCATTATTATATGTAATTACATGTATGTAATATATTATTGTATATTCTAGGGTGATAGAGCAGGAACTCATAACCACCTATTTGGGGGCAGGAGAAAGCCTTAAGTTATTCCATTAGGAAAACAGAGATGTTACTTTCTTAGAAGAGAAAAAAGTAATGTAGTACGTGATGCTGTATCAAGGCAAAGAATTAAATTGTCTCCTCCTTTTTTCCTACCCTTTCCCTGTATGTTTCAAAAATTCCCTCTTGAGTCTGTTGCCACTTATTCCCAGTAATGAATTCAGCTGAGCAGACTGGCACATTTTTGCCTGTCACGTGGAGATCTTGCATAATGTGGGTGAAGCAAACAGATATACTTGGGCCTTGATTATACCAAGGCCACTTTATATGGCAACAGGGATCACTCTTGGTGTTTTTAGTCAAACATCAAAGACCAAGGCCATTCTGTTATTTCTTCCTGGTTTGCTAAGGAAAGTGATTTAGTTGCAGAGCTCTTACTGCTGTTTTGTTACTGTTGTGTACAAACCCTTATAAATTCCTGGGAACTGAAAAACACTTCCAAGCAAAACACAATTTTGACCTATTGGCTTTTGTGTGAGAGCTTTGTAGCCTAATTCCTATGTCAGAGATCCCATAAGATTTATGCAAAGTCAGCATGGCAAGACTTAACTTTTGTTTTTGTATCATCGACTCTGAAACAGGAGTCTGGCAGCCTTATGCAGAGAGGAGAAATGAGGCTCAGAGCCACCTCACTGATTCCTGCCACAGGAGTCTTTAAAACAGCCTTAATTCTGATAACCTCCCTGACATAATTTCAAACTGTTCTATTGAGTGTGTCACTAACATTATTTCTCAGAATCCATCTTTATGTCTTCTAATAGTTTATTTGTTGAAATATATTTAGTATCTTCTAAAGCTGAGTAATGAAGTGTTGCAATTTTTATGTATTTTATATGCAAGACAGGGTAGCCTGTTAGTTATGCAGTGCCATTAAGTGAATACAGGAACATTAAGCTTAATAGCTTTAATGCTCAAACAGTAGACATGGCAGTTGCTTTACCTGATTGTTTTTATTAACGCTTTTGAAGTGTTTACTTGTTATGTGTTTATAATGTGCAATAAAATACTCCAAGGGCAAAGAGCAAATGGGTTAAGCCATTGTAATAAGTAAAGCTAGTATCAATTAGCTTGCCATTTCTTTCTCTCATTAAGCTGGAATGGATCTTAGCTCTGGCTGCTGCACTTTTGTTTCTTTAATGTTTTTTTTAAAGATCCTAGGTTGCAGCTATGCTTTTGTCAGTAATGATAAGCTCTTGGTATTGATGGCAGCTAATTGCTTCATTTCTACAATCAGATGTTTTCCATTTGAGAATCCTTTGATTTCCTATCAGTCAGATGATAAAAAGAGGAGAGAGGTTCTGTAATAAAACTTTCAAAGAAGAAACAGAAAATAAAATCTATTTAGAGTCTAACAATATAATTCTTGCCTTCTTTCTAGTTCAAAGGGACAAATTACCAACAGCCTCTGAAAAACCAGAACATGTACAAGACTTCATTATAGCCAACGATTTCAGGAAATATTGACAGGTCTAGTTCTGAGGCAGAATTTCCTGCTTCCTGCCTTGATGGATAAAATACTGACACACACAAATTCATCTGTTAATTTTGAATATGTGCTGACAGAAGCAGCCCGACTTTCAGAGCAGTATACACTCCAGGTGTACACACTCGGGATGTCCCTGACCACACAGAGCAAGACTCTTGCATCCTGTTTGACATCCGGAGGGATTTACAAGAGGAAAACATGAGCTGTCATGGACTTGTGATGGCGAAGGTATGAAGGTGACACCCAGTGTGCTTGCAGGAGAAGGAGCGTTGTCTCCTGCCAGGCTTCAGCACATTTTTGTCTGCATGAGGTGGTTTAGTGGCTAAACTTTAACAGCAGTAGCTCAAAATGTTTTCTGTCGCTTTCTTTGCGTTTTTGTTCATTTGTTGGTAACAGTCTCCATCCTTTTGGTCTTCTTTTTGGAGAGACCACATGAAAACCTTTTAAAGGAAAAAAAAATCTAAGCCTGACTTGACTGCGGAAGCATAATATGCCTAAAAATTTCTTATTTTTTCTTTTCTTTTATTTTTTTCCCTGTCGTAACTCAAACAGTTTCAACTAGTCCTAAAAATATTAGCCAACTTTTTACTACTAAAAGATTTTTGTTTTTTCAGTAATTTGGAACCAGTAGCATTGGTCACACTTAGCAGATTGTCTCACCAGAAGCTGTCACAACTCGCAATGGTTGCTGCAGGTTGGAATGATGGACCTATTGGTGGAAACCAATGGTTAAATCCAAAGTGAACAGGCAAGGAGAGAGATCTCTCAGGAACATTTTCCGTCTGTAGGCCTTTAAAAAACCTTGATTTATAGAAGCAAGATTCTATAAAAAAGATTGATTTATTGGAATTTAAGGTGTCTAGACATAGGTGCCTACTTTGAATTAATTTTGATGGGAGTTATGCCCAGGGATGCTTTCCAAGTGCCAAAATGCCATTAAAAATGTGATATAGTTATCTTTTGGGGGCCATTAAAATAAATAGTTTGTTCAGATATTGTACTGACAAAGACAGTATTAAAAAAATAACAAACTAGGGAGACTTTGACAAAGTAATATGCAGCAAATGTAGTTGCATACATTAGGTATGTGCATGGTTCTAGTCACACCCATGGTGGGAGTGAAAACATCTGTGAGAAGATAACACTAAAGAAGCAGCAAAAGTTTGGGGTACAGCTGTGGTTGTTGGCACTTAATGCACACCTCAGCTATGCATCTGAAAGCCATTCAAAAGGCCTAACTTGCATGAGAGTGCCAGGAAACACTATTTTATTTGTAGACATCCTGGGCAGCTGTTGTCAGACTATAAAGAAAAGGCAGAGAAGGCACATAAAGGAAAAAGCCTAAATGCAATGTATCTTTTGGACTGAACAATCTCTCCTCTTCTTTTGAGACACTGCAAGCTCAAGGAGATTTCAAATAGCTAAAAAGCTGTAATTAGAGCCTTCTTCTGAAACATGCATTTGTTTCCCTGACACTATGCAGGAGAGTTCCTGTTTTCCTGTTGTTTCCTGTGGCATAAACATTTATTTTAAATTTCTTTTGTCATCTGGGGAGATGCTGTCTGGGGAAGACGTGCTTTCACATGACATTCTTCCTTCCCGCTGCTGTTTTTGTGGCCTCAAAGGCAAATGCAGGATATTCCGCTTTCAGCTCCTTCAGTGCCTCTGCTTATTCCAGTATCTCTGATCAACTAATTTGCAGTGATGTCAGCATTTCCAAAGAGCTGATACAATTGCATGAAACAAACATAGAACAGAAGGCATTGGATTTCCTAGGAAAAAAAAAACTGAAATGTTCTTCAAGCTTGTATAGATTATAGAGGATTTGAACATTAACATAAGTATTTCAAGTACTGTAATGTAAGTACGATTCAGTTGATACTAAAATGAGATGAGGATGAACATCGGATTGACATAATGTATCCAGACCCCTTGGGGTCAAGAACGAGTTTGGCAAAACCCTCAGAAGACTTTTTAATCAATTGTGACAATCCAGATAAAGATGATCCTCTCTGTGCATGTCCCTGATCTGTACTATCTGTCAAGTCCCTTCCTTGCTGTACTTCTGTGACAACTCCATGACACAAGTTGCTTAGCAGGTGATATCCTGTATCAATGCTAAGAGTTAGAAAGGTAGAACTTCAACTAGCTGCTGGTGTGCACTGATAATCATATTTAAGATTCTGCATTGCCTTCTGCACATAATTTCTCTATGGCTACACAGCAGTGATCTGGACTGAGAAGTCCAGCGGATAAGCTGTGCTAACAAAGCATTAATGGGAAAAGTCTCACAAGAGACTGGGAACTGCAGAGAACCTATGTTAAAATTAGCACACAGGTGTGCTCCCACAAGAAGTGCTTGGCCTGATTTACCACATGACCTAATGACTCATGACAACATGGTTAAACAACACTGGATAATCTAGCTTAACTTTTTAATAGTTGCAGTAAATCATGCCTTCTGAAAGGCAGGTGTGAAGGAAGGAGTTTCTTGGTTGCGACCCTTATAACCTCAAAAAACGAAAGAGTGACATTAGGAATCCTGCTTTTTGAGATGACATGTAAAGTCCACTTTAAGGTGCTCTCTGAAGGCTGTAACTGATGAAAGCACAGAAGTTTCTGTTCATCAGGACAGGAGATGGGAGGCAGGTGTGTGTGTGTGCTTTACTCTGAAGAAATGGGCAGGTGTTATACTTAAAGATCATGTGGGTTTATCTCCTACTAGGAATTCCATGGCACTAGTTGACCTCGGCCTTTATTCAGTAATGCTCTTTTTCCTGTAATGCTGTAAATGACTCTAAAATTGGTTTGCTTCAGCATCATGTGGAGGAGAAAAGGTAGAAAGGAAATGTGAATGGTCAATTGTGTAGCAAACAGAAAATATGTAGCACAGATTTTAGACATATGTGCCCATGACCAACTGAAAAGGATATGATAGAAGTGATCCAGCAATTTGTTATAAATTAATTAACCCCTACGGGTAATTAATTTCTTTGTATAAAAATCTATGTTTCAATAGAAAGATATGCAGTCTGAAGAACGGTGAATTTTGGTTTTGATGCACTTACTTTGCAACTGTTTACTCCACTATTGCAGGAGGAAAGGTTTTATCTTGTCTCAGTGAAGGTTTCAGTATATAGCTGTGGTTTTTGGCAAACCAGCCTGTGTGATACGTATGAAATGTTGGTTATTTTAGAAATCTGGCTTCTCCTCTCCTCAAGCAGCCTTTGCCATATTCCCTTCCTCCTTCTGACCAAAACACTGTCAGCATGTTAGCCTGCCATCCCAACTATGGAAATTTTCTTTGTGTCTCTCCCCATAAACCAGATCTTCTGTCCAGGTTAAGGACAGTTGATATGATCACAAACCAACCATAAATATCAGTGTCCATAAAGATATTTTCTTAGGCCCTGGCATTCCTATAGAGTTTATAGCAACTGGCAGGGGGTTGGGTCTTTCAGCATGATCTGTTTTGGGGGAGGGTGTGGACACTAGGCTCTGGCAGAGGAGAGCGGGGAGTTGGGGGTGTGAGTGTGAGCAGAGGGGAGGAAAAGGCTGGCTGCTAGTCTGCAGGTTGGTGCTACAGCCCAAGGAGAAGAGGCAGAGGAGTGGTTTTGGTGGCTGGGATGTTAACAGTGGGCTGTTTAGCCAGGCAATACCACATCATCTCCATGCAAGGCCCCTGCAGTTGGACTGGGCCTGAGTATTGACGGCTGAAGTAAGACATAAATACAGTGTGGGTGTCAGCTGCTCCTTGGTACCTGCCTGGGTATGCATTCTTACTACCTGATAAATTTTATCTCTGTTTCAGTGATGATTCACTCTCTCTGAAGGATAATGTACATTGTGTTTACTACAGAGTAGTGGCATGTAAATAAGCAGTTAATGCAAAGTAGCTGGCACAAACGCACTGCTACTTACCACCTGAAAAATGTGACTTTTCCAGTGACTTATTGTATTTTTGATATTCTTACTCTTCTCATTGAAAAGTGCCTCTTCCCTTCTGTATGAGGCTTCTTTACCAGAAGCAGCAGGGTGTGGTTTTGCAGTGGGAAAGATGGATGTGGGAGGAGGCTTAAATTAGATGTCAATAAAATTCAGAGTAGGAAGGAAAAAGTCATTATGAAAGAGTTTATCACTGTTGCTTCCATTGCCAAAGCAGGTAAGTGTGCCATGAAACCATCAGGTGTCAGGTTCAAAACAAACAAGAGATAACAGGCTGCTTCACAGGCTACTGCATGTTGAAGTTATGCAATCCTTGGCCACGGCATGTCTTGGGGTCCAGAAGTTCTCAGAGCTTCAGAAACTGGCTTTGAAGGTTCATAGATGAAAGATGGCTTGAGATTTAACAGGCACAAATATACCTACCATGGCTTAAGGTGTCTGTCATACACAAATCCCTGGAATCAAAGTATGAAATATTGCAGAATGTCAGTTTGAGCTTCCCATGCTAATTTATTCCTCCCTGATATCCACTGCTGGCGAGTGTCAAGCACAGTACATTGTGCTAGATGCCATTTTTGATCCAGCATGAATTTTTTCATGCTCTTAGCCGTGGTGTTAGAGGGCACGTTTGTACCAGTACTGCTGCTTCTATACTTGGAGAAGATTGTGTTATCTTGTACTGCTTTAACTATTGTCAAAAGGATCTAGTCTTTCTGTGAGGATGAGGCAGCAAAAGGCATTTCAGCAGCAGCTGGGCTGAACCAAGAGTTTATCTTTTGCTCTAAAGACAGAAATGCAATCTCTATAACAAAATAAAAGTCAGATGTTTAAATTCCATATGAAAAAGAATACCTTTTAGGCAGAATTGCCTTTTTGAGAGTTCAGTGACTTGTTTTGAGTAAAGAGAACACTGTTTGGATTTTGAAAACAGAGGGGAAAACAGAGACATTCAAATTTGTTATAAGGAAATTTTTATTAGTCTGTGGATACCTGCTAAGTTAATTTAGCTAGGACTTCATATCCTGTTTTCCCAGTTGTGTGATCAGGAAACTAATGCTGCTTTTTGTAAAGACTGACTGGAAATTTATAATTTTCCATGTGGAGACCCTCATGGTTTGCACACTGCAGGCACCAGCCTGGAAGAAACTTGGGTGAAGCTTCTTGCCGAGGGAGAAGAAGAGGCTTTCTAGTTATTTTAATTTCTGTAACTAGGATGAAGTAAGATATTATCCTTTCTCTGATAGTTAATGGGCTACAAGTAATTTGTTGGGCACCAGGAGAGGATGAAGTTGCACAGACTAACTTTCTTGGATACTCTGTTGTGGTGCAAGCAAGAAAAATGGCAGGTAAGCCCTTGATCATGTGATGGAGTCAGTTGCTGGCCACATCTGCCTTCAGGCTGGTCAGCAGGACAAGTGCAAACTGCAGACAGTAAATCCCTAAGCTAGGTTATTGAACATCTGTGTCCATGCTATAAGCTTAGGAGAAAGAAGCCAGGGAAGCCCTTCATACCTCCTGCTCAAGACTTGCAGAAACCCCCTTGCCTCATGCTGGGGTACCCTCTGTCCTAACAAGGACACGGAGTCCTAATGATGAAATTCAGCAAACCTGCACCCAGCACCTTCCCCAGTACCTTGGTCTCCTTTCTCTTAACAGCTTCTCTGACTGGCTTCAAGGCTCCTTAGTGCCAAGATTCTGGAATATGGTGTCCTGGGAACAACTTCTAACCACAAGAAAGAGCCTCCCTGTCTCAGGCCAGTGCTGTTGTTGGTCCCTCATTGTAACAGGATAGTAGAATAAGGTTCTACCTTTTTTACCTGCATAGGCAGCAGAGACAAACACAGCTGCCAGGAAGGAGGCCACAGATGCAGCAGTGGTAGCTGAGACTGAGAGTTCAAGTGTCTCATTAGATGGGGAGTGCCATTGGAAGGTGAAGGTTGCACCATGGTCTGTTCAGCCCCAAGTCTTAGAGGCAGCAGCCCTGTCTGGCCGAGATCTGAACCTGTTTGATTCTGTGCAACACCCACCTCTGTTTAGTGTCTTACCCATGACTCTCCTGCTGTTTCTGTTGCTCCCAAAGCTCTGGATGCAAGTATAAAAACCAGGACAACTGGGGACAGGACACTGATGAAGGCTGACAGTTCAGGGAACTGTGACAGCAAGGGAAAGGAGGAGGAGGGGGTGACTTGTTCTCAGCTTTCCTACATGCAAGGTTGCTAACATAGGCCTGGTGGTAATGCAATGGTGATGTTCTCAAACCTTTTCTGTCTCTCTCTAGCTCAGTACATGGGTATTTTGAGCACACAATGATCTGCATCAACATTGGCTTAGAACATACACTTTCAGCTGTAGAGTGAATTGGTGGTGAAGTGAGACAACAGAAAGCAGCAATTTCTGGTCAAGAGGCAACCCAAAATTGGGAAGGAGCTTGTGTCACATTCATTGTGATTCAGAGGAACCCTGAGGGGAAATGTGCACGTTTGGTAAACAAGCCAATAGCACTAAGAAAACACCTGGCTACATGTCACCAATTTTGACTCCCAAGGGAAACTGATTTGCAAAACACAGTCATTCAGCTCAGTTCTTAGAGGCCGTGCAAGTTTTGCTCAGTAAACATTGCCTTACTCAACAAAGGCTATTACTAGTGAAGAAAGAAAAGGCCAGGTATACAGTTGCTGTGAAGTAAAAGCCTGCAGGCAGAATAGCTGACATTCACTTAAAACCCTATAATTCTGCTAGTGAAGAAAAGAAAATGCTCTCAACTGGCAGATGAAATATACTCTCTCCCTTGTCTTCATGTAAAAGGTCAAACAGAAAAAAAAAAATTAGGAGGTCAGAAATAAATCAGGAACAGTAAAAATAGTCCTTAAGACACTGCAGCGTTAACAGTGCTTTTCTTCCTGTAGCCTGGTCTTGCTGCAGAAAAAAAAAAAAAAAGGAGAACCTGCCCAAGCATTAAAAGCAATGCAATTGTGTTTTGAAAGGCAATAAAAGCAGACTGTGTGGGTAAAGGGCTGTGCCATTCACCTTTCATCTCTCTGATGGTCACCCAAGGATCTCCTTTGTGATTATAGTGGGTGCCATTTTAAGACCATTTATGTTGTTTGGGAGAGTTATTTGAACTGTATCTATGCATTGCTGAGGTAACTTTAATTGGGTTGCTGTTTAGGTGATGCAATTACACTGTTGACCTTCTGATAGCAAAATATCCAGATGAAATAGTCTTGTTTGGGTAGGGGCTGTTAAAATGTATACTGGCTTATTGATGTACTTCAGGTTTATTGACCTAAACTTCTGAAGCTGCCTTTTGTAATGCAGAAAAGCTCCTCTGTGCCTTGCACTCTTTTCACAGACTTTTCTGTCCTGATTTGTCAGGGGCAAGAGCGCAGAGCATCCTTTACTCACTATTTAGTGAAAGTCCTCCTGGAATCTTGCATCTGCAAAGAAATTCAGTTCTTGAGTTTAACCGTGCCATAGGGTTTCAGTTTTAGCTTGCAGAGGAACCTTTCAGCCATCCCTTCCAGGATGAAACCCAGGTCAGACACAGGGTGTTTGGTTCTCAGTTTTGTGTAAAGAGTTAACAAGATCTGTGTTTTTCCCACATATTAGACACATATTTAGAATAGCTTCTCATGTGACCTTGCTGGTTTATGAACACAGAAGGATTTGTGCATTTATATTGGATGATCTGATCAGACATAGATTATTTTGTAATAGTTTTCTGTTTGGAGCTAATCTCCAGGAAGGAGGAATAGAAGGCTGAGACCTGGAATGCGACATCAGTGTGAAGAGGGTCTGTCACTTCGTAGCTGTAACTGGCATAGATTTACACAAACTAAATTAATTGACCTTTTCTTCCCTGACATCTAAGGGTTACTTTCCATTCTCTGAATTTTGACTTTTTTCATCACCACCCTGAAGATGATGTCTGTCTCTCTGAAACACACTATCCAATCTAGTCTGCTTTCAACTTCTATCTACCTGCACTTCATTCTCCGTGGGTTGTATCTGTTAGCAATCTGATGGAGAGACTTCTTCTTGAGGTCTTCTGTCTGCCAGAGCAGTTTATCCTTTGTGGTTTGACTATTTTCCTTTTTCATATCCTTGGGTTTTACTTTTGTAAAAAAACCCAAATTTTAGTGACAGAAGGCAGTGGTTTTCCATACTTGAGTTACAGTAATTTCTCTCGACCTGTCCAACCAATTTGTTTCTTACCCTGTTTTCCCTGTCCCTACCCAAAACAACTTTTCTTGATAATTCAGGTTGCTTTCTGACTTCTGGAGCATGCATATTCCTTTTCCTATGGGGAAATGAAAGCCGGTCCTGTCTGGTTGCTGTGAGTTGTCAGGACATAATTTCAAGTCCTACTCTGAAGTGCTCAATTATTGGTGCTATTTTTTTTTCCTCTTCACCCCCAAGATTTAGCATAAGCCAAAAGGGAAATAGTCTGATGGCTCTTAGAAACAAATTTGTAAATTTTTTTATATAATACTTTTGCCACAACGGAGTTTCGAATCCTGTTTTTATGAAATCCATGGAAATTTCCAGTGGATCCAAGTCTGAGGTGGGTGTCTGTTAAGAATCAGAAAACAAAATGTGGTATGAGTTAGAAACAGAGATCATATTAACTGTTTTCTTTCCAGTTTCCTCTCAACAGAAAGTTCTGTTGTTCCACATATTTCTTCTTCAGGTTGTTTTCTTGGAGAAAGTCTGGATGGGCAGTAAGTTAGCAGTTACTGTGCCCCATAAGTTCATGTTTTTTCAAATTACTACCTGTGAATCAGGTAAAAAAGGTATGTTTTTGCAACTTTAGTTTCCTGCCAAACTACCTGGGCTCAAGGCACCTCTTCACAGTGACATGTCCAAGGCCAAAAGCAGTCCTCATATGGAACAGGAGATTAGAAGTTTTTTTGACTTAATAATATTTCCCTAAAAAGCTAAACAAGCATCAGGCTTGTAAGGATTATTCATCTTTTATGTGGTCATTTCTTTGCTTAATCTATGAAAGTTATTAGAGCCCAGAATACATGTAATTTATACAATATGGTATTGGGACTCCAGCGAAAGGTACTACTGTTCAAAGAAGAAAGGGAAAGTGGGACATCTGGAAAAAATCAGATGAGGAAAACCAGAGTACAAGTTGGTGGAATTGCCACAAAAGTTTTATTTCGCTAAAATTCCTAGGGTGAGCTTGAGGCATTATTGATTTTACATGCCAATTATCCTTGGCTTTGTATCTATTTATAGTTGCCCTCCTCTGGAGGCCCAGACTGAGAAACAAGTTTTGAACTCCTTCCACACTCTTGTTGCACAAAGCCAGTTCATGCTATTTCAGGGCCAGGCACCTGCAGCCAGAGCAGTGGAGGCGCAGTGGAGAGGAGCAGGCCCTCAGAAAGAAAGGAACTAAAACAATTTCTGTACAACGTTTTGTAAGACTTTGACCAGTGCCAAAATGGGATTAATAAATTTTCAGTAGCCCTGAAAAAATCATGTATGGTCCCTGACCAGTTTAACCACAGAAACTTGTCAGTGCAGGGGGAAGGCCAGGCGTTAACATCCAGAGTGAAAAAAGCAGCTCTGGCTGCAAGCGTCGCCGTCCCACTGAGCTCTGGCTGCTCCAGGGCAGGTGCACAGAGCAAATCCTGCAGATAAGCCCGGACAGAGCTCTGGCCATCCATCCATTGTACAGGCAGAGGGCTCCGAGCAGCGCTGCCGGCCCTGGGTGAGCCCTGTGGGCCCCACGCAGCCCAGCTGTCTGCCCGCCCAGAGCTGGGGCTGGTGGTAGGCGCTTGGCGAGTCCGCAGACTGTTTGGCACTGGGAGCAAACTAATGCAAAACACAGTCAAAGCTTTCATGTGAGCTCCTGAGGAGAGGCCGGGGCGGCTGTAAAGGATACGCGCAGCCTTGGGTTTGTTTACGAGGAGAGAGAAAGGGCTGCTGTGGGAAATGGCCGCATCGCTTGTGGTGTACTGTATGTTGTTTATACAATAGTGCCAGGTGGCAAGCACAAACACACTCATGACAGAGCACCTCAGGAACTGCAGAGCCTCCTTTTGATCTTCTTCAAAACCTAAAAAGGGAGAGAGTTGTTTAAATTTATACTACTGTCACTGCTGCTCAGCTGTTTGAACCTTTTTTCCACCCACTTATGTTTACTTCTCTCTGCACCAGTGAGTTTCTAGAGCACATTAGAAACGTTGCAGGCAATGCCAAAGTTTGAGCAACTGAGGTCACTTGCTCAGCCTGGAGGAGGGGAGACTTGATAGTTCTTATGGTGGTCTACACTTCCTCAGGAGGGAAAGTGGAGATGCAGGAACCAGTCTCTGCTCTCTGGTGACCAGTGACAGGACCTGAGGGAATGGCATGAACCTGTTTTGGGGAGAGTTATGTGGGTTATTACAAAAAGGTTCTTTCCCCAAAGGGTGGTCAGACACTGGAACAGGCTCCCCAGGAAGGTCACCACAGCACCAGGCCTGCCAGAGTTCAAAAAGTGTTTGGACAAAACACTCAGGTACGTGGTGTGACTCTTCAGGCTGTCCTGTACAGGGCCAGGAGTTGGACTTCTCTGAGCCTTGAGGGTCCCTTCCAACTCAGGACATTTTGTGATTCTATTAAATCCATGCTTGTATTTTTGGATGGATGTTTTATAACAGTGAAGATCTTGGTAGTGTGATCATAGTCATATTTGTAGCAACCTCTATGGTCTGCAACTTTCCCTCTTTTAGTGACGTGTTCATAAGTATTATTCCAGACTCAAATAAAAAATACTTCTGTTATTGTTTCATAAGACCTTAGCAAGGTTGGTACATTGTGTGAGTCCAGGAGTGTAAGAACTCCTGGCTTTTCTATCCATACTTTGTGAATTTAATTTACATTTTCAGATTAGTTTCATTCCCTGTAGGTATGTCCTGGACTCCTCTCTAGTAATTATTTTTGATGACTCCACTAACGCCTACTTCTTAAGACAAAGATGATCTATTTCAGACTCCTCCGCTGAATGATTTTAGCCAACAATCCACTCATGACTCTGGCAGATGTTTTTACTTTCTTTCTTTCCTTCAGGCCAGTAAAAACCTTATAAATCTTTCCTCTACCATTCCAGAAATGTGAGAGCTTCCCCCTTGACACCTGAAACATCTCACTGACCTTGTCTGCATACAGTAGAATACATTTGAAGATACTGCAGACACCTACGCTTAAATAAACAAAACCCCAGTATTTAATCTTAGGAAGGGTTGAGCCAGATTAGACTAGTATTCACAAAACTAGGTTTTTCTTAAGAATACTTACTCCTGGGGCTCATATTCCCACAATTCAACAGCTGTCAACTTGATCACCTACTGTAGCAAGTCCAAACGCTTATGCTGGTTGCCCCTGTTGTTTATATAACAACATTGCGTCTCCCCTCCTAGTATGCACATCAGTAGCCATGAAATTAATGGACTATTTCCACTGATCTCAGGAAATGTTGTCCAAAGGTCTGTAGAAAATGCATGAGGTCCTGCTCCAAATCAAGCTGAGGCATGTTCATGACAATCTGTCCTTTGTCTCAATTTTGAGATGCTAAGTTATTGGTCTGCTCTCCCACTGGAGAAGAGAGTTCAAAGAGGCTACTGCAGACTCTCCATATGCCCTTTATGGCTTGTCCTGTTTGGTCAGAACTGGAAAGCATTCAGATATGTTGGTTATTTCCAGGGAAAGAGTGAGGTGAACTGATTGTGGTAGTCTATCTCTCCTGACACTAGGGGACACATTTTTTGGAACTAAGTTTTGCTAAGAAGCCAAAGATTAATTTGTTATGGGGACTAAATTGTCCTTTCACTTTATAATTTATTAGAAAACTTTATGCATTGTAACTAGAGGCTGTTAGAGGCCTTCATGATGATGAATAATTATGACATGATGAGACATGTCTGAAGAAGAATTTTTGAAATCACTCTAATGCAAATAAATAAAATAGAGATTAGTATTCCAGGCAAAATACATAAACTCAGAAAACTGCAAATGAAGATTAGCATACACTTTCATGGTTTGGTTTGTTTGGTTGGTTTTTTTTTGGTTTTTTTTTTTTTTTTAATTGTGAAGTTGCTGGAGTTTTTCCAAAGTAGTATCATAAAAGGGGGTATTTTGTATCTTATTATCTCTGTGCTAATTGCATCTTATTTACAGCCACTTTAAAATAAAATTCCCATCAGGGCAATACATTATTTCAGTTCATAAAGGAGTGGTATGGGAATCTCTCCCTTGTCATTCTATCTCAGTGCCATTCTTTTTGTTCTGATTCTCAATTGAACCTGCAATTTGCAGTATTTGACTCCGAAAATTTTGTTGTACTCCCTGGATATCTTGGTATCTCACACTTACCTGGGTATTTTCTGTTTTCTGCAATTGCAAATCCTAAATGCTTGCATCGGTTAAAAGTTAGTGTTAGTGGATCTATGGGATGGATTCACTCAGGTTCTATGCTGTGCTGAGGAACAGCCATTAGTGTAAAACTCACAGAAATGAGATAAAATGATAAACACTTTATCCAAAAAACTCACCACCCACAAAAAATAGTAAGAATAACTTGATTAGGACAACTATAATATTTGCACTTCCACCTAGCCACAACAGCAGAGTGTAATCAAAATGAAATTTTGTTCTTCCTTCTCTCATTTTACCCTCTTTGAAAGAAAACATTTAGACCTGTAGCTTTCTGTAGGATTTACTGATATTTCATGCAAGCCAACGTATGGGATCTGACTTTTAGATGTAGTGAGAACCTGTAACTCAGGTTTTGATTTGCAACAGGTATGGGAAATGCCTGCTCCTGTAGAGGAGGCCATGTAAGTCAGGAGCTGCTTTATAAAACCAGTTGCTGTTGTCTTGGTAGTGATGGAAGTAGTAGTAATTCAGGGGCCAGCTGCAATGAGAGTGCCATTTGCTTATAAAATGACAAAAGATGGAAATAACCATTACTCACTTGCAAAGGAGGTGAGATAGCTGTGTGTGCTTATTAACCTTGAGCACCTATTTTATTAATAATATTGCTGTGAATATTGCCTTTAAACTATCAATCCTCTATTAAGTCTGAGAGCAGAGAGCTAAAGCTGTAGGGGTCTTTCATATCTCAAAAGGCATGTTTTGCAGGACAATATGCCCACTGGGGGACGCCTGGGAAGCTAATAACCTTCAAATTGTCCACTTAGGTCACCTAACTATATGTCATGACTGCCTTGACTCACCTCCTCAACACTAGCTTGACTACTTCCACCTGTAGTGGATTTTCCTAGGAGCGACTTGGGATTTTGAGAAATTTGATCCCTTCATGGCTTAATGGGGGTTTTATCTCTTGACACCCATGAGGCAGGGTTGAGGTTTTGATGATGTGTGAGAAACAGCAACCTAGCTGTATTGTCCATCTTTCTGGAATAGTCACCTAGAGAGGGCACAGGAGCTCTTGATGTAGAGAGCAGGTATGCAATGGGAAAAGGTGCTGCTTCTTTGCATCTGCTTTGCTGAGAACACTCTAATGATTTCAGACTCAGAAACAATTTGCTTACCAACAGCAGAAATAAGTCCAAACCGTTAATAGCTACTCAGATTTTAGGCTGAATGTTTGGGGATCTCCTAAGCCTCTACAAGTGTTTTCTGTGTCTGTCTGGCATAAGAAGTAAGTAGTGTTCTGCCATTAATACTGTTACTGTAATCCTGTATTATTTGTCCATGTTTTACACAGCATTGTTCTGCTCCCTAAGGACTAGACTTTGGCCAGTGTTGCATTCTCATCAGTGAGGGATGGCTTGTGTATCTGGGTTTTACATCAGAAACACACTCTCTCGTTTGTGTGGAACTCATTCAGAAAAGTGACTGAACTGTTTTTCAAAAGTGAGATGCTGTAGTTTTATACCAATGGGAGTGCCAAAAGACTTAGGTTTACGTGTCCTTGTTTCTGGTTGCAGGAAAAGACATCAACGCAGAACACATATGAAATTCTGCCTGTGTGATGAAGACTATTCTTTGACTACACTGTTTCCAGTGTAAACTACTGAACGTGCAAACACAAGTTGCATGGGAGATAAGCCAAGGTGATGAAGTCCAAGCAAGATGAGGAAGCACAGAGACTGTAAACACATTATCTTCTATTAAAGGAAACATGTGTTGTAAAGATATAGGGTCTTGTCTTTTATTTTGGTAAGAATAAGTTGTTTTTTTCTGATACAGGTGCCAAATTTACCAAGGAAAACATCCGCCAGAGAGCAGAGGTAGGCCAGAACACTCAACAAAAGCTTCATTATCTGCTGTTCTGTTAAGCAGAAGACTGCTGGTCTCCTGAAGTTATTGGCAAAACTAGCTTTTTCAATGTCCTAGGAGTTTATCCTAGGTGTTTTGCTACCATAGTGACAGTCTTTTTCACACGTGTAGAGAGCAGTTGGTTTAAATTAAGAACTGCTCTTATGAGGGTGCAGTTTTTGGAACCAAATGACAGTTACAGTTAAATGCAAGTGTTATGAAAAATATTTCTCAGTACATCTTTCAGATGCAGACAAATACTTGGCAGGATACTGCAGGCATCACTGCAATGCTAACAGGTCACAGTAAATACTGCAAAAGTATATATGACACAGATAAGTTTTACCTTCAGAAACTTCTATCATCTAAGTCCATAGAGCTCAGTGAGCACACTAAGAGGAAGCAAAATGGATGTATGAACTCACATACTTATACCAGCTGGGTATATATGTAGGGCAAATGCTGAATAAATACACTCCTAGAACAGTCCTTTTGTTATAAAACTATGCCAGGTATCATCCACGGCAAATATCCTTGTAGTTTCCCTCTTGAAGAGACTGCATACAAAAGAAAACAGTTTTGACCTCATGTTATGGGGGAATAGCCTAAGTTATTATTTCTTTGTGTGCTGATTCAACAAGTACTAGTGATCTGTGTTGATCTTTTTCTTTACTGCTTTTCAGAACGAGGATAATCCTGAACTAATTTGTGCTCTTCATTTGAAACATTGATGGCAGGTATTAAGAGTAAAGCCAGGAAGCTGGGAAAAAACTGAGGGCTACTGATATCTTTGATATATTTCTAGCAACACCTTTCATGAGAATTTTAGTTCTTTGTGAATTTGAAAATTGTGGTGATAAACCAGGTAAGTGTAATGAAAACTTGATGTAAAAATAAAAAATTTAATTTAAAGATTATAATTTAGACTAACATATTTCAATATATTGTATTGAGATTTATTGTCATGTCTAGCTCTTATTAATTATACATAATACTGAGATCCTACAGCATTACCTTCAAATTGTAAAGTTGATGTAAAGCCAAGCCTATGGAAAGTGAAATTTGCATTGATGCTGTTCAATTCAGCACATGCAAGCTACAGACTATGCCAAAATGAATTTTTAAGGCATCACAGACACATCCTAGAATCGTGGAATATTCTGAATTGGAAGGGGCCCACAAGGGTCATAGAGTCCAACTCCTAAATGAATGGTCTATATGGGGATTGAACTGAAAAGCTTGGTGTCATTAGCACCATGCTCCCACCAACTGAGTTAATCATGCGTGCATCACCTTTTTTCATTATTATGGTCACAGGTATAAACTGGGCAATTATTTTTTGGAGGTGCAGTTTTTGTGAAACAAATGAGTTTTATTGACAGATCTGGTTCAGATGATGATCTGATGATTTAGATTCATAGAGAATTTGCAGATGCCACTTGTGACTTTCCATTGCAGTTACTGGGAACTGATTTTTAATTCTTTGTTGCTGTTTGAGACAGATAGTTTTATTTGTTTCAATTTTTAATTAAAACTGAGCTGTTTATATTTTTTAATATGTTTGCTGCATCAGCTATGAAGTCATTTAAATGGTAACAGTGCTAGTGAGCATACTGGAGTACCAAAACCAAAAAAATATTTTGATAGATAGATCAATAGGGGTTTTTTTTAAGCTCAAAAGCATCTATTTGATTGAAATCACACGATGTGTGACTGTGATATCATTAAAACAAATATTCCAAATGAGCTATCCCTCACCCTTCATACCAAAGGGGTGACATCATTTCTGCACATTGTATTGATAGTTTTTGTCATTCAGTACAGAGGTCAGACAAGTAAGCTGGGAAAGCAAGTTGTGTTCCAAAAGGCCACACCAAGTCCCAGCATGAGCTTTTTATCTTCTTTGAATGTAAGATCATAAGAAATTAACTTTTACTCTGTTTTGTCCACCTGTGTTTACTGTAGCTAGGGGACCTATTGCTTTTCTATTTGGATTATATTTATTTAAAAGCAAAATGAGAAGAGAAGAGTATATGGGAAAACTCCTAATAAGGCAAATTTGGCAAAAGGAGTCTGTACATTGCCACCCCACACAGTGGTAGCTTCAGAGCAGACTGCTGATCATTTGCCTGGCTAATTTTATACTGTGCTTCCTACTTCAGGGTATGGCTCCTACAGCATCAGTCTCATTCTTTAGATGTTGTGGAAAATGGCATTTGCATTGAAGTCAGTGATAATTTAGTGCATACACTGGAGAAAATAAACACAAACATTGCTTTCATTGTCTCTTCCTTCCTCTATTATGTATGCTAAACTTTTGCTATTGTTGTTTTTTGCTTACAGAGATACCAGGAATACCACTGGAAATTGTGTCTTCCAGTTCCTTCCTTGAAGGAAGGACAAGGAATAAGTTTTTTATTTTTATGTTTTTAATGATGGAAGAGTACCAAGTCACAACTCTGAAACTTGTTCTACTATGAAAATAGCCCTGCTGAGAACATAGCATGGCTTTGTTTTGCTATTCCACAGAAAAAAAATCAAGAAGCTGATGAGCAAATGGAAAAATATGTTGGAAAAAAAAGGGTTTTTCTTATAAAAAATTGCACATGTTTATCCTTAGAAACGTTTGCAAAAGGTAGATGCCTTTTGTTATGTCCTGAAACAACCTGTTCACGGAACAATATGTAACAGTTGAGCTAAATGCTGTTTGCTTTTATCATAGTAGCAGCAGAATGGACGTGGCAGTGCCTGTATTACTGTTTGCAAAGAAAGGTATGCAAATTCAGGCTCATACTGCTTGCCTGAATATTGACACAGAATAGTCTCTGTATGGAGAGAGAAATTAGTTTCCATTTTTATGCAGATTTTCCTGCTTATTGCCTATAGAGCTTTTCTGTCATATTTGGAGGAACTGCATGTCAAGCACTGGAGAGGCTTTGCATTAGTTCCAGAAATCCCACTGAGATATGAGGGAATATGTAAAGCAGTCAGAGAGGGAAATTAATGCTATTTCTTTCTGCTTTCTCTGTATTTTATTATTGGCTGAAGACACAATGTGGGAAAAAAAGATTTTGACATCTCTAGTTGAAATAGTGCATCTTTCAGACCACTGTTATTCATATAGCTTTGTATGTAAATGTGTTCATTGTTTTGAGAAGACACAAAAAACCCCAGCAGAGCCATCTCAGATTGCACTGTATAGTACAGACTGCAAGGGAATGATGAACTGAAGTTGCTGTGTTCAACATAGAATGAATTCTTCTATGTCTTGGAACATTTTAGTTTTGGAAGTGGTAGAAGAGAGACGAGGAAAATAGGGCAGGGATAGAAAGTGTGACTTTGAAAAGTCTATCAGAAGGATTTCCTGTTTATCCTACAGCTCATCCGTTGGAACACTGTCCTGGGATGTGAGTTTATGTTTCCTCTCCAACTGAAGCAATTCTCCTCAGAGATGCCATCCCCTCCTGAGGTTTCAGAGATGAGAGTCCTCCTCAGGCTGTGGCAGATTCCTGGGTGCTGCCTACTGGAACTGCCCCATCAGCGCTGAGCAAGTGGGACCTCAGCTTTTGCCTGCTCCCCTGGGAAGCAGGACTGTCAGGTTCCATGTTGCACATCCTACTTTGGATGGAGTATAGTCCAAAAATTCAGATAACTCTGCTGTGTACATCTGTGGTCTGCGCCCTCTCTTGAAATTTAGAAATACATATTCAAGTTGTCTCAAGCAGAGGAAGGAACCAAACTGAGGTTTCCAGTACCTAGGCAGCATCCTCAAGTCAGCAGGGAGAAAGAAGTTACATGCAGTAATATTGTCCCATGATATTCCCTGGTTACTCTGCAGCCATGTAAGCATTAAATGGGAGACCTGGAATGGGAATCTAGAACAGTTTTTTCCATGTTTCTACCATGTGAAAGCAAGTATTGCTTATCATACCTCTAGCTTAATAAAGCTTATGGGTTTATGATTATCTTGGAGACTTTTAGCCTATGTTCATCTTGGACAGAAATGTTTCTATAGCCCCCCCAAATACTTGGGAGTGGGAAATATGATTATGCATGCCTGGCTTTCTGAAAAAAACCAAGAACCCTTCTAATCTTCTTCTGTTTCTGTAATTCTCTTGGTATTTTTAACAGGCCTTGAGCACTTTTGTGGTGAGGTGGGCATGGGGAAAGTATTCATTTGGCTCTACTATCCAAAGAATTTTTTCAAAAAACTTCTTTCTTATTTTTAGAAGACATTTACAAGTTGCCTATATAGTATGTGAACTCATGGGTAGCATCACAAGATTACTATTTCAGTGCAACATAGAATTCCTCAGCTTTATTTGCATCTTCTTTTTTTGGCACATTCCAACAAATGCATGCCACTTAGGTATGTAATTCATGAAATTTATGTCCTGACTGTATTTTTGTAGTCTTTTTTTTCCTTGCCTATTATTAGTGAACAAACAAATTTTGCTTTCTTAAACAAGATCTACTACAGTACAATTCCAAGATCATTTCTGTTGATGAAAACTCACCACGTGATTGGCAGACTATACTAGAAATCAAACATCAATAACCCTTTGTTAAACGTCTTTGAATTTCAATAGAGATGCTTTATGGAGACTCCTTCAATGGTATCTGGCCTTTTAATTTCTAAAAAATTTGAATGCTGGAAGAACTATAATATGTATAACTAATATTTATAACAGTAATTCTAAATGACATAGCACTTATAGAATGTAATTAAAATGTTACCTAGGAGCTTATAATTCTGTGCACTATATTTTTTGTTCATACAATCTTTCTTAATTGAGAAGTCCATTTGGTGAGTATATTTTTAATCCGTCTACAATTTCATATTGTTGTTTTTCTAAATTTGTTCTGGATGTCAGAATAGATATAGAAACCATCCATCAGGTGGTTACTTTATATAAAGCTAGATTTTTTAAAAATCTTGGGGTTTGGCAAAAAGTGTAGTCCACTTCACTCCTTATCACTCTTATTCTTATTGACATAATTACCATGAATTACATTTTCCTGCAATTTCAAATTTGATTCCCCCCTGGCCATATTGATTGGAGTTTTTTGTTGTTTTTTTCTTTTTAAGTTGGTTGGTTGTAGGTTTTCTGGTAGGTTGAACTTTGCGTGCTAGAGTAGAGATGGCAGACTGTTCACCATTCCACAGAAACTGGCTCAGCATGTGTGGGAGATCTTAGGGTTCATGTCCTCATTACATGTTCTCTCTTCTGAATTATTTTCTATTTTTCACTGGAATCTAATTTTTCATTGGCTTTTCTCTCACTAATACCATAAAAAGGTCACACTGAACTTTTCATCTCATCCGGTTTTAGTTTTGGTTTTCTGTTTGTTTTTTGGTTTTCTTTGTGAGGTCAAAATTAGGCAAAAAAGAATGAGTCTATCCTTAACTGAAAACCTCTTTTTAAAATCTACACTAATAGCACTGGGATTGAAAAATAGGTTGGAGAGAGTTTTAATCCTTAAAATGCATTACCACATAAAACGAGGACAGTGAAATGTGGAAATAAACAGAAAAGCAAGAGGAGTTTCTTGTCAATAGTTTTTGGTAGCTGGAAAATTATCAGAGTCCAGAAAGGCCATAAAGACTTCATTGTGTCTTTCAATCAAGTTTTAGAGCCAGATAGTTACAAGGCAAATTCATTCTCAATATACTGCCTCTGGAACGATGACCATAGCATTCAATTAATCTGATGTGACCAAAATGTCAAGATCCTCATAAAGAAATCTTTCACTCATCTGGGTTATTATATCAAGAGATTTTTTAATTTTTTTTTTTTTGAGTCTGATAAATATAGGGCATGGAAGGAATTGACTTATTTATAGTTTCTTCTTATTTCATAGTGATTAGTGCATAGCTCCTTAGATAGGAAAGACATAAACTGAGTAATCATAATTGTTACTAAAAAGGAGAAAACACAAAAGGGTCGGATTCCAAAAGATCCAAATCCAGCTCTGCTGCCCTGCACTCTCTGTGTAATATGTTACCATTACTTCTTTGAAATGTAATGTTGAAACCCATTTAAGCTCAGATGTGACTGGAAACTCATAAAAACACCAGTTTAAGCAATCCCATGCTGGTTGAGCATCCCATTAGCCTGTCTCGGACAATGGCCAGCACCAACTTCTCAGGGGGAAGAGCTTAAGAAACACAACACTGATGGGTTCCTCTTTCCTTTCTTCTAGTGATCAGTGCTGCAGGCATTTCCTCCTCTTGATATCACATTAGGGCCATTGTTTAGTTATCCTTGATGGACCTTTCTCCAATTGACTTGCCTAATGCCATTTTCAACCTGCTAATATTTTTCACATCCAAACTTAATTTAGAAGTGAGTCATACAGCTCAATATCTTGTTGTGTGGAAAATTGTTCCCTTTGGTTTTAAACTGTTTTTAAACCTGTCATTGGATAAATTATTTTGTTTATATGGCAAGGAATAATGAACAATTTTTCCTTATTCATCTTCTCTGTCCTATTTATGATTTTATAAACCTCCTCTCCCCACACACATGTGCCATCCCAAGCTGAAGAAAGATGGCCTGCTTTGCTTGAGCAGGTGTTGAGCCATACTTGCAGCCACCCTTGTCCCCCTCCAGTGTACTCCAAGTTCTACTGTATCCTTTCAGAGGGAGCATCATCAGAGTTATACCAACACAGATGTGAAAAATGTGCAACAATGGAAGTACTCCAGGACATAAAATAATAGGATTTGTGGTTTGTCTATAGATTTAATGAGTAACTGGTTTGGGAGTTTGGTTGGTTTTATCTTGAATAGAAGGGTGATTTTTTTTCATCTCTCTTTCTAAATGAGTTCAAGCTGCTTTGCATTTGGACTAAGCAAGATAGAACTTGCTCCAGAATAGGAATGTTCACTCATAGAAGCAATCTGAAGCAGCTATCCATTTAAAAATGTCTCCCTATCCTGTTATACATCAATTTTCATCCATCAACAAACACTCAGTCTCAGAGCTTTCTGCATTTCTTTCACAGGAGCACTGTGTGGATTAATTAATGCACACTTTTGGTTGAAAATAATTAGTGACAAAATTTAATTACCTTCAACACTAGTTGACTCTTATCCACACATGTGCAAACTATAATTTCCCATTCCTTTGGGATACATTTCTCATATGGGCCGCACATGTTTTGTAAATTAAAATGTGTTGGAGGTTCTCCTCATTCTGGGAAATTTGTGTGGTCTGCAAACCACAGACACAAGCAAGAGTTCAAAAGGCTTCAGTAGAATACAGTCTGCTCTAGCACAGTAGATACACAGGTCAATAAACATCCAAGTAGTGCACCTAAGTTGATACTAACTACTGTGTGTGCTGTTTAGACAGAGCTGAGAAGCTAATTGCGTTCTAGTCTCACTCTGTTGAAGCATGAATATTTTCCACAGTTTTAACTCAGTAGAAGACAACTGTTGTCCATTCAGTCCTGCACAAATCTTTAATGAAACCGTTAAATGGCAAATCCCACAGGTATTCCTAGCAATCGATATTTATGAGAAAACACTATATAGCTGGAATAAAAATTGTCATTGAAACAAAACTTTTTCTTAAGCCCAATGTCTAGTATGCATTTTAAGCTAATTTGAATGGGTTTTTTTACGCAGCTTGATGGAGTTGACTCTTGACCAATAACAGTTAAAGACTCTACAATATAAGATAGTGGAGCCCTTACTAGGTTCAAGGCATTGAGAAAACAAGAGAGATCTACATGACAGTGATCCAGGACCGCCTCAAGGGACCTGGATTTGATTTCTGATATTGCTGATGACCTGTATTATAGACATGGTAATTTTTTACTTCTGATTTTATCTGGTTTGATCAGCTGTAATGTATTTGTAGAAGACAATTTTTGCTACATATTTGTAGTCAAACACAATGCAGTCCTTCTTCTCTCTCAGATGTCTGCTAGTCAGATTCCCTGCTGCATACCTAATAACACAGGGATTTCCTAAACTTTCCTGCAGAATATCTTTACACACTTTGTAATTTAATGAAAATAGTAAGAATTAGTTAGCTGAAGTCAGCAGGAAGTGTCTTTTTGGCAGAGGAGGTGAATCCTTATTCTTTGACTCTTGTCATATTGTTACTTACTGAGCAGTGGTTCCTTGCACAGCTGCCCAACCTGCTGACTCACAGATTGCAAGGTACAAGAGTGTTCTTGCCCATGCATGTGCCATCCGCTCCACTCCTATTGATTCATTTCCAGGCTGAGAGTAGTGTAAGTGACTGGTCCAGCAGGATAAATTACTCAGCAGTAGAGCTGGGCAGTCTTCTACTAGGTTAGAGCAGCATCCAGAAGAGTCCACACGTCACGTGTGTAGTGTAGGAGCAGGGCAGGGGAGAAGAGAGGCCAGGCAAGGGTCACACTTCCTCTTTGTTGGCCAGCATAGTGCACCAGGTTTGCTCAGTTGTTCAGTTGTGTATTGGAGGCCTAGAAGGTTCTACAACTCTAGGCTAACCCAGTATCTTTCTGAATTCATGCAGTACTTCATTTACCCGAGGGTTTAATTCAAATGCTGTGTCCCCTATATATCTTTGTTAACAATGACACAGATTAGTAAACATACTTCACTGTTGGAGCAATGACTGTCTTCCGTGGGGAGGGAGCACTCTGTTTTGGCATTCTAGGAAACTGTTTTCATTTTATCAACAGACTTCGTTTTGCATAGCTGCATAACATGGGACAAAGTTGAACTAATGGTCAGGTTTAAAGTTACTACTGAGGATTTCAACTTTTCAACTACAGGGGAAAAGGTCTTACATTTTTTTCATCACAATCTCTGTTGAAAATGTTTGAATTTGCCTAGAAATAATTACTGTTTCCTAACCCAGTAAGATCTTCCAACAAATACAAAGAGCTGCCTGGAGTTCTGACACCATGCAGATCTGTTTTGTTGTTTGTTTATCTTGGTAAACTAGGAGTTTCGTTACAATAGGATGCATATTTTGGCTTTTGAAATGCAGCAAGGAACACAGGAAATTATATGTGCTGACAAATGGATTCTGAACTTCTGTTAGGAGGAAACAATTTCGAAGCCTCCACTAGGAAAACTCCACCCATCTTGTTATATCATGTTTTAACCACTAGCTGTTTAATGATTTACGTGCTATGAAGGACCTGCATGTTTTCTCTTAGAATAGATTCTTATACTCAACCCTGCTTGTACACAAAATTTCATGGATTTCACTGAACAAAAATCACTTTGTAACTGTTTCAGGAAAACACTGTCGAGTTTTTCTCGACACAAAATCCTCTTCTCCCACTATGTAACAGAAACACTGCTATTAACTGAGGCTTCAAAGCAATGATCATGATTTCCCTAATATATAGCACGTGGGTCTCTCCCTGTAGTGTCTTGTAATAAGGAGTGGGTCTTTCTCAAACAGGCTTAACATGCGTTCTTACTATCTGCTCTCCTTGAAGTAATTTAATTACAAAGGGCAAGGCACTGCCAAGCACAGTGGAACAGAAGATTTGCTCTTGTGGGTGAGGGATGGTCAGGAAGGCCAGTGTCTCAGGGCTGGGATTTCCCATCCATGCTATATGCACTTGGCTGGGCCACTGACCATTGTTTCAAGTGATATGCTGTGCTGGCTCCCACACAAGGTGATTTTTTTTTCTATGTCACATTTACTGAACAAGCTCTTCTCACAATATCTGGGATAACGGCTCATTGTGACTTCTGTGAATACAGGGGAAATTCCTGGCATATTCCAGGACCAAGACATTTGAAAGCCCCTCAGTGACTGAAAATGGGACTGAACCTTTCTTGAAGGTACATGAACTGTGAATATTAGAGAAAAGTTTACTTTCCACTGTGGGAAAAAAAATAGTGCTGTCTTGGCTTTCTGCATGGTCTTTTCTTGAGGGCAATGTGTATCGCGCACATTTTTGTCATTATACAGTAAAAGTATTGAGTGATAGTGTCTGACACGGAGCTGTTGTTCCTTCAGTTTTTCCTTATTCTGGAGTTTCTGATTTATTAAGGAAGCTGTAGCAATCAGGGCACCCCTTCTAACGTTCAACTCCGAAAAAGAAAAAAGAGGAATGCATCAAGTATTTGGGCACTGAGGCTCCTAGGGAAGAAGTATTAACTTCATTCAGCCAATCTTCTATTGCAGCATGGACTTTGTCTCTTTGACTTTGGTATATTCTTTGCTATACTCCAAGGAGAGAAATGTGTATTACAGAAATGAAGAAAACAATAGAATAATGGATAAATAGTCTAAAACTTTTGGCTTTAGAACATCATGGCTTATTTCACTTCTACTCTATCTATCTGCTCTCACTCTCCCCTCACATGTCAGATGAACTTTTGGGGTCACATATGTCATCTAGTTTTGGGGTGTTAATCTCCTAGGACAAAGAGGTCAAATATATAAACTATAATACACTGATCAATATAATGGTTGTTAGTAAAGTTCAATTAATTAATAAAAATTATTAAGACTAGAATCACTCTTTTTATTTTAAGAATGACACTTCCACGTAACATAGACTTCTCCTTATATAAAGGTGGGGCTGCCTCTTGACTTGTTTCCTACTTCCAGATTTCCTTTTTAACCGTGGCAGGAAGACTGGGATTGTGACAATAGGAAGGGGAAACACAGAAGAACAGTTAGTAGCAGTAAGTTTCTCATGTTTAGAAATAGCCTCTGTGTGCAAAAACAATTGTCAGCAGCTTTCAGCAATTTTAGTGATGGGTTTTGTTTTCTCAGACCTGATCACCCCCTGTTCATCAGTCTTTTCACATCCATCAGTCATGAGTCTGAGTCTCTCAGCATCCCCATGCTGAGCTGTCATTAATCAATCTGTACTTTGGAAACTGCTTCTGAGTCTGCTTATGGCACAACTTAGGCAGCAGGGACCAGCTCTATTTCAGGTTATTATAAGCACAGTAAATCTTTTCACTGTCCTGTATAAGAGGAAAGATAAAAATGTAAGTTCTCCCAGACCATTGGGAGAACCAATGGCAAGATGCTGTCAGCCATTCCAGAGAAAAAAGTAACAGAGGGTCAAGTCTGATGTACAATCACTAGGAGTGGTGTGTATACTCTTATCTGGTGTCTGAAGTCAGATGCAACTTTTTAATTATTTTCATGCCTTATAACATCAGTATAAGCTACTATGCAATCTCACCAGTGGGGAACAGCATAGTTCTGGTGTGAAAGCACATAGCAAAGGTTTGAGAGCAGCGCTCAAATTCCAGCCTCATTACACCATGAAATTCTAAGTTACAATTTTCTGTCATTAAACCTCTTCTGTGGGTGATGAAACCTGAACAGCAGTGAAGACTCAAACCATTGTGTCACATAGTGAACCATGCTACACCAGGATAAAGTCAAACAATGGAATAGTAAACACATCCAAATCCCATCTGTGTTACAGTGTCCACCAGTGGGACTGCAACTACACCATGGGATCCTGAATTGCAAATCCTTTTATTTGAAGGGCAAGGGACACACATCCTAAAGAATAGTATAATTTTATCACTTAATTTATTATATTAGTCCAAAATGCCATAGTGAGTGTCTAGATCAGTTACACTTTTGCATAACTGCCATCTTTTATAGAGTAGTGCTAAAAAATCTAGTACTTCAGTTTACAATTCACATCAGAATGACCCACACCCTTCAGAATTTGGGAGCATAAATGTAACTGTAGGTGTCCATATTTTTTGTTACTTTCCAGAAGTCTGCACAGGTCCTGCATGAGGAACCACGAAGGATTATGTTGTGGTTATTATGTATGAAAATGGAAGAAAACAGCTTCTTTCACACTCAAATGTAAAGTAGAGGTGAAAGAAAAGGTTTAGTTGCAGCAACCTTTGCTGCTTCAGCTGTTTGGCCTAATAGGGGTAAGATGCTTGAGTGCAACTGCTTTTGCTCTTGAACATAGTGCCCCATCCTGTCTCCCTCTGGTGCTGGGGATTGGGTGGAAGGTTTGCTTTCTCTGCAGGGAATCTGTCTTCTTTCATCTGTAATCAAAAGACTGATGTACCACACCCAGGCCCTTATGAGAGCTGTCTTCCTTCAGTGCAGCAGACCCCAGGAAGGCGTGGAGGGAGTTCCTGAGTGTTAGATGGGAGAGAGGTGAGAAAGGTTATACCCAAACTAACTTGGTCTGTTACCAATTTTTGGGCATGCTCTAACTTTGATTAATGAACTGTTCTGCCCCAAATATTTCTTGGATGTCTACATTACCATTTTCAATTGTGCTAACTCAAACAAACCAGCAATCAATTAACTAGAATTACAAAACTCTAGGCTAAACAAAGCCATCGTGAAGAAACTGGCTTTCAGCCCAGTATCTGCTGATGATGGGATATGAAACAGCCTATTGATTCTGCAGCTCTCGAATTCTTGTACAAGAGTAAAAACAATGATATTTGCCTTTTCAATAGGGACAGAAAAAAAAATCCCTTTTTTTCAATACCTCCACTTAGAAAAGGCAAACTACATTACTGAGCCAACTTTTAGAAGGTTGTACAGACAGAAGTACTTCCAGCACATTAAGAAAACTTCAGCTTAGAGTTATACAAACTCTAGAAGAAAGGCAAGAACACTAATTTTAAATTAGATTTATATGTCCATCTGTCAAAAATGCTATGCAAACTTTTTGAGGTATTTTTATCTTTCATCAAGAATGCAATTTATGAAGACAAAACAGCTCTTTCAAGTTTTTGTGCTGGTGACTGTCAAGTTTATTGTTAATACTGTGATATTTAGTGCTTTCCATCTGGCTTCAGATGACAGAACCCTCAAATGTATGAAGATCTCAGCTTCATGCTTTGGGGGAAAAACTTGGAAACTTGAAACAAACACACACAAATGGCTTAAATAAGAGGACAAGCAACAACAACTGAAAACATCACTTTCCTAAACCTCTTATTTTTAATGAATTCTCTGCTCTGGAGGAGCAGTTTTGTAGTTTTTCAATACATGAGGGTTGCCAATACAAAAAGCATGTGGTAACTGCAAAAGCAATAACCAGTCCAGCTGCATTCCCTGTGCAGAAACTGAGAGGGACAACAAGCCATAAATAGTGGTGTCACCGCCACTCTTTGCCTCAGTTAAGGAGTATTATTATTCTAAACACAAAACAAACTATTGCTTGGGCTCCAACAGAAAGTTTCAATGCCTCATAAATCTGCCAGGTCAAAGCCAATTTTCATTGGAATTTTGGATGGGAACTTCTTGAGAGAAATAACCAGTGCTAATTTTAATTCCCTTTTACTACTTGTTTTAACAGCCTTGTCCAAACCCAAAGTGTTCTTCAAATGGAAGAATCCAGATTTTCCTCATTCTAAGTATGCCTATAGCTCAGCACTAGTCTACTACAGCAAACCCAAGCAGGACATCTACAATAAGTATATATTTTCCTTTAACCTGAAGCTGTTGAGAACTGTCTTTAGGCAGAGATTGATGTGATGAGCGACTGTACGTTAATTACTGATGGGCTTTAGGTAGAATATTGCTGCCTAAGCTGTTGTCTCCAAGGTCCCAGTCAAGGCAGGTGCTTTGCCTTCAGTCTAAATCTTTTTTAGGTTTGTTCAATAACATTTGGAAACTGCTGCCAATGAGGAGAGTTGCTGGCTCCAAAACACGAAGAGGAAGGTTTTGATTGCTTTTTTTTAATAAAAAAGAAAAATCCTTCCATGTGAGCTCAGCAGACATTTGAGGCAATTTTCAGAAAAGTCCACTCAAAAGGAAGGATGTGTGTATGTGTTAGCTCTCTGATTGCCCTTCCAAAAATAATTTTTTTCTACTACTTTTTCTGCTTTGAAGTATCTTCCCAGGTGGAGAGGCCAGCCTTCCCAGCTTTCCCAAAATGGAGAGGGGGCAGGTCAGAAATGATGGTGCTTTTCCTCCCTTTTCTTAAGAAATTCCTCTTCCATCACTACCCTCCTGCTATAACGCTTAATTATCTTTGTGCATTGTATTCTACACAGAAAACCTGTGCAGCACAGTGTTTTTTAGACTCAGTATTTTATCATTACAATATATGGTGTTATATGTTTGCTAATATGCAAAAGAAACAAGATGAGCAATATAAAATAAAATCAGAGGTCTCTTTCTTTCTAAGGATATTTATTCGATTTTCATGGTTATGAAATTTTGTTCTCCTATGCAAAAAAAAACTGGCTTTGAGCATCAAAGAATGCAGTGATAGGATAGATATGATTAGTCCAAGATCCCCACAAAGAACTTCCAAAATGAGAAAAGTAGCAGAGGGTATGTTGTAGAGTGAGAGAGATTGATCAAGATATTTGGTATTGTGAGAAAATTCTCTTTTTTCCCCACTTGCTAAATCTTTTGCCCCAGAAAGGAACAACTGATTTTAACAAACATTTGGCTTAATTTTTTTTTTTTTTTTTGGAAGCACATAATAGGCCTATATCATGCACTCAGCCAGTCAAAACTCTTGGCCTTGGGCCTAAAGAAAGGCAGCACAAAACTGCGCGGTTTTTTTCAATTAAAAGAAAGAAGGTAGTAAAAAGGATTACTTCACATAGTTCAAGTGATTAAGGTAGAACAAAAAAATATTCTGCCTCTAACATGTATTTAAATAAAGATGTTTCTTTGCTTGTGACTACTGTTAAAAGGGACCTCATTCTGGGAAATGTGCTGAAAAAAGTTTTTCTTTGTATACCATGCATATCAGCTGCCTAGTAGACAAAGAAAGATTCTTTGTGACTCTCTTGTATTTATACACAAAAGCAAAAAACAGTGTCTGCATCCATAGGTATTGTTTTCCAGTAAAACAGTTTTATGTCATACCAGTCCATAAGACTCAGAAAAATAATTGTACTATTGTTGGCCTTAATAACATGTTGTGATTAAAACAGATCTTCACTCTGAAGGTCGAAACCATATATATATAGGCTTGAGAGCATTTTTTAGCTTTTTGATTCTTTATTTTTGCTTCTCTGTTTTGCCCCAGATTTACTCTGTATTTCTGAACTTCTCGCTCTACCAGAATATCTCATAACCTTATTAACATAGGCTCTTATTAAAGGAATTCCTCCAGGAATGGCAAAACAGATAGTTACCATCAAAGCAAATTCAGGCTTCAGACACAAGTGCTTCTTGCTTTTTGTTATGTCCTGATACTGTGCAAGCTATAGAGGTGTCTTGTAGGTGAAAAGAAATGCAGCTGGAGGGTGTCAGAGGTTTTTCCAGCAGTATCCTTATCAATAAAACAGGCTGAAACTTTGTTTATAGCCTTGGCAAAGCCGTCATAGGCTGAATTAGTCACAGCAGTGAAGCTATCTGCTCACCAGTAGGGAATCTTCATGTTACAAATTTTTGCATAAACCTCATGAGGTTTAATAGGAATTACTTTATATACTAGTAAAATTTATAGATTTTTACAGACTTTAGAGCTTGTTTTTACTTTTTCCAACACTTTGCAAATCTAAGGTGAGTTCCTCTGGCTCCTAGGCTCCTCCCTCTTAGCTGTCTCCCAGATGCTGCTTCTAAATGTTCAGCATGCATGGGTGAGTCTGGAGACTTGGCTGGAAGGCAAAGAAGTCTGGAGCTCAGGAATATTGTTGCCTTTCACTGTCTCTCTCAGTGAACTTCCCAGAGTGACTGCGTCTCTTGTTTAGCCAGTAGTGTGGTTATGATCCCATCAAACAATTGAGCAAGAATGCAATTCCGTGGTATAGTTTACAAATCTTTAGGAAGATTGCTATTTTCAATCGGTCTCAAATTTGTGGACCCCTGTAAAGTGAATCTAAGTACACTGAAGCAAACTTTCTTTTCTCAGTTATCTTTCCAGGTCTCCTAGTAGTAGACCACATGTTGAGGACCACTGATCTAGAAAAAGAGACCTGTCTTCCAGCTGAAATTTAAGCTACATTTACTCAAAGGTTCAGAACACTCTCACCATCACTTAGATTGTAAATTCCCTGTTATAGGGACCTTTTCCTTCTTTTTACAAACAGTGCATTTGGTTCATTGGTCACTGTGCTTTGTGAGCATTATTGCAGTATAAATAATAAATGGCAGTTTTATCTGAGGGTCCTCAAAAATATCACTCTGTAAGAAAACTTCTCCCCACTGGATTTGGAATATTTGGAAATGATTACTGTTACATTCTCAGAAGCAGGATGTGTTTCATGATGGTTGGTAGACTAGAGGTATGAGGTAAATATTGTCATAGCTGACTGAGTTTTTGTGGTTGCACCCTAACTTGTACAGCTTTCATGAGAGAAGCCAAGACTGAAAGGAAACATGGGAGTTCCATGGAGCACAATTACAGTTGTTTATTCAATTATTAGCCAGTCCTGAAATGACTCACAACACAGCTGCTCAGATTTACAGGCAGTTAACAGACTTAAGTGTTTGTTGGCTTTTTTGTTCAAAGTGATGCAGTGGGACACTGTCCTGGGACAGATGTACCACAAAGTTGAAGGCTTGAGGAAACAGAACAGATTTTGTCTCTTTCTTACATCAGCTACTTTGTCAATGGCTGTGAGAAAGATACTATGGAAGTGATTTTATCTGTCATGTCTTCAGATAGCAGAGTAATCTAGTAACAGTATTCAGTGAAAGCTGGGCACTATTGTCTCTGAGATCCTCTGAAAATTCTGGGATTCTCTGATCCAAATACTCCAATTTTGATGTGACTTTATTTGGTAACTCTTGCATCTGTAATAATATTACAGTGTGCTGGCTGCTTGACTGATGGAATTTTTTCAAAACAGTGATAATTGACATTCGGTCACATGTCAGAATAATTTGAAACTGTTTTGGTTACATTAACATTCAAATTTCATACTTTTTATATAGAGAATTTCTTTGTGAACAGAGATAGAATAACCAGTAAGCATAGGCCATGTCGTGTCATATAAACAAGTATTTACAAAGTGCTGCGACACATTGTCTTTTCTAAATGATATTGTTTCTGATTTTAATTTGGGGTTGTTCTCCTGTACTAGACTTCTACATTAAGTGACAGGAACTAACAACACTGACCATAACACCTTAGGATCTTTACGTTTCCTTTTTTACTTTTCTGTTTAATTTTCTTCTGGTTTTCTTGCTTATTTCATTAGTTCATTGAGGTATCTCTTCTGATCTCAATCTCCTTTGTCAAAGGTTGAGGTACCGTCTTTTTTCTTGTTTATGTTTAAAGTATTTTGTATTTTTATACTGCTATATACAACCATTAAAAATTGAAAGCATCTATCCCTACTGTAGGTTGCAGGATTTGTAAAAACTGTAAGAGGTTCTCTGTCTTTTTATCAATGACAGATCTTCATTTTATGGCTTGCATCCTTCTTCTGGACAGGCACTGACAGAGCTCAATGCAAGTTCCCATTTGGAGGTTAACAGCCTTCATTGTTACAAGTCCTGATAAAGCTTTAGACTTCCTTTTCCACTGTCCTGTCTGCACTCATGTAGATAGGTGCAGAATGAAACTACAGTGAGTTTGTTCCATCTTTGTTCTGTCTGATAAGATTTGACATATCACCTTCCTTAGACAAGTCTGCAGTGGCTGAGAGTGAATTTTTGAGTGTTACTCAAACTTCCTGAGGGTTGTGATGAATTATGCCTGCTGCCCATGATCTGGTTGGCTTTTGCTACTCATAGCAAATTTACTCAGAGAGAGGAAAATCTTTTGCTGTGGTAGTAGGTTAGGACAGCATGGGATGCAGCTTTGATGAGGATTGGGATGGCTGAACAGTGGCCCAACAGTTATCTGATAGGTGGTTTGGACTGCTAGGTGCATTAGACAGCGATACAGCAAAGGAGATTACAGTCCTCTTAGCTCCTTCTTGGAAGTTTGCCCCTTGGGATCCTCTCTGATGCATGCCCAGGGACCTGCACTTGCACTCTTCCTGCTCTGGGGTTTGCCCATCTCATTCTCTGACAAGCAGCAAACCAGACTAAATGCAAGGAAGAATCCAGGGCTAGTTGTGCTTGAGGAAAATACCCCAGGGACTGGATGGTGATCTTGAAGAAGTTAGGGGCTGAATTCAGTTTATTGCCTGAGAAAAAAAGCATGTTATTACTTATTACTCAGAGGGTAGTTTAAAACAATTAGTCTAATTATTGTGGAGCATTGTGCTTTAAAAGTTACAGCTGAAAGTAGGGAACCACAAGATTTCCATGTAAGTAGTAAAAATTTCTTTTAATAACCTAGATGAGTCAGAAGAAACCAGTGGTTTCTTATATTTGAAGGAGTTTCCTTGAAGTTGGAGTCCTGTAATCAGATGAGTTCATCTGCCATCTGAGCACCTGTATTAGCAGTGTTGAAAAGTAACTCTTAGTTGCTTCTTAAAACAAGTCTAATATACTCCTTGTGCTCTGAAGACCTTGGACTTGGATCCTGCTATTTTGTACATGTAGACTCACCACAAAGCATGCAGCAAGAAAAAACCTTTTTAAAGAGCATGGTCTTGCAGCCCCTAAATAAAACACAGAAGATGGAGACCTCCTTGTGACATTTTAATGCTGTTCATGTGAATAATTAATTTAAGCCAAAAAGAGGCAGCTGTATTTTGAGAAACAAGCACCTCCTGTGTGCCCAGTAATGCTGTTTGCTGTGCAAGCAACTAAACAGAGAAGAGGAAGTGGCTGGGATTCTGCTCCAGCTTTATTTTGAGCTTTTGACTGTCCTGTCCAGAGAAAATGGGGTAAGCATCTTCCATCCTGGAGGGGTTGCAATGGGTCATCCTTAACTGGTGGCTTTGTTATGAGGAGCATGGAATTAGTGGGCACTTTCTTCTAGAGCAAGATGGCTGAAGGGCAAAGTTTGAAATGAACAGCTCAATTCCAGCCTTATAACCTAAAATGCTCCAAAGAAAATTCAATTGGGAAGAGGATGAGCCCTCGTAAGACTGAAACATGTTTTTTTGTTTTTTTTTTTTTTTTTTTGCAAGGGGCTAGATGCAAATGTTTTCAGGAATAACACAGAGGAAAAACTTTCTGGAGAAGAACAGATGGGAAATGTAGACAGCTATTATTTAACACAATGAAAAAAGCATCATGGTGGAGGTTGTGCTTAAGACCCAAGACGTGTCAGGAATTTGAGACCTGAGCTGACAACATAATTGCACTAGCTTTTGAATTTACCAGAAGCCTATTTCATGAAAAGTGCAGCTAGTCCCCGTGCTTGTTTTATGAAATACAGTTGCATTTGTAGAAGATCCAAGCAGTGCTGCTATGTGGAAAAGCAAATCATCTCAAAGATGTTTACTTCTGCATAGAAATATTCCCAGACAAAGGAGTCAAACCCTCTCCCTAGAAAGACTAAATTCAGTCATTTTGTTCTGTACAATATTTTGCTCTTTTCTTATGTTGACAGTCTTCATACTTGTAACCACTAAACTTTATCCTCTTTCTCCCATTCTTTATGCACACTGTTTGTTTCCCAAGGCAAGTGGCATGCAAAGCCATCTTATATTTAAAGTACTTCCACTTAAACTTTACAGTAAGATTGGGAGTAAGATATTTTGAACTTTGTAATAAAATGTTTTAGCAGCTGTTGCTGCAAAGACTTAAATATGCTTCCAGTTTTCTTTCACTCGTTCACACAGGTATCTCATCAACTTGGAGGTAATTGAATACCTGCAGGATACAGTAGGTATGATAGCATTTTATTTGGTATTAATGATTTTACTGGAACATATAATTACTATATGGTTGTGTACTCCTTGGCATTAGTGTACATGAAAGAGTGTGCTCTGTGAAATGGGAGCACAGCTCTAAAAACCCCCTACACTTAATAATATTTCTTTGCAAAGCAAATGAGTGAACCTGTGCCTGCCAATTAAATTGTACTGTGGGTGGAATAATTAATTTGGACACAAGGCAAGGAGAACATTGCATTTATTGGTTTTATTTTTATTTTTATTATTATTGGTGACTGGGAAGTGCCCAGGTTAACATTGTATCTGTTTTCCCTGCTTTACACCCTTGTGCATGGCATGGATGCAGCAGTTTTCTTCTACAGAACCTCCCCCTCACCAAACAATCACTTCTGGGATGTTTCTTTTTCTTTTAAGTGTGTGTGGGGAGTGTCTTTACAAGTAGCAGTTTTCTGTTATTGCACAGACAAGCTTTTCCCCCCACCAGATTCTAACTCAGAACAGATAAATTTGTGCTTCTCCTCAAGTGAATGCTGAAATCCACCATCAGTCAGCAAAACTGAAGTGACAGTGATTTCTGTACATTTAAAGGCATTGGTTATAGTTTTGCTGAGTCACAGCCAGAATGAGGAAAACATTAACACAATGACTGGTTCAGTTCAGAGCTGGTGATGTAAAGATACGCTGTGACGTTTGAGAACATATGTACAAACTTATTGATAGACCAGTTGATATAAGCAGACCTAGAAGGAAAATAATTTTAGGTTACAGATGCCCAACATAGTAAGCAAATCACTTTCAACTAGTAGATGAAGGGAAGTCCTGGCCACCATTGTGAAAGACACCAACTCATTAGCGGTGCAAATTTCTGACTGCCAGCACAGCAGGAAGGATAGAGTTGAAGAGCTGGCAGCTGGAGCTGGATCCCACCTTATTAAAAGGGGAAGGCAGGGATCCTGCAGTGTGAGAATATGAGAGATGCTGTGAGAGTAAGCAGAAAAAAGATGTGTGTCAGAAAAGGTGGAGCTGGGGGGAACAAAGGCTTGCTTCTTGCCTGTGCACAGGAGTGCTGCTGAGGGTGACTGACAACAACTGGTGCTCCCCCATCTGCCACTGACCTTCTGGTGCCCAGGAAAACCCAGGAGAAAGTTCACCTGCCTGCAGCTTCCTTGTCACTTGTGCCCTTTTACCAATAGTCACGGCAAATTACCTTCAAAGACAGGAGTTCCCACAACTTGCACATGCATCCAATTCCTCCAAAAATGGGTGATTCTTCAGATACACTATTTTGTGTTACACTGTTATAAAGCTTGGCCTTTAAATTTCTCTCCTTGTGCAACAATAATCCTACGTTATCAGTCACTTGCCTTAAAACTCAGGGTATTTTGTCAGTCCACTGTAACATTATTTTTAGCACAAGCAAACAGAAACCAGACAGACTCATGATCAGTCCTTTGGGGAAACGGAGGTAGAAGGATGAAGAGAGAGGAAGAGACTTCTCCTCTTGAAGATTTTTCCTGTTAGTCACAGCACTGAGGAAAAACAAACTCCATATGGAACAGATCATGTAAGGCCTTTAAAACATATTTGGAGTGACTGTACAGTTTCTTAAAGGAACTTGGAATAGTCTGTGGTTTGGGGCTTTTGCTGCATTTCCCATTTGGGGATGTGTGTGCATTTTCATTTGTTTTAATTTGGACCAAGTTAAATGCATCAAGCAGTAGTTTGTTTTATTACCATCTTTCAAAGATCTATTCATAAAGGAAAAACATTCCCTGATTCCCCAAATGGGAAAGAGTTACAAATGCTTCTCTCCCAGTAGTTTCATAAGAGAAGTTTTGCTGCTTTTTTTCTTGCCTTTTTTTTCTTATTTTTTTTTTCTATTGACTTGCAAATGAAGGCTAATTTTTTGTTCCCAGCACAAGACCAGAGTGTGGTGTGCTGAAGCAAGGATGTGTGCTCAGCTGGATGCTGAATTCAGACGTGGAGTAGGTATGTAGTGCAGGGGATCACAACCAGTGGGCTGATTTTAGTGAAGCTACTAAATCTCATCTGAAATTGCCCTTTTCCCACTTGCCCCCTGTCAAGCAACTTTGTAGAATGCTGTTCCAGTGTATTAACTGTGGAGTCCAGCCTTCTGTGATCTGCCTTTCCTGCCTGGTAGGACAGTGATGGCTCCCAAGGAAATAGGAGTGGAGTGAGATTTACCCCATGCTGATAAGGTTCTTCAGCCAGGGGGTGGCTGGGCTCTGGAACAGGCTCCCCAGGGAAGTGGTCACAGCAGCAACCTGACAGAGTTCAAGGAGCATTTGGATAACCCTTTTAGGCAGAGGGTGGGATTCCTGCGGCTGTGCTCTGCAGGACTAGGACTTGGACTTGATGATCCTTGAGAGTCCCTTCCAATTCAGAATACTCTGCAATTCCATGATAACTGTGCTGCAGTTCTGCAATGTCAATAAATGTTATGTGCAAGAACAGCTGTAATTAAAACATTTGAAGTTTTTTTTTTCTTGAAAAGGTAATACAGTCCCACTTATTAAACACAAACTTTTGTTTAGAAATTGGGCCAAAATTAATCAATAAATGGGGTAATTTTTAAAATTCAGCACCGGTCTGAAGAATATTCAGTGCATATGTTGGGAAAGAGCTCTGGGCTTCTGAATCAATGACAGAGAAACAGACCCTGACCAAGGTGTTTTGGGGTTTGTTTGTTTGTTTGTTTAGGATTCCAATGAGAACAGATAAGATGAGAGCAAACACTGAAACTTCCTGCTTTTCTGAATTACTGCTGTAATTACTTCTTGTGACATCTGAAAAGTATGAGCTGTTCTAACCTCTCAATTTTCCTTGCATTCCACATGCTGTGTATTAGCATGAGTAGAGGGAGAAACTGTTATAGAACAAAAGCAATACAGCTTTACTAAACGTAAAATACGGAATGAGGTTTTACAGGAAACCAAGGCTTTTGTTAGGGCTCAGAGGAATGAGGAGCACTGAACATGTATGAAGAATTCAGGCTTTATTTAAGCCAGTTTTTTATCTTTTGTGTGTGTCTTTTTAATGTATTGTTTTTTAATGTTGTGTAACTTTCAACACACCTTTCCAATGAAGATGACCCAGCAGCCTGCCACGGGGCAGGTGTAGTCTCTATCTACAACCTCTTGCAATTTGCTTTTTACGGGTCTGTATTTCGTGGCGGACTTGCCTTCTTCGCATTTTGACAATGTGGCAACTCATTTACTCATTAAGCCCTCTCAGACCTGTGAATTGAATTTCAGACCTGTGGTGGCGGAGAGGAGCCTGCGGGCAGCTCGGCGAGGCGGGGATGGGGCTCGCAGAGGGCGGAGAGGCTGTGACCTGACACAAGGGGGAGGGCAGCGCTTTTCCCCTCCGTGAAAACAGTAGCGGATTTTTTTTTCCTTTTTTTTTTTTTTTTTTTTTTTTTTAATCCCCCGTTCCCTTTTCCTCCCTGCTTCTTCCCGGGGCTCTCTTTGGCTCCGTTCCAAAGACAAATCCGAGTGGTTAATCTCTCTTCCCCCCCTTTCCCAGCCTCGGGGGCTGGGGGGCGGCGGAGCAGGGAGGGGAAGGAGAGCAGAGCAAGCCCCAGCCCAGAGCCGGGCCAGGCCTCCCCGGGGAGGGGCTGAGGCAGCGGCTGGGCTGCGGGAGCTGCATGGAGGAGGGGAGTTGCACAGACTCCTCTGCCCGGCCGGGAGGAGGAGGAGGAAGTTTGGAGATTAAGCCGCTGCCCGGAGCCGCAGCGCACGGAGTGAGCCGGGGCGCGGCCACGGGCGCTGCGAGGGGGACACCCGCCCGGCGCCGCTGAATGGGCTGCGGAGCGGCGGGGTAAGCTCCGCACTCCGGCCCGCACCGCTGCGCCTGGATTTCCAGCGGGAGGAGGAGCGCTGGGCGAGGGCAGAAGACGGCGAGAGGCTGCCGGTGAGCGCTGCCGGGGGCTTTGTTCGGTGGGCGCGCCGGGGAGCGGGCGGCGGCTCCCGGGGCGGGCGGGGAGGTAGCCGGTGTCCCGCAGCCCCCGAAACCGCGCCGGGGGCTCCGCCGCGGGCGTTCCGGGAGCGCAGCCTTTGTGCGCTGCCCGCCGCGGGCACCGTGCGCTGGGCTCCCACCGCGCCGCTTTGTGCTCCGCCGGAGCCCGGGGTAGCCTGGCCGAGCTGCACCGGCTCAGCCCGAGCCTGGGGGCTTCCTCGAGTTTCTTCGGCCGGGGAGAAGGTACTTCTTTTAAAATATGATAAAATTCCGTAGGGCCTCAGGTTTTGTGGGGATGCTTTAACAAACCACCAAAACTCATCCTCTGTTTTTTAAAATGTTTTAAAGTTAGTGGGATTGTGATAAGTATGGCCTAAAGTGGTTTAAAGATATGATTGATCTATTGTTAAGTAGCAGGAGCTTTGATTCTGTGGCGAGGCAGTGGGACTGAGCTGTCTTATAGGACCCTGTATACATTTCCCCATATCCTGCGCTCTTCTTTTCCTTGCTTTGCGGGTCGTGTGTCCCAGTCCCTCTTGCTGGAGAAGCCCTTCAGATCTCATCCTTCAGTTTAGCACTGAGAGACCTGAAGCACTCGTTTCCTTCTTTCTTCACAAGCCACACTGCTCCAAGTATGAGGGAAAAAGACCTGAAATAAACTTAGACAAACTTTCAGCTCGTTTCCAATACAGTCTCTCTTTAGTTGGCTTTTTTCCTCTGATTGTTAATGGGCAGGCACAGAATGAGCTGTGGCCTTGCTTTTTTCTATTAATGTTCACTGGTACTTCAGCATATAACTCTGCCTAGAGAACCTGATGACTTATAGGTGTTTTGAAAGCTGTGTAATAAGAGCCTACTAATAGTCATCTTTTGCTACTGTTTCATTCTTGGAGGGAGCAGGCTTTGCTGCTGGAGAGTTGTGGTTCAAATTTCCACAAGCGTTTGTTGCTCGTGCCTCTAGCTAAATTTATAAAGGAATCCTGTTAGCTTGTGTGAAGCTAAATCTGGCTGTAGCAACTCCTGGCTGCACAATTCACTGTGGTTGGCAAGGCACAATATATAGCTTCCTTGAGATTTATTTTTAGGGTTTTTTTCCCCCCTGCTACGTGTAGGGCGCGTAGTTGTCATAATTTTGGGAACTCTTCACCAATGTGTGTGTGGGTGCTTTGGGATGAAAACATAAGAGTTATGCTAAGGTTAGGAAATGTATTAATAGAGTGCTTGTCTCGAAAATATGAGAAGGGAGTTTGAGATTGGCCTCTTAATGAATATTGGTATTGTTCTTGGGTCCATGCAGATGCTTAGCTATTAAACTTGGACTCTGCTTCTGCTCTGTGTTCTCAGTTGGCAAACTAGAAATAGTTCAAAACACTCTGATAAAAGGTTCAGTTTCAAATGTGTTAATTTACGGGAATGCTGGCTGTTTCTCACAGATCTGGAGAGCCCTAAGCAAACAATGTGGACCTGTGGCCACACAACTTAGTGCATCTCTGCAAAGGCATGCTGTGATTCTAACGCTAGGTGTTAAGGTGTCATTTTTCTTGCTGTTTTGCTTTTGATTTTCCCAAAAAAGAGAAAGGAAAAAAAATAGGTGTGTAGCCAAATCAGTTTCTAATTTATAGTCTTACTTGATAACATCTTGCAAAGACAGCATTGACTTGATTCTTAAGTGGAAATCTTCCAGTAGTGAACCTAGTTTGTTGGCAGCTCTCATCATTTCAGGACATCTGCTAAATGTGTTCTTCTTCCTTGAGCAGGATGTGAGACTACAAATTAACTGTCTAGAGGAATACTTTGAGACTAAAGTGTTTGATTGTGAGGCCATGGAAAAAGGTAGAAAGGGTTTGGAGCTAACTAACTGAACACTTGGTACCTTCCTGTGTGGAAGTGGGGTGTTTTTGTCTAGGTAGGCTTTTTTATGGGGTCGTGTTTTGCGTTTCTTTGTAGTTTTGTTTTGCTATTTTATTTTAAACCTTTGTTGTTCCCTAGAAGGGAAGTGAAAATACCTGCTTACTTTTCTAATAAGTGGCATGTAGTGAGTTTGGGCACTTGTTGCTAATGTTATTTGTGTAGGCTGGTTTGTTTGAACCTTTCACTGACACAGTCTTTCATGTGGCACCGGTGATAGTATTTTTGTGAAGTCATTTGGAGCAGTGTGCATGTTTGAAAGCTTCCTTGTGTGCATTTATTTGGATTGGGTTGTTGTATACCTGTTGTCCTCTGCCTTTCATATGCTTGTGATTTCTTGGCTCCCATTCAGGAAAGGCTTTTTAAAGCCCTACTAACCACATAGGGCTATAGCAACTGACAAAAGTATTTACTTGAAGTCGTGCTTTATTGTGTTTGAATGCAAACTCAGCAGTGCAAAGCTCGTCTGTTTCTCTAACCATAGAACACTAACAGAACTGTAATTTGACATTGGCTTCTGCTATTTTATCTTGCTTTGTGGTAGCATCACCCATACAACTTTTAGGCTCTGGTGAGTACTTTTGAGATCAATCCAAAAATGGGGAAATCAAGAAAACAGTTACAAAATCTACTGTTATTAATTTTGAAGAGTAGATCCACAGATTAGCCTGAGATACTGCTATTGAAAAAAAGTTTGTGTACAGAGGTGTCATCTCTAAAATTGTCACTGAAAAGACCAATCCTAAACCAAAGCAATTCTTAGGTAAGGATACTACAGAATGGATGGAGCTTTTTTATTTATGTCTTAATTTTTTTAAGAATTCCAAAATAGCAATATTTTAACAGATACTTGGCAACGTTGTTAGGGTATGCCAAAGACTCGTTCAACTATTGTTTTTTATTTATTTATTCATTTTCTTCGTGCTTGGTTGCCATTCCAGCAATTGCTGGGCACCACTAAGTTTCTACTGGCCGAGCCAGAGCTGCTGCTCTTGGTCTTGGGAGCGTGGGGTTATGAAGAAGAGGGACCACATTTCTGTGTGGCAGCATGGCCCTGTCACGTACCCCAGCTCCATAGGGTCGGGTGTGCTGGGTCAGGAAATAATGGGAACATCCAAGCTGATGAAGGGAGCCATTTGCAGGCTTCATTTAGAAGTGTTTCTCAGATTAGATATGTATAAAGCTGTGGCAGTTATAAATTAGAACAAAGGAATTAATCTGATGTGTTCTCTTTTGCATTCAGTCGTGTTGAGAAGGATGGTTGCTGTGTTAAAGAAACTTGTTTTATTGACATGTTAAATTAATTATGGCTTGAAGTTACCTTGCCATAAATTTCTTAATTGCCAAATATAGTGAACAGATATTTAGCTAGAATATACAATAGAAGACAGAATAATAAAATATGAAAAAATGTAAGTTAATAATGTAATGTGTACTGAAGACATTTGGAGAGAAGGTGATCCGCTTATAATAAGCTGGAATTTTTTCTGGTGGGGACAATGAGGATATCTTACCACTACTTACTCTAAATGACATTCAGCTTCTGTAGAGTTAAGAGGGGGAGGTGGGGGAAAAGAATTTTTGCAGCCCTCAGCAAAGTCTGGAGTGACCGAAAGGCTTGCAGAACTGTTGCTGAATGGTTAATTCTGAGAACCTGCATTACTGTCACTGCACGTAGAAAGCTGAAGTTAGTAGGACTGTCAATGAGGAAAAAAAGTGGAAGGAAGGGTTATTCTTGTAAATTTAGAATGCAAAGGATGTGAAGCCTAGATTTCCTCTCCACTTTAGAAAAGCCTCACACACTACTGTGAGTGGTGGAACCACAAAACTGGCCTGGGAACAGGTGTAGAGGGAATGAAGAGTGAAGTCAATCTTAGTGCAGTGGCAACATTTACAACTCTTGAATACAGGAGTCTTTTATATATGTGGCTAAGAATACAAAAGATGAATGTGAACAGATTGAATAATAAGTACCAGTACACTATCTCAGTACTTGCCTTTTTTTTTTTTTTTTTTTTTTTTTTTTTTTTTAGTTATGGCGGTTGTATCAAATAGGTTAGTCTAGCCTGATTCACCAAAAGTTGAGTTAGGTTTAACCATGAACTTGATTATAAATACAGGAAAAGAAAGGGCCCTAGTCAGGGAAGACCGGGGAAGGAAATAGAGGGGAAAAACTACTTATACTTATCAAGGAGGCCTGAAAGAAGCAGTTTTCTAAGCCATGTTACAAACTATTAAACCCACTGTCATCTCTTGGCTGGGGTGCCTACTGAAGTACCTGCATGTGGAAGTGGTCACTACCTGTGTTTTCACTAATCACGATGCAGAGCATTGCTGTGAAAATACAAAGCAAGGTAACACTTTGAAAATTTATCTGTAAGAGTGACTTGATTCTTTTCTTCCTTCCTCAACATGACCTCCAACTAGTTCTGCTTCCTAGTGTTCTTTGGGACCATGATGATTATGCTAGTGGAGGCTGCATGTGTTTTTATAAGTGTAGTGAACAGGTATAAATTAGGATGGCAGCAGTTTCCCATGTAAACTTTAGACTGAAGCAGTGCTAATTAACTTTGAATCCTATAAGTCTTGCTTGCCTGCTCGGAGTTTCAGACTGCCAGTGGTGCCAAGCCTCTTCCTGTAAGCATATATTCTGCAGAAACTTGCTTGTGAGCCCTGCCCAGATGTTTTAAAACCTAACTTAATGAATGCTAAGATTTAAATATTTGAACCTTCGTATCCATTCAGTGGTTTCAGGATCACACTCCAAGCATTAGTATCATTCAGCTACTGTTTTCTGCTGATAAGATGCATGCTTCCTTTCGCTGGAAGTACAGAGCAGAGATAAAAAGTGTGTCATGGGTACAGTGATTGAATCACCTGCGCATTTGCTTGCTCACAGCCATTGGCGATAAAACCTTGGGAAGAAGATGTCTGTTTGGGTTGTCATAAGGAGCAGTATCAGGAACAGTGTAACAGCCAGTTCCTTTTCATGGTCATGGCTGACATCTTCCAGCATTGTCATCTGGGTGTGGGCTTCAAGGTCGGCTTCTGCCTTTTAATTAGCCCACGTAAGGAGTCTCTAGTTCCTGATTTAGTGCATAGGCTCTAGTGCTTCTACTTTCTCCCATGCTTCCCCTTGTGTTATGCAAAGTTGTCTGTAAACACAGACAAGTTTTCCTCCCTAACCTCCTGTAAACTCTGGTTTGTTAAAGTATTTAGGAAATGTTTCCCCTCATGTATGTCCCCTAAGATTAGATACACTGTCTGCAGCAGCTTTATTGTGATTTCTATATACTGGAATCAATGTGTTGTTTGGGGTTTTCTTTCTGTCTTTGTTTCTTTTTCTGTATTTGCATTGCCTACCCCAGTAAGTCCAGATCCATAGCTGTGGTCCCAACACGTTTCAGAAAGGCAGAGTCAGAGCAGTTTACTTTCTGCTGCTGCCACTGATCTGTGGTGCTTCAGTATAAAGTAACATAGTGCTTTGTATCCTCAATGTCTGATATGGGGGAGAAATGATAGTTCCTTGTTTGTAAATAACTTTGAAAATGGGTGAGATGAAGAACTACTTACTTGCATGTCAGTAATCTTTATCACTTCAGTATGCACAGAGCTTTCCACTTATTGTTTCAAACTGAAACCAAGTTAATAGCAGAAACTTGGGTTTGGCTTCCAAGCAGTATTGGTGCTGCCAAGATGAGCGTGCCTCATACTCAAGTGCTTATGAAGCTTTCTCACTGTTTAGTTTCCAGTTCTTTCTCACTCTTCTGATAACATGCCTCGTGAGGTTGCTCAGAGAGCTGTCACACCTCAGTGTCTGAGTGATGTCATCATAGTTCATTTGCTTGTGTCACATCACATTCAGTCGCTTGTAGAAGCACTAATTCCTGTGAAGAAAAATACATCTTTGTCTACCATTCTAGTTGAATGGTAGACAAAGATGTATTTAGCAATAAATCATTATTGAATTTGGAGAGATAGTTTGCCTTCCCTCATACTCTACCAGCATGTGGTTTGTAACATCTTTCTGTCAGTCTTCTGGTAATTGTCAGTCTCTCTCATGTTGGATAAATCTGAAGTCATAAAGCTCTGATTTGCTTTATCTTGGTCATACTGTGCTCCTGTCTTGAAGAGGTTGCTGTCTGTGTCCTGCTGGCAGACAGGACCACTCAGCTCACTCCTCACTGGATATAGCCTCTGAGAATCCTTCCTTTATCAGGTTGGTTGCACTGTGAAGGCTCTTCTCCCTTATAGCGTGAGGAGATTGCCTCCAGCATCTCTTCCTCCCAAGCTTGCACTCATTTAATCTTCTGAGTTTTTCCCAGATTTTTGGGGCAAAGCTGCTGACTTTCTTAAACTCTACCTGCAGTACCAAGCATCAAGCACAACGTAGATGTTGTGGTAGGCCACTCTAGAATACTGCAATCTGTTACTAAGTGAAAGCAAGTAATTTCTGGGGGCATTAATGACCATTTAATCTCCAAGGTTTCTTTCTGATATATAGGGCAGTATTTTGGCATGCTTGCGCTCCTCCATTGCTTTAGATGACACAGTTCCTAAATTGGTATTGGAGATACCGGTGCTAGGAGAGTCGGTGCTAGGCAGATTTCTCAGGGGAAAAGGACAAGTTTTCTGCAGAGCTTCCCTTCAGGAATTGTTTTCCATTTTCTTAGAGCCTGCCAGTGGGAAGTGCAGAGCAGAGCACTAAGAAAACCCCATTTTTCTCTTGCTGTGAAGGACAGAGTAGTTTGCTAAGGCACAAGCCATGCTGGGCATACTTTAGAGCTGATCTCCTGTGTGCTGACTCATCCTGGTGATCTCAGTCACTGCAGTTTGCTCTTTGCCACTTCACCTGCAGCAGCTCTCTCCTTGGCAGTGTGTCCTGTTCCCAGCACAGATGTGCTTCCTCACTCATGGCTGTGCACGCTGACAGGGTCACTTGTGTTCTTCATCTTAGACCTAGCCTGTCCTGCTGCTGCCATGCACACTGCAGATCCAAAAGGAGCCACGTTGAAGAGTGCTTTCTGCAGCCTTGCAGCAGAGCATCCTGCTGATAAACAACCTTTGTTCTCAAACACAGATTTGGCTCTTGCACTCCTCAGGCCCCTTTAAAGCACTTTGTTCATCCAAAGCACAAAATAGGTACTGACTCAGACTCCCACAAGGTCAAAGCAAGGAGAATAGGTGATTTTTCTTTTTCTGCCCTGTTTTGGTGAAGCGTTGATGTGACTGGGACCTGTTACATGCACAGGTAGGGTATGGAGGAGAAAGTGGTGTCTCCCAGACACCACTGCTTGCTGTTTGGATAGGATAGGGGCTATGGCTGCTTTTCAAGGAAGAATTCTGAAAAAACAAAACCATGATGATTTCATTTGCTCTCTTCAGAAGAAAAGCTGGTCATCAGCCTTTGTCACTGAAGATTTGTTGTTTGTGACTCTCTTTCATCTCAAGGGGACAGTGCTGACATACACACCTGACAGATGCACCTGCCCACCCTGGCTGTGTGCATCATGCAGCTCCTGGAGCTTCCACAGGGGTCTGGATGCTAGGGCCATCTGGATGCTTCTTCGTTGCTGCTGTCTTGTAGTGATAAGGAGTCTGCCCGCTAAATGTTATGGGGTTTTTTTCCCTTTTTCTCTTTAAGTCAGCATCAGTGTTGCACAGAATTCTTTCAATATTTAATAGAGGATCAGTGATGCCCATCTTCTGATGATTTCAGGAAAATGTACTGGGTTGGTTCCTTTTATTTGTTAATTATGAATATTGAGTCATATGAGGGGGTGATTAGTTCCGATATCTGGATCACAGTGACTGGTCTATGCCCATACTTGCCCAGTGCTGACTTCTTTCTGGGGACAGTTTGAGGTCATAGCAGGGATGGTCTGGAGGAGTTCTGGCAAAGACTCACTTAGCTGTTGGCCTTGTCATGCAACTCACCTTTGTGCTGTTCACTGTTGTGAATGGATAGAGTGAAAGAAACTCCAGGAGCGCTGCATGAACTTAGTCCATGAAATTAGCTTAATGTGTCTGGGAAAGCTCTCAGCTGATTGCATGTGGAATAAATCCTTTTGCTTGGGATGTGGCACATTTTCCGTCTGTTAATCAGTTGTGTGGTGCAGTGAGAAGGTGCTACAGTATGTGGCCTTCCTGTAAGAGCAAACTGCATTCCTCAGCCAGAAAAGTTGGGCTTAAGGAACTGGCACACAGCTCAGTAAAAGTCATATCAAATAAATTTTTACTTTAGTCCTCCTCTCTGGTGATTAAACTTGCACAATGGTTTGCTGTCTAGCACATGTGAACATCTACAAAGAATTTTATTCCAAGCTTTTCTTAGAGGGTGAGTGCGGAATTGTTCGGCAAGAGTATTTGTTTTAAAATGCTGCAGTATGTGTTGACACAATTTTATTATGTGCAATACACAATATAATCCAAATTGTAAGGATGGAGCTGTATGGATGTGAGGTGGGGTTGGGGACTAGGTGAGAGCAGGAATGCCAGTGAATGGAATGAATGTCTTGATATCCTACTTGAAATGGAAGCAAATTCCCACCTGTAAGTTTGTGGAACACAATTGTATGTAGTTGGGTGGCTCTGGCTTACTGTGGTCTTTTAGCCTAGCTGAAACAGGATAAGGAAATTCTTTAAAAGCAGAGATTTAAAAGCTCAGACCTCATGATTTGAGGGAACCTGTTAACTGGACTAAAGTGATAATGTTAGCTTTTACCACACTGAGAGGGTGTGTAGAACACAAGGGTTATATGTCATTTACACTTTTTAGGGAAACTGAGGTAAAGATAATCTCAGTGACTCCTAAGGGATAAAGTAAAGCACCCATCATCTTATTGAAAATTATTTTGCTTGCCTCCCAGGTATACTAGAGTATGCCTCAAAAATGAACACCTTAATTTTACTGCATTTTGAAAGATAGTTTTCAAACTTCTGGGCTTTTAATTTAACATTATAGTGTGAACTCCAAGTTCCAACGTGTCTTTCACAAGACGTGCAGACATTATGATTCAAGTCAGTTTAAATATCTGAATGCAGGTTTCTTTGGTGCTTTTGCTTCTTAAGCTGCTATGTTCTTGATGCTTTAATCCTGTGTATTTTCTAAAAGTGATTAAGAAGTAAAGCTTTTTGTTAATAACTGTGATATATTTCTAGACTAACTAAGACTATTTTAAATCATGCAAACTTTTTCAAGATGAAATGGAAATTACAGGGCAAATGACGGTATATTTGTTAATCACTTTCTTGAAGAAAACATGCAGCATCTTTTCTTCATGATAGTTTTTCTAGTACAAAAGTGTTCAATTTTCTTACACTGATGGTTAAGAAATAAACCACTGAATTGATTAAAAAGATTTCACAGGATGAAAAATTCATTTTCTTTACAGATTGTCCTGTTCAATAGCATGAGGATAGTAAAATCTGTAGAAAACCTTCTTGAAAAAGGTAAAGAAGGCTGATAGAACATTTCTGTAGCATCCAAGAGCTTGTATTTCATCAAGCTGGATGTGACTGTAAGACCCTGTCTCAGATCATCAGTTGAAAGGTTTTGAAAGAGCATTGTATCTGCTGGGGGTTAGAGAACACCTCAGCTTTTGGCAAATAATTTTATCCTAGAATTAAGAAACTGTTGTTGATGAAACTACTGTCCAACAAAAGAGCTCCAGTAAAAAGTTTAGGCTTCTTCAAAGTTATGTAGATTCCTAATTTTCATTTATTTATATATAATGTATATAATATATATATTCACACACAAATGTGTGTGTATTTAAATGTTTATATTGTCAGTCTGGTTTTTTTCTAGGGTTGTTAAAGAAACTGGGTTCTCAAGCAGTTGAAATTGAGTCCTTTGATGCTGGCGGATTTGAGACTAGGGAAACTTCCATGAAAAGTGGAAAGCAGGATGGTAATTATAGGTCACTTTGCATTTCTGTTTTGCTTAATTTACAATCTGAAGTACAGTCAGGTGGTTGGGCATTTGAATGTTACAGCTGTTACAGTCTAATCACAGGAATTCGGTGAGACTAGTCATGTGTTTCCTTCTACAGATTCCTAGAAATGTTAGTGGAGACTACTCTGTGTCTTCAGTTATTAAAAAGAAAAACTAAGTGAAGTAAATAAAATTATTACTGTGGTTGTCACTCAGGGATATCAAAAGAAAAAAAAATACTCTCTTAGTCTGTGAAATTGCCTGTAGTGTTAATTTATTGCTATAAAGATAGCATGGAGATGGCAAATATATTGATATTTCATTAAAAGAAAATTTCAGATGTGTTAGTTTTTTGTATTTAAAAATGTGTTCATGTGTAGATGAACATTATGCCCCCATTAGCAAGATTGAATTGATGGCATTACTGTTGAAATTAAAAATAGACCAGTGTTTTTGAAATAGAAAATTTTGCCTGTTTATGATTTGGTTCAGCTAGACCAAATTAACTTGGACACTTAGCAGGGTCTCTCATTTATTCTGGCGTAAGAACAAGCATTGGGCAGAGCTTCCCAGTCTCAAAAAACGCGATGATGGTAAGAGGCCTCCATAGTGTTCCCAGCCAGCTGAATGCCTGAGGTATTTTGCCATACAGGAAATCAATTGCAGCTGAATGTGCACTGTTTCCACTTCAAGTATATAAACAGGCCTTATGATGATATAAAAAAGAAGAAAGATATTAAATAGTTTCTTGAAAGTTCAGAACAGAAACATTTGATGTTCATTTTCTGTGGATTCTTCACTGTCACCTTTGGCTCAGTTCATGGCACAAAAATAGCACAGAAGGAGAGATGAATTAATGTTGGATACTCTAGAAAAGGGAAACGTAAAGCAGTATCTTAGAGAAATGAAAATAATAAAAAAGGTATCCTTGTTCAGTTCCAGTTGATATTCTGCTGAGGCTGGGAGGGGTTACAAGTTTAATAGAGGGAATGAGTTCTTTCCCTTGTTAAATCAAAAATCCTCCATTTTTAGGCTTCAAAGCAGGCTAATAAATTTTGTGAGAAAAAGCTGCACTGCAGTTTTACTTAAATAGCTGGGTTTGGTAGGAGAAACGCTATTTTTGTTCAGATGTTTTTCATGCTTTGTTGATCTTTGGCAAATACCTAGATTTGATGGAGGCACCAGGCAGATCACAGTGACCCATGTCTCTGATGTACGTTATAGGCCACTGATGTTGCTTACCAGGGAAGTGAGGGCTCATTTGGATAGAGGTTTCCAGCCATTAAAGATAATTATGTTGAAAATCAGCTTTAACAATTTCCAGAAGGAGTGTGGCCTGAAGCCCTTGGGCTTTAGAGCTTGGGAGCCCAGCATTACTTCCTTGCTTCAGCACAGGCATACAGCATGACCATAGACAAGCTGTCTGATCCAGATTTTTAAAGATATGTAGGTAGGCAGAGGTGGTAAAGGCTCTTAATGGGATTTTCAGAATCACATTAGTTTCTAATTCCTATTCAAAATCTGACTCCTTAGCTTGTCTGAACTGGATTCAGCCCGTGCTATGTTTTATTCAGCTCTTTAGGGCAGAATGGGAGGTGTACGTATGGTGAGCGTGACTTAAGGGGAATAAACTGAGGTGTGCCTAGACCCCTGCTGAGCCGTGCAGCTGAGCTCCCTTTTATCCTTTCTCTAATTCCATGATTTCTACCCTCCTTCCTGCAGAATGCCAGAGACTCAGCGGAGGAGAGGAAAAGTGACTCCATTTTGCCCAACCTAACAGCGATATATTCGGTGAGTACTCTACCAGGTAAATTTTTTTTACTCTTAACTTTTTAATTTAAACTTTATTTTAAATGTGAGATGATGTTTGGTGTGCCTCTGACTGAGAGGATTACCACTGGTGTATGGTGAATGTGCCTCAGGTTAACCATGAGGCTGCTCAGTATCCAAGCCCACAGTAGGTCACTGTGCTGAACGGGCCTGGCGTGTGGGTTAGCCAGGAGAGGGGGTGTTCCTCATGTGCACACTATTGGGATTTTATGCTAATTAAATCCCATTTTGGGGGGGGGCACCTAAGCAGTTACGGGAGGTTAACTGTTCAGTTTTAGCCTTTGTTTCTGAAACTGAGGTTTTGCTAAAGATCTGTAGATGAAATTTTGTTCGGTTGCTTGATTCTCTCTCCTTGGAAGTAAAAGTGCCACTTTCATGGAGAAACAATGGTCTCCCTATGGGGATGGGGAGATCCAGGACAACTTTGTTCTCCTGAGATTTCCCATGTTAGTCCATGTCATTTTAGCTTATTTTTTTAGTGATTTGTTTACGTAATCTCATTGCCTGACAGTCTTGGAGCATCTAAGGAACTTGGGAATGTAGGAAAAGCAGGTTTATATGCCGTGGAAATGTAACCTGATTGCAATAACTGATTTCACTCCTTTGATTATCTGAAACAAATTGACATTCCAGAAAGCTTCACAATAGGGCTGGAAGGAGACTCTACAGAAAATATTAAAAAAGAGAGCTTTAAGCAAGATTCCTTTCTCCTCCTCTCCAACAAGAAAGATTCCTTGTGCTAACCTAAAGGAATCTTTTCTTCTCTCTGGAAAAAGCAGATGTTCAGTGGCTAACAACTCAGACACTGCTATTTGGAAAAACTTGATGCATTATAGGTAATATACTTCGCTCCTTGCAGTGCCACTGTTGAAACCAGTGTAGCATAGATAAGTTTATAATTAAAAAAAAAAAAAAGAAAGGTGCATTATGTTAATTGCCCTGTGACCTTCAGAGGGAATACTAATATGCTATATTAGACCACTAATAAATAATATTTATTCTTTTACCTTGCTGATAGTGGGGCTTGTAATATAATTTTGTAGCATGTATTTATGATCCAATTGTGCTCAAACATTTATGAAATTTTAGAAGAATATCAACTTTATTTTGATTTCAATGCTTTGAGATTGCATAAGTGTAATAGAGAGACACTTGCAGGGTTGTGTAGCATTAGATTGAAGTTTACATCTGACAAACATTAGTGAGATCTTACTTTCCTTTGGATCCAAGGGAGAACAGTCTCTGTAAGTAGAAAAACGTTTTGTGGAGACTGCAAGAGGAAAGACCAGAAATTCCTCTTCAGTCTTTTCCAAAAATAGCAAGATTTGAATAAGGTTACATGTTTTAACATGCATTAGAGAAAAATAATTGGCATGACCTAAATTCAGTACACTAGTTTTCTGTGTTATTTGCAGTTAATTACTGGCATATTTTTTTATCCACAAGCATGGAGGGGCTGTACATTCCCATCTTCCACACAGGAAATAATTCTATTTATTTAGCTTGAAGTTTGTGCATATCCAAATGCATGCAAAGTATTTGCCTAGTGACCTTAGAGTGAGTTATTTGCACAAACTCTCCCCCTTCCCTGATCTCCATTTCATTTCATGTGTGCTGCTTGGCCTTGGTTTTGAGTTGCAGTGGTTTTATTCTGTTTTCATGATGAACAGAAAAGCCAACCAGACCAGCAGACTCGAATAACCTCTTTTCTGAAAGTGGAGATAACATGGATTGTGCCTGTAGCCCAAGATGCAGAGGATTTCCTAAGATTCTTTGGGATCCCTGGCAGAGAAGCATTCACTGTGAAGTGCTTAAAAAAACTGTTGTGTCAACAAAGCTGGAGTGTGTGGGAATGTATCAACTAAGGGGATAAGGCATTCAAGGACTAGATGAAGTGCATATTGTAAGGAATTCATTTTGTGCGAAAAAGGAAGAAACACAAAATATGAGAATTGGTGCTCTGTAAAAATAGGAGCTTAATGGTTTAGGCAGATAGAGTTTTGAGGGATGGCTGTTGAATCTTACCAAATAACCACCGGTAATTTTGCCAAATTTGCTTTACATGTCAGGCTTAAATCTGGAATAACTAAGAATATTTTCATTCTGAACAACTTTTGGGGGTGGTGGGGGAAAATGTTTTATGAAATTTTTTTCTAATTTGCTATTGTCCATTTGACTTATATTACAATAATATTTGTTTTTAATTGTTTCAATAAGTTGGTGGTTAGAATGTCTTTAGAAGGATTGAAATGGGCTTCAGCATCTATTAAATCATAAAATGTTGTAGCAGCGAAGGAAACATTAGATCAATATACTTTATTCTGACAATTCTGTGTGACTTTTAATATGCAGTGTGTTTATGCTAAAAGTCAATACATTAAAAAAATTCCTCGAGCATTTGTGCATCACTGAATGCTTTGTTTAGGTCATGCCTTTAGTGTTGTGAGGGCTTGCAAATCTGTGTGGGGGTGGAGAGGAATGATCCTATGCCCACGTATGAGCTTTTCTGTAAGTTGGGTCTATTTTTGGTATGCAATGAAACAGAGGTACAGAGTGAAAATAAGGGTTCAGTTGCAACGTGAAGGCCTGTAAAAGCTTTCCTATTGTGGGAAGTGCCTACCAAGCTCTTAGAGCAGTTGCATTAGTGTCCATGGGAATATTTGGGGTTTAATTTAGCATGCTAGATTAGGGCCTAATTCCTTAATTAAGGCTCACATTTTTAATAAGTTTCCTGCAAACCCTTTGTGGCTGACTACAGTTGTGGAACAGACATAATATAAAGCCCATCTCTAGGGTTTTCTGTTACTGGCAGTTTTATGAAAGCTGTCATTCTGTTTCAGAGCGATGAAGCTGACCAGCAAACATAATCTTTAATGGGAGGATTCAAGATCTGACTAGACTTCTTAAAAAATGCTAATCCAAATAATTTATGCCAGCGATGTATTGAAATTCTATGTACCTAGTACATTTAGACTAATGTTTTTATAAAAATTGTGATAACTGCTTCAGAAAGGCCTTTGTTAATTGCAAAAACGGCTTTTCCAGATAGAGGCTGCTTAATTCTCTTGTCAGTTCCCATGTTTGGGATTTTCTGCTGTGAAAAGGCGTAAATGAATTGTCTGAAAGCATTCAGAAATTGTATAATTAGGATTTTGTTTAACTTGTAGGCAAAGTGGTTTAATTTTTAAACATTTGTATATTAAAGTGTTGAAGAAAAATTCTTATACGTATATATTTTTTTTAAAATCCAAAGAAACAAGCTCACTCACGCCTATCTGCTTTCCCCCTGCCACACTTGCTTGGAGCGGTCAGTCCTTTCCCGCTGCCATCTCCCATTGTTGCAGTCAAGTGACCAAGGAGAAGTGTATACTTCCTTTTGTGTCCTGTAGATAGGGCTTCGTAATTGATGACTGCTGCTTTCTTTCTGGCAGAAAGGAAATGAATGGGCAGTAGTGATTATAGCACATCTGTTGTTTTCTGGTGAGCATCCTGTACAGCAGTGAAACTGTCTTGAAGACTACTTTTTTTTTTTCTTTTTCTTTTTTTCTATTCAGGACTAGTTAATAGTCATGACAGGGGACTAGTACAGGGACAGTGTTGTTCCTTTATCACAGGTGCAGCCAGAGCAGAAAAAGCAAATTGCACACTGGAAGAAAATAATTTGCTTTTCAAACAAGTGCATTTTACACATGCATACACACACACACACAATCTTACAAAATCTTTATGGATGTGCTATGTATTGATTGCAAGTGAGTCCTGTCTTCATAGTTGACTGCCTTATAGATTTAATACTCCAAAATCAAGCTGGAAATGGCTTCCTTTGGGGAAGGGGAGAAATAAAATAGCATTCATACCAAGGACCCAAAAGGTGAAACATTCACACATCTTTCACTACATTTTCTAAGATGCCATTTCCAAGTCTGCGATGCCATTGTCCAGCTCCTGCTTGAGCATCTTCTGCTTGATGTGTTGCAGCACAGCTCTCAGAAGTGCTGAGAAACAAACTAGGGAGCTCTGTAGTGTGCTCCTGCTCTCCCAGAGAGGAGGTTGGGCATGTATGGAGCTCCTTACTTGGCTTTACATATGACAGAGAAAGAAGTTCTGGGGACAGATGAATGGTGAGCTGTTGGTCAGTGTCTGGCCTGAGAGAAGAATGGGACTTGGCGCTGGGGAAGGCAAATGTCTGGAGAAATGATTGAAAGAGGCCAGTAAAGCAGCTGAGTGAAGTAGTTTATGGTAGCAGTGTACCGCAGCTTGTCCCTTCCATCACACCAGCCATAATTTTTCCACAACTTTTTCTTTCTAACTCTTGTATTATAAACATGTGAAAGTGGTATGGACTCTATGCAAACCCTGAGTGCGTGTCTTGAGCATTTTGTTCTCTCTTGCCATGCAAAGTGTTTGAAAAACCATTAATTGAAGCTCTGTAAGTCCCAGTTCTTACCACTTATTTAGTTGCTTGTTCCTTCCTTTTCTTTCATCCTGTTTATTTGCACCATTTCTTGTAAATAAGATGCCAGTATTCTGCTTTTGCACAGACTAAACAGATTGGTACTTGAACTAACAGAGTTTGTGTTGGGCTTGGATGCAGCTGGTTAGCTGAAGTCAGCGATCTGGGTAGTGCTGCCCTCTTCCTTGGGGGTTTCTGATGGGTATTGGATAAAATTGGGGTTTTTTTCAGCCCTTTCTTGCCACTTGCAATCCCGAGAGCTGCTTTGTCCCTATCCTCTTAGGAGAGGACAAATGGTACGTTGAGATGTACAGCTTCCTATCCATAGGATGCTGTTTAGCTGGGAGCTTACGGCCTTTCAAAGGTTTTTCAAATAACAGATGCACCTGGTCACTAGAGATGGGAAAAGTGAGAGAGCATTCTGTGCTGTAGGTGCACACCAACATGGCTGAACACAAAATTCATGGTACCATAAGTGAATCATGCTGCAGTTAATGTACCAGGTTAACCTTTAGTCATTCCTTGATCAGAGCAGAATTCAGAAGATGAAAAAGCAGGTGACATAACCCCAAATTTAAATATTTAAATTTAAATTGAATGGGGTTTCCTTCTACCTGTGATAAAACTGGTGGTTTTTTGTTTGTTTTTTGTTTTTTTCAAAAGACTTATCTAAGAGTAATTTAAGCAACTAAGTAATCCTTTTGCTTTCTGAGTGAGATACACAAAGACCCTATTCATGCCTCTGAAGTCTTTTAAACATTTAGCCTACCCCCATAGGATTTCAGAATTATCTTGCATCTCTTGGCAAGCATTATGGTGTAGCTAAATATTAGTCATGGCAAAAGGCAAGTAATACAAGAAAAAAACCACAGAATAATTCAGAATTTATTTGTTCAAGGTTTTGTAAATTCCATTTTATGGATCTCTTAATATATGGAGCTTTATAAAGAGTGCATTATTAAGAAACATAATATATTGTTAATTTGAGCTTTTTACAATTCTGAGCACTACATTGATAGATTATTCTGCACCACTTGAATTACTTGTGAGAAACACTTGAGTATTTGTGTGACTTAATGTATTCAAATTACTGTATAGGAGTTTGCTAAGATAGTTTTTTATGCAATCTTGGCTTTGAGAACAGATGTGACTTCTTTTATCATGAATTTAAGATGCAGTACATGACCTAGAGCATGACTATAGATTCTTTTACAAAATTTTCAAAGACAGCTCTTTGAGTACATATGCATTGATGACTATACACACAAGCCAAAATCCTATTAAAAATTAAAAATACTTCTGCCATTGAGGCAGATAGTCATTAAAGCTTGATACATAGCTCTTCAGTAAAAGAAACTTCAACAAGACCTTCAACCTCTAAAAGAAAGATTAGCTACTGCTTTTATCAGTATGGACATCGCTTTGAAGAAACTGAACATCTGGTTTCCTTCTGGGAGAATTATGTTCTGTCCACTTGACCCTTTGTAAAAGTAAATATTTTTATTAGTTATGTTATATAGGAATTTGAAAAAATATTTAATACATGAAAATTATGAAATTTCATGTATTTAATACATGAAATCTCATATTTAGCTTCAGTTACAGAAGTGCAATACATCAAATGATCTTATGTTCTTGATTAATGAGTTTCTATTTTATTAAAAATTATACCAGTATGGAATTTGATAAGAGACATAACATTTTCTTTGTTTTCCTTTTAATAAGAAAGTTATTTATTTTTCTCCCTTTCTCCCTTGTCCCCTCCCAAAATTATTTTGTCAAACCACAGACATTTCAGCCATCACTCCTTTCCTTCAGCTGTGACTGTAAACTGCACTTCCAGCATGGATCCACCTGGATGATATTTGCTTACCATATAATTTAAACATGTAAAGTTACTTAGTAAAGATAGTTACATGTTTTGACTGTGATCAAACAGACGTTAAGGTTTATTTGAGATGTAGATTCTAATCCTGTTTTCAAGGTAGAATAGAACAGGCCATAATATCATAGTTATATTTATTTCTTCTATGTAAAAATAGATTTCTTAGGAAGAGTGCCCTCCATGCATCACAGGTTTAAACACAAATTTCTTGTTTTGTGCTGGTATGAGAGTGAGTGGATATCTTCTAAAATACACAATGTAGCCTTTTAACTAAGGAAGGCATTGGACTTAATGCAATGTTACACTCGAAAAATTATTTCACAAGTCAAGCCAGTTAGGAATTTTTCAGCCAAAAATACTTTGTTGGAAAACAACAATTTATTGAAAACAGAACATTTCACACAAGCAGTTTTCGACAAAATTATCAGCAAGAGAATTTTTTCAGATATAGGATTGTAAGAAAACCTGTTTCGGTTCCATGGAAAAATAACAATGTAACTTAAAACTCAAGGAAATACTATCTCTCTGGAAAGCTCTGTCTCTATTTTTAATTATACTTTCTTTTGAATTGGAGTCCTTTAATGATTTCTAACTCTTTCTCACAAGGAACGTGGCTATTTTCAAAATTCTACTTTTCATTTTTCCATTAAGTGGGAAAGATGGCTTCCTAGTTTATCCTAGTCTATTGATCCCCATTTTTGCAAATTTTTCCTATGGAAAAGAGTATTCCATTGTTTTAATGCAAACTTGCTGACAAATGGCAGACATTACATGACTCAAGTCATGGCAAATGATTCCCTCTGTTCTTTTTCATTCCCCATTTGACATGTATCAAAATCTGCTGATGACTTATGAGTGAAATTAAGACTTACTCCAGTAAGTGACTGTCAGTGAAGTTAAGACTTACTCCAAATTCTTATAAATTTTATTTGTCCCATTTGTTGTTGTTGTTATGATTGGTCTAAACTGTGTTGCTTATGTAATAGGCACTGTAAGTGCCTGTCTCTTTACTGGATGTGCCAGGGTTGAGGGTTTATTAATCTTCAGGGTGAACTAAAGCCTTTCAAAAGACTGTGCTATCAGAGTAGACAGGTTTTGATTAAGTGGGTTGCAGGATAATTGAGCAACACTTGTGCCAAATATGTCTAGGATCTAAAGCAAAAATACAGAGTTTATGTGTTTATTTTGGGAATAGGTTCATAGTTGTACGTTTGCCTTGTACAGCAATATTTATGAGAAATGACATTGAAGTGGACTGTAAACAGCACATTATAATATAAAATGTTGCTGTGTCTCTGAAGCACATCTGGTAATACAAGATGTAAAGCTATTAATTTGGTCAGGACAATGAGTTCTTTATGAATTGGGACTAGCCCATTGAAATGAGTTTGCTCCTGAATTAATGATGATGGAGGGTGGGGAATTTGGAGTAATGACCATCTGCTGGGTTGTTGATGTCCAGCAGGCTTTGAGAGACAGAGTGACGCCTGTGGTAACATGCTTGGGCAAATCTTAATTTCTGTATTGCTACTAAGCATAGAACAAGGAAACAAAAGATGGATGAAACTGTAAAATTTAGGTAATTTTTGCATGAGACAACTGTCTTCCAAGGGTTGAAGCTTACTATTATTCTACATTCCTGAGCACAGCTTGATTTGCTTCCCCCACCAGCCAGGAGAGATGAGAGACAAAAAACCCAAATGTTTTTTACTCTGGGGACTGGAGGAGCCCCACACAAGTGCTGTTGTGTTTCATCTCCTATGGTGCAACAGTGCATATGTGATAAACTGAGTCCCCAGCTCTTCATCCCTGTTGCTATTCATCCCATGTACTGAAATTGCTTCCCAAGATGTAGTTTATCTGCCTGAAACTCTAACTCTCATGAAGCTCTTTAACAGCCTTTCAGCACTGAGAGTGGTGTACATTTCTTGAGATTGTCAAATCATATTTTGTCTTACCCATACCTTTATGAGACTTAAAGATACCGGAGTGTAAATTGTGTAGTGTAAATAACTGTATAAATGAGGGAGGCATGAAATTCCCTTGCACAAGTAATTTCCTTCCCTGCTTGCTTGGATATTAGTCTTCAAGGAGAGTGACATAAGCTGCTGCATGCTTGCTGGAAATGAGATGAGTACCTGGGGTGTTTTCCTTAAAATGAACTGGCAGTACTGGTAGAAAAATGCGTGCTTCTTTCTGTGTATGTGGAAAGCATAGTGTAAACACACATCTATTTATAAGTAGGCATCATACAAATATCTTAATATCTCTATAGTGTCATGCTTCCTGCCGTTGATCTTTGTCACTAAAAGTAAACAAATAATTTTTCCTTGATGATTCTTACACATTAAGGTTGCAAACCTCTACTTCCAAAAATGCTGCTCATGGTAAATATCTTGAAGATTACACCATCCATGGTGTTCTGGTATGATTGGTTGGAATATTTTCGAAGATTATTTCATACTCTTTGTGAAGTGTTCGTTTGGATATAGCATTTTCCCTGCAGTCTACAGAAGCAGGCCCACACTTGGGAATAGGTGGAGTGCAGCCTTCTTAGGGAGGCACCAGTATCCCAGAGGAAAAGCGGAATGTAAAACATTACCCAATAATCAGGCACTGGGGGACCCGTGGGCCATCTTCCTCAGGCTCTGCATTTGTAGAGCATTCAAGTGTTCTTCCTAAGAGATTTCTTTTCCTTTATTGCAGCCAAAAGGTTGATAATCTTTTTTTCATTTGGTATCTTCTTATAAGATCTTGCTAAGTAACCACTCCGATACATCAGTTAAAGTAGATATTTGATGGAGTTCTTGCAGGGTAGAAAAAAGAGCAGAACTGCAGCAAAAGCTCACAGAATGTGTATGTGGTTGAAATTGACTTTATTATCTATTTCAGTTTTAATACATGCTTGAATTGGTAAAAGAAAAATATATTTTTGTAGTTACTTCTCTGAAAAGTGGAGAAGTTCTCTTATTTCCTTGGAGAAATATGCTGAATCTTCAGCTTCAGAGATTTGAGGCTCGTAGTTATGGACAATCTGTTTTAGCTAGTAACTTTTGTAGCAAATTAATTAATCAAATAGTTGAGTTTCTGTGTAAATTTTGCTGACAGTTAACTTTGGAAAAAGACAAAATAAATCTAGACATACTGTAAAGGTTATGCTAATTCAACCCATCAAAGTTTACATGTCACACCTCATTCTTTAGTTTTGTAGTTTTGTTTTGGGGTTGTTTTTTTGCTTGTTTGGTAGTAAGAACAATTTGAAAGAAGTACCACATAGTTTACATGTTTTGAAATAGATAAATTTTTTCTTGAATTTAGGTGTAAAAACTCAAAGCTGTCAAAAATAACAGGTAATTTTCAAGTTTGGTAGTTGCCATAATGTTCACTATAGTTGCCTTTATTAAGTATCCTGGGTTCCTGTTTTCCACAAATTGGGGTAGATGCTAAAATGACTGAACAGTTTTCAAAAAGTTTGGCCTTTGTTTTATAACTAGGATTCATTGCAGATTCTTCCCAAACTTTAATAGTTTACGCTTAAACTGTATTACAATTTGATTTTTTGAAAAAAAAAAAAATCCAAAGCCCCCAAACAACAAAAATTACCTCGCATTAAGGATCTGCTTTACATTTCATGCTGGCATTAGCATGATGGTGCCACAGGGATGCCCACACTTAAACTTGTGTATGGAACAGCCAAAAGAGGACTTCGCTTGCTACAGGAGGGCTGGGCTACTGCCTCTGAACTCTGCTTGTGCAAAAATCTCTTGCTCTGACACAGTGGAAGGAGGTATCCACCATTTGTTGGATACACAGGAACTGAAAGTTGCAGAGAGATTTCTTGAAGTACAGAGAAAGAAAATTATGCTTGTTTCAGAAAGGTTTGTATCTGGTCTGTTTTAAAGGTCAGGACTGAAAGGTAGAAGCAAACCCTGACCCAGTGGCATATGCATAAGGGAAGAGGAGTTCAATTGCATGTAATTATACTTTCTCCTCTGCAGAAAGTATAATTGTCTTTTATTCTTTCTTCTCTCCCTGTTCTGCTTTTTATGCCAGTGTGTGTTTTTCTGTCTCTGTCCCCAGTCAGAGTTCTTTAAGTCTTTGAAGCATGTAATAAGACACAATTAAGAAAAAATTGTTCTAAACTATGTGTCAATAAGTTTTTATGAGCGTAGGTGGTGTGAGAGAGGAGTACTGTAAGGTTACACCTGTGTAAAATTAAGATGGGCCCAGGGGTGTTCCCAGGCCTGGGAGAAGATGGTCTGTGATGGTCATGTTTGCTGGTATGATGTTGGGAAATGACACAGATGGTTTCCAGGCATGAATCAGTCCCTAGTGCAGTTCAGCCATCACTTGAAAGATGGTTCTTATGCACCCTGTTTTGGAGACTAGGATTATTCATTGCCAGATGTGTTATTCTGTCCCAGCTTGCTTTTGCACCCAGGAGCACTTTTTGGGAACATCTAATGCATTAATTTAAGAATAACCTTAGTTTTTCTGATAGTGAAACCCTGCAATGTGACGTCAGCATTTATTCAGCATCAGAGAATCTGCAGATTGGTCCAGAAATCCCACGAGTGTTTTCACTGTGGGGATGATCAAGGGTCACGTTTTATTTGATGTCAGCACATCTTCTCAGTCAGCATTTCTCTGCAGATTTTTAGTTCCTTGCTTGGGTAAGTTTTCTCCACAATTGCTATTGTTTATTTCAAAGTGAATTTCTGAATTGTTTGTTCTGTAGAGAGAAATGGAGGAGTTTGGAACTGGGAAGGAGGAAACAGAAGAGTTTGGAACTGACTTGGCACTTGTTAAATTGATATGCCCTGGTGGGTGAACACATAGTGGTGACCATTAGGGAAAAAGTGATAGAAGCTTGGTGGCATCTCTGGGAATTCTGCAAGGCTGTGGGAACAGTGACAGGATGAGGAGGAGATCAAGTAACTGTCATCGAATTTAAAGGGAGCAAATGCTTCTTCCCCCTACTCCTCTTGCCTAAATGCAGTAAGGCTTAGAGGGCTATAGAAATCCATTTGCTGATCAGACAGAGTGGTTCCCTGCTTTTTGTGGTAACGTACATAGCTCTTGGTGTGTGTCTGAAATACAGCAGGGACTTTTTTTTTTTTTCCTGTAGCCCCACTGAATAGGCTGACATAATTTCAGAGTGAGGCAGGGCCAGGTGGTTTCCTCTCTCTGCTGTGCCTCTTGCTGGGTTCAGTGGGAACCTGGTGTTGTTAGTATGCACTCTGTGTGCCTGTGTTCCTCAGAGGACAAAATGTGGGCTAGGCAGCAAGAATGGAGGAGCTGGGGTTTTTGTGTACTAAGGATGGCATTACATAACTTGAAACAGCATTATTGGAATACCTCTGTGTTGTTTCAGTAGATCAGTGCTTAATTTTTGAATGAAATATTAAGGTTTATAAATGGTTAGTTGTGTGTCTTGGCAGTGCTTTAGGTTTTTTCCCCAGTTACTAAACTCAGAAGGGTGTTATGCAGAAAGTTCACATAAGTTATTTCTTCCCTTTAAAGTGGAAGAAAAGGAACTTTCATCTGAATTCACTGGGCTTAGCTCTGAGAATTCAAAAGGCTTTGGAAACTGGCTGAAGCTCTTGGTACTGACTTGAGTAATATCCCTTTGAATATTTACTTTAATCAAGCCGATTTAGAGATTCCCGCTCACACCCCGTCCTTATTTTTGTTGGTTTCCAGTACTAGATCAAATGACCAATGAAATATAAAGTTGTTTTCTTAAAAATAGGTTCTTCTGGAGTTGTCAGTGGTATTGCTATAGCTGGATTTTGTGTTATTTTAGCACATAATAGGTATTTCTTTGTTTCTGTGTTTGAAAGATAAGTCTAAGTTATTTATTTTCTGAGAAGGTGAATCAAGTATCAAAGTGCACAATGGCTCAGACTCCATGCAGTTGTAGAGAATTACTTATAAACAACTGATTGATCAAACCATGTCTCTTAGACTGATGTAGAAAAACAGTCATCTGAAGGAAATCACCTTTCCAACTATAATACTCTTAAGTCATGTTATTATTCCCCCCTGTGTTGTTTCTGAATGGAAGTCACATTTTGGTCAGCGAAGGTTTGCATTTGGCAATTCAATGTTTACTAAGAAATTTGGCTCTTCTGAGAAAGAATACTGGAGACAAGAGGCTTTATGTATTTGTATAGAATGAGTTTCCATGTCTAGAGAATACAGCAGTTTAACTCAAAAGAAATGTTTATTCAACAGCTTGTCACCTGCTTCTGTCAAAATGGTCATTCAAATTCCTTTGGAAATTCTGGCAGGTTAAAGATTGTTACCTTGAGTGGTTTCCCTTTCAACAGTTTTAGTCTCCTAGAATCTGTACTTGAGCTGATCAAGTACAAGTGCTGAAATAAATTCCTTTCCATTTCTAGTCCTATTTCATGTAATATTCCTTATTCTTTCTAATGAATATATTTAATGACTCTATAGTGCATGTGCTCTGTGAGGGATAAAGCATGAATGTAATTTGAAACTGTAGATTCTCTGTGCTCTCGCATGCAATTCAGTGCCACAAAAGCCAGTTGGACTATGCCTGCAGTTACAGAACTCTGAACTGGGGACATACTTTTCAAAGCCAGTGTACAGCAAGAGGGCTCCGGCTTCTCCATCCCAACTAGTTACAGTGTTCTGCAGATAACTGCAGGCTTTGGCTCTAGAAGGCATGTTGTTTGCAAGCCATGCTTCAGCAGTTGCACTCTGGAGTGGCTTGATAAATGGTGGAGTGTTTTTACAGGAAATGTCCCAATCTGAGTTATGAGGCCATTCATTTGGGTAAATTGCAAGGGGATGGACTCAATGCTGTTAGCTGTAATGTCTGTTATTAATTTCCTCTTTTTTAACATGTGTGCTCAGTGTGTATATAAATATATATACATATATACACATAGATGTATGTATTCCCAAAGTGGGGAGAAGGAAAAGCTGGAGGAACGTGAAGGGGTCCTGCAGTCAGCTGCCTGAGCCAGGGCTGGGGGGCTGCCAGGTTCGGCAGCGTTCAGAGCCTGCAATATGTCAGGGCTCAGAAAGCTATTAACTGTTGATTCTTTTGTGTGATTTGCTGTGTTGTTTCCTAATGTTGCATACTCTGTGATGAAAACAAAACCCCAAAATTTTCATTGATGATACTTCACTGCAGTCAGAAAGTTAGATGGACTTTTTCTGATGGCTGTGGGTAAAAACCCCGCAACAAACGTGTTTTAGAGGGCATGCCTAAGTAGTTATGCATGGCTGTACTTTGGCTAGCCACTCAAATGACAATTTCTGGAAAAGCCAGCTGAGTATTACTTGTCTAATAATTATAAAGTCTACATCTAAACCTCTCATTTTAGCAGTAATGCCATACTCAGGCAATGGCAGTGGAAGGAGACACACAAATGGGCTTTGTAGGAGCCTGTTCTCCTCATGGTGAATCTGTGTCTGAGTCTTTCCTTTTAAATGTAATGGTGTCACTGTGTGTCATGGAGACAAAACTAATGAAGGATCCACATATAAAGCAATAATTATCCTTTATTCTGGTTTCAAGTAGATTTCCCCTTCGTGAACATTCCCCTTGTCAGCAATGCCAAACAAAACATTCCTTTGTATCTCCCCCCACCAGATTTAACTCTCCAAATGAGTTTACAGTTGAAGAGGAAAATATCATTCTCTCTTCTTTACTTGGAATTAACAAGTCTTTAGGAAAATTTTTAAGAAAGTAAATTGACTTTCTGGACAGTGCTGACATTTTTGTCTTTCATCAGTATGACCTTATTCTGGAAGTTCTGTGGTTTTCTTTTACAATGAGGTATGAAGTTATTTCTTTGAAAATTTGCAGTGAATCCAAACATATTACAAGTATTTTACAGAAAAGGTGTAGTAACCTAATTGGAGTTGATGCATACTAATTTCTCTGCTGTTAGCCAAACTGGAAGAAAAACAGCAGTACTTTTAAAAAATATGTGCATGAGAGAATAAATTTGTGATTTTAATTTGGTGCAGAGCAGCATTTTGTGGTTTGCTGTTTTTTGGTTTGTTTTTATTTTGGGAGGTGGGGGAGAAGCTTTCAGAAACGTATTTAAGTGCAGAGAAGAAATACCCCTGAAACAGCTGATTTTGAAAAGCACTTTTCTGTATTTATACCCTTGAAAAGCATTGGGCTGTTCTGTACTCTTGGAGTATTTGCTTTTGGGTGCTTTTGCTTATCTCTGTCAAGTTGTCAGGGTTTACACTGCATACTGGTTATGTGAGTTGAGGAAGATGTCATTCCCTATCTCAGTGCCTTGACTTTGGCCCTACACAGAGTTAAAATACATACAAATTTCATTCTTCCCATAGATAATAGCTTTCTACTGACCTTGACTATAAGGCATTTCACTGCAAGAGGGCTATAAAGTTTTAATTTAAAGTGAAACAAGCCCCGGAAATACCTTCATTATTATCATAGTCTTGTGATTTCAAGAGAAACTACCTCGAGTAATAGACGTAGCCTGATGTCCTTACTAAGCAGATGGCAAGGTTGTTTCCTTTCTTCTGGTAAGTAAGTGTGACAAAGTTAGTGAACTTTAGTTGGGTGTCAAGAAACTTCCTGAAACAGAAATGAAAAATACAAAAAGGAAGTGTCAGACGGTGAAACACCTGCAGACACAGCAAGATTGTTTCTACCATCAGGTGTATTGGGATTCATTGCTATGTTATCCATCACTGTAATATTTATTCAGCACATGGGACTGGATTCAAGTAAATTTAAGGCTTTGCATATTATAGTTTATTTTCATTGTTACTTGACTTGTTTGCTGTAATTGGACTCCTTGGACTCCAGCAACAGCTTTGCTTCCTCGCAGCCTGATTTTATTTCTTCCATTGAATGATGCACTTGCCCATCAGTGGTCTTTTCCAAGATGATGTTTAGTGATACCCCAAGCACAGGCATCAGATAAAAAGAGAAGTGTCTTTTTAAGTGCTACACACCCTCTCTAACAGAAAATACAATTTGGAGGAGGCTTACAGCCTGTAAAAGCAGGTACCAGGGGCTCTTTACTACATATGCCAGATGCGAGTCTGGAGGATTTTTTTGTTCGTTTGTTTTCCTTATTTTTTTTCTTGTATAAAAGAGAAATGGGAATAAAAGCTGAATGTTAGGATGCTAGCTGGGTTATGGCTCATTTGCTTGTTTGGTTTTTTTAATATCTGTGAGTGGAGTGGAACAGCAGCAGCAGTCCTTGTCTTTAACCAGAAATCTTAAAATTGTTGAGCACCGGAGTTGCTGAGCACTGGAGGCTTGAATATAAAAAAGACTAAAGAGGGACAGAATGTGAAAAAGACTGAAGAAGGACTCTTTGCGTGCGTGCATCCCTCTGATTGCTTATTAGCCATATCAGCATCTCTTCTAATTGTAGCAAAGTTCAGAGCTTTGAAAGGAATTCGAGTAATTCTGTGATAAACAATGCTGAAATTCTTTCCTCTTCAGTTTCCTTTGCTTAACCATGTGCACTATAAAGCAGTCTCTGCTACTCAAGAAGTTTGACAGGTTCACATCCAGCTGTGGAATGTATTGGATTTTTTTTTTTCTTCATTTATTAAGCCAAAACTATTGACCTGGTAGTGAGGTTTAGGCTCTGCAGCTCATGAGAATGAAATCCTAGAATGGTTTTGGTTGGAAGAGATCTTAAAGATCATCTAGTTCCTCCCTGTCATGGGCAGAGACACCTTCCACAAGACCAGGTTACTCAGAGCTCCACCAAATCTGGCTTCAACCCTTCCAGGGATGGGGCATTTGCCACTTTTCAGGGCAACTCCTTCTAGAGCCTCACCACCCACAGTAGTAAATTAATCTAAACCTATTTCCTTTCAGTTTGAAGCCATTCTCTCTCGTCCTGTCACTACATGCTCTTGTAAAAAAATTCTCTCTTCATCTTTCTCATAGGCCTGTTTCACATACTGGAAGGCCACAATCAGGTCACCCTGAAGCCTTCTCTTCTCCAGTCTGGAAAACCCCAGTTGTCTCAGCCTTTCTTCCTAGGAGAGGTGCTCCATCCCTCTAATCAACTTTATGGCCCTCATCTAGACTTTCTTCAACAAAATACACAACCTAATGCATTTGTAGTTGTATTTCTCCTGAGAAAGATGCAAGAAGAGGGGATGCTAGTGACCAGTCAAAATACTTAACATATTTAAAAAATACTTTAAATTTGATTTTCCCCCACAAAGTCTGAACAGTTACCTGGAATATATAGCTGGAAGGATGAATGGTGAACAAGGCAGAAGTGCAGCTATAAACCCAACATTCAGAGACTGTATTTAGGGTGACGTGGTAAAAGGACTGCATAAATTCTGACAGTGACAGAGAATTTTTGGAGAGGAAGGTCAGGTATTCTTTTTTGGCAACTGTCAGGGTTCTGGCCATAGGTTTGGCTGTTATCACAATGTGAGGACTTGTACCCTAAAATCCTGTAGTCTCTTTAGTGCTGTAACTGGTATATGTGCATAGTACATTCTTTTTGTGCTATTTCTGCACTTGTTATGTGAATTACTGAAGAGTCACAAAGTAATGGTGCTGGAAATAAACTCTTGTAATAAAGAAAATGTTGAACTGTGAGTTCTTGTCTATGATTAAGCATTTGGTTTATTTTTAAATAGTTTTGTTTCAAATTCAGTTTTCTTTGTGTGGCCCTAATTAGCACTTAACAGTAGAAGTACTATTATCTAAAAAATGAAATCAGGAAGCAATGTAAGGAAAACTTAGTTAAAAGATTTTATCTCTATCTTTCTAAGAGTCAATAAAGAAAACTATGCTGTTGGTTGGTTTTTGCAGAGTAACTACATGTAATGCATTGCATGGGGCTCTTAATTTGCTCAGAAAATGCTTTGCTTAGAATACATTGGGTGCTTCACTGTATGGTTGTTGAGTAGCAGATTTCTTTGAGTAGATGACAACAGTATTTTGTGATAACGATAGCTGTTCTTGGCTGCTGTGACTTGCTACTGCTGTACTCTCAACAGTCCGTGCTGAGACTTGCCTCTAAGTCCCTAAATATCTTGGGATTGACCTGCTTATCCTGCTTTTCCTTGGTTTTCATCAGTGTATGTCAGGCATGTCCTGTGCTGAGCCACTTTACCTAAGTCTGTCTGTTTTCTCAAGCTTAGATTCAAAAGAAAGTGTCTGAAGTGACAGACTTTCTGTATGTAAGCGAAACATGATCTTTTGATGGATTTTTTTTCCTTTGTTCACGTGGGGTTTTTTTAACTTTAATGAAGACCTGGAAGAGCTGCTGAGATTAACTGCACTGTACAAAGACATGAGAGAAGCAATATATGTACATAATTTGAAAAGTGCCCGGTGCTTTACAAAATAATTCTTGTTCGTTCTGGTTATAGGGAGTTTTGAAGTAAGCAAAAGGTGATATAGCCGCTTAGCTGTCGGGCTACCCACCCCCAAATCCAGACTCGAGTGGTAGGCACGACAGCTCAGAATGATGTTTAGCCCTTCCCCGACACGCTGAGAGACAGGTTCTGCTGCAAGCCCTCGGTTCTGTCTGTCCGTGGAGCAGCAGCGAGTGCCACCTGCGGGAGCTCGGCTGGAAGCGGCTCCGAGCGGCCGCATCCCGGGAAGCGCTGCCAGGGAGGCCTTGGGTCGCTCTGTGTCAGCGTTCTGTATCGCAGCGCCTGTGATTCCTTGTGGGCTTGGGCAAAGCTGCGTGTGCTAAAAAATATTTATAAAAATACTCGTCAGTGGTTCATTTTTACATTCATTTTTGCAGACAGAGAAATAGCAGTGGTTGATTGCACTAAGGAATTTCCTACAAACTGCACTGAGGGGACTTGAGTTTGGAAGGCAGTGCTTCTGCTGAGCTGAGAAACTGCTGTGATCAGCACAGAGTTAATGCATACATGCAGGAAACACATGCATTTCACCAATTAAAGCGGATGTCTTTCTGCTTAGGCTTTGAGCATATGCTTCACAAGGGTATTTGGGGAGTGTCAGTCAAGGTTTTGATCCCTCTTCCTCCTCCCACAAGACCCTGTGGGGAGTTTTCCTCTTTGTTTCTCTTGGCATAGAAGCAGCATACGCTGTTTTAAGTAAGGAGCCTTGCAATGTGGTTGGACACAGACCAAAAGTTGAGTATGGCTCATCTTTTCTAGGACTTTTATCAAAAGTTTGAAGGAGAAAATATTGTGTCACATGCCCTTGTAGACCTCACATCCGGCGTTACTTTGTAAAAAATACGCTGTCTTGCCTTGCAGACTGAAACATGGTGATTAGCTGCTGAACTTGATCTTTTAGTGGGTTTGGAAAACCATGAGCAAAACCTTGGAATAGCGCTGGGAATGGATTCAAAAGTGTTGGAGAGATGGGAGGAGGAGGAAGACATACGCGTAGCAGTTAAACCACAGAGGAGCCAGACAGCTCCTTCCTTACATTGGAACATTTATGATGCTTTTCACATTCAAACACTTTGAATTACAGTAAACCAGAATGAAAGTGACAAAGGGATTCTGTGATTTGGTCTTCGCCTGCTGGCAAAAAGTTAAGTATTTTGGATTGGAGCCACAGTATGGATGATTAGCTCCAGAAACTAGGCAGAGGATGCTGTAGATTAAATGTTTTAAAGTGGGCAGGAGAGTGATGTTACTGTGATTTTCATCCATGGTCAGATGTGTAAAGGGGGTTTTGCTCTTTCTTGCCAATATAGATCATCACAATCTTGTTTAAACCAGCTCATCTCCTGCTGCATTTGTCTTAAGTGTCACAGTTACTGCCTTTCTGTGGAAAAGAAAGTGAAAGAATGGCATAGTTTGGGAATATCAGCAAAATCTGTAGCGTCTTACCAAGACAACCCCACAAAATCCAATCCCCAAGCTCCAGCAAAACCCCTCAAAGCTGGAACATTTTGGTGTGTGTTGATGTGGAAAAGGGGAGAAAAGACTGGAAGACTTCTGTGGGACATTGTTGTAGAAGGGAAGCTGTAACTCACACCCACATCCAGAATGCTGCTGAAAGGGAATGAAAGGAGCCGTTAGAATTCTGTGCAATTTCTGAAGGAATAACAATGAACTTGAAATTACGCTTGAATCTTAACCAGGTGCTACCATATTACTTAGGAAGGCTGAGGTGTGGTGGTGAATAGGAGCAGAAATGGGGCTTGGTTTATGTCCTCATAATTGTATCCCTTAGATCAGTGTTATTTAGGGTTTCTTTCAGTGTCAGTTCTTGGTTCATGTGAAAGAACTGTTTGAGTGTTAGCATATAAACTTGTTTTATGGCTTATGTGACCTGGGATCAAAGCTATTCTCGTGGGGTTCAGAGCAGCAAAGCATCTGCTCCAGAAGGGATTTTGTAGGCAAACAAATGGCAAAAACTAGATCAGGGACAGATGTTTTTATTCTCTAACAAAGATAATATGCAGTGTTTAACACTCAGATGTCAGAGTCTGAATGTGTTGATGTGAGTAAGAATTTTACTGTAGCCATCCTTGGAGTTTGAATTCATCCTGAAACCTGAGAATGTGAGTGCTGGTTTTGGGGTTCTATGAGTTGTTTTTTGTTCTATGAGTTTTATTGAATTCAGAAATGCAATATCCAGTACCATTCATCCAAGAAGGATGTGCAGGCTGTCTCTGGGCATTTAATTGTCCTTATTAGTTTGCAAAGTATTTCATGTCAAAAAACCTACAAATATCTGTTTTATTTCTATCCCTCTCGCACCTTTTTTTTTTTATTGCAGCAGAAAGAACTCATCTAGATACTGTTTAAAAAATAAACCAACAGTTTTTCTGTTAACAGCACAGTATGTAATGTAGAATTTCAGGACTTCAGTTGTTTTACATGTGTTGATATGTATTAAACTGACTGTTTAATCTGTAAAAGGCTGCATTTAAAATTGTAATAAAGTACTGTAAGGGAACATGTACTCTGATTGTGAATAAAGTGACCACAGCAGAATCTTATATTAATGTTGATTGTGCCTATGGAAGATGGGGGAGAAGTGCAGTGTCTGTCATTGAAAAGTGACTGTATTTGACAAGTTTTTGAAGAAATCCAACCAACTTTCTTGAATATGATCACTTCCAGCTATTTGGAACAAATGTAGTCTAAGGGCTAAGGGTTTGACACAAAGGGGGAGGGTCAGGTTAGATTTTGGTTAGTGATGATCATTGTTCAACATAAATACATAGCTGAGCTCCATAGTTACATCTGCAAACAGTCCTGTGACAAACAATGGTCTCTTTCAAGAGCCTTGATGCTTTTCTGAGAAAATATCAATAAATTGCTGAAAGAATGAAAGTGGAACAGAAGTCTTCTCTCCAATGGAAATTTTTCCATGAAACTTTAAAAGTGAAAATTGTGATACTTGATTAACATTAATTTTGAATAGTTGTAAACCCTTACTGATGGTTTTATTTTGTTTGGTTTTGGGTTTTTTTTTTTTTTTTAATTTTTTAGCAACCCATGGGCTATAAATTTGAATGTTTTACTAATTCACCTACAGCACACTATTGGCTTAGATGCTGTGTTTAAAGGATCTTATGTTTTTCATAATGGTAAAGCTGATTTGCAGTTTTTAGCAGCTCAGGATTTTAAAGGCAAATCAATTTACTGGTAGGAACAAAAATTTTCTTGAACTAGGACCTCCCAGCATGCCTGTTTGGGTGGCCCTGGCTTATTATGGCCCATGAAAATGCATGGTCATACATCTGACTGGTTTTGGTTGCTGTTAAAAGAGTTTTGCTTAACTGAGCAATGTAAACAGTATAGCTGTGTTTATTCATAAATTATCAATGCATATGTATTTCAAGTTCTCTTACTAGGATGTTCTGTGAAAAAGTGCTCTAAGCAATAGGTGGCAGTTTGGACTGATGAATTAAAAAATACAAGGTACCTCATGGGCTACTAGAATAGCTGAGCCTGAGATTTAGAGGAAATTAAAACTATTTCAATAATTACATTGCAAAAGTATTTAGAAGGGTCTGTCTGGAATGTTTTCATAAGGTGCTTAAAAACTTTAGTATACTACTACTTATAAGATTGTCTGGATAAGTGAAAATTATTTGTATAGAAAGTGAGCAAGCATTATTTCCTTTTATATTTACTAGCAAGCTTGTACCCCAAATGCTGCTCTTTGACTGGATTTTACATGAGTCCAGCTTGGCCTTACTGCAGAGAGAGGGAGATTTAGTTTCCTCGTCTGATTAGTAGTTTTTGTCAGACGTTCCCCTCCTAGATTAAAAGGAGGAATTTTATAAATAAAGGAGTGCTCAACATTGACTTCTGTTTTTTGAATAATTCAAAACTTAGTGTGTTACAGCAGAGTTCTGTATTTCTTTTTTTTTTAAGTTTTTGAGTACATTCTGCAATTTCTAGCAATAGCATGGAACTGGTTTGCATTAATGAGATAGAAAGGGGGAAAGGTATTTTTAACAACATATAGATGTGTACTTTTAAAAGAAGTAATAAAACACTGTTTTGTGCCACATTACTGGACCTCAGTTTTTAGATGTAATGTTTTCCTTAGTGAATTGTGAAGGTGCTGAAGACTGTGTCATGTTTGCACCTGGTTGTACTGTTCTGGTACAACTAATCTCCTGCAAGCTTTAGAAAAAGCTGCAACAAATTTCAGACTGTTTCATTGCTGGAAATCATTACATACAGTGACAAGATCCTTTGAGGGGGGAAAATTCATTATGGAAGGGCTTTTTCAAGCATTGAAACAGGCTGGCCGGGAAAGAGGTGGAGATATTTAAAAGCCACATAGACGTGGCACTTAGGGACATGGTTTAGGGGTGGACTTGGCAGTGTCAGTTTAAGAGGGGGATCTTGGGGGTGTGACAGTTTCTAGATACTGTTCTGAAGATGCACTTTCTAGGCACAGAGGCTGACTTTCTTTAAACTGTTGTGGCTATGTTAAGCCCTTGCTATCGTGTTTTGTAATGCAGAGCTGCTAAACTGGCAAGTCTGTAGAAAACCATCAGTGGGACTGTAATTTTTAAAATTGCCATGGATTAGCCAAATGAACTGTTGTAGCAGTGGCAGGTCTGAACCTGTTCAATAAATACCTTGGTTTGTGTGCAGTAATTGAATGATCCAGCTTTCAAGTTACTATTCCATTATTAAAAATGACAAGGTCATTCAACGCCCATTTGAATCCCACTTGGTTTTGTACCGGAATGATAGGTCATACTCCATAGCAAGGGATAAGCACACTCCATTAATTTTGGATAAATGACTGTTGGGGTGTGCCTTACTTGCAGTAAAATTGCTTTCTGGTTTTGAGTTTAGATAACAGAAAAGCAAGGCTATCACTTCCTTGGAAGGCCAAGTAGAAAAGGCTGGCCTACTTTAGACAAGAAAAGATTGGACTTATGTAAATAAAAATCAGGGCAGAAGAGGCAAGAAAAAAAAGTCTTTTTTTATTGCATGTATTCAGCACCTCTACAAAATGTCAGTGAAGAAGCCCAAAATTATTTCTGAGACTACTGATTTTATTTTTTTTTTTCATTAACATGTCTGTAAGTGACTCCGTGAGCATTTTCACGGTGAAGTTTACTTGGCATATTTACTTCAAGTCAATGCAACTCCAACCAACCAAAACCAGAAAACAAATATGTGGATATCCATGGGGTTTCTTCCATTTTTAACATATTTTTCCTTAATAAGTGGTATGAAATTATTTATTTAAAATTTAAATAAAATGGTTTTTGTATTTTAAAATTAATCATAGAAAGTAAATACAGTATTTATTGATGAAATTTCTTGTTTCAGATATGTTGTGTGGTTAACTGGTTCCTATCCACTTTACTAGTAAATTACTGGATAGGTGGAATTTGATTTATAGACCTGTGTAATGTTCAGAGAATGTGTAGTGCATCATTGAATGCAGAGGGTTAGACACGAGCTTGCCAAGTTTTAGAATTAGTTGGTGTATTTATTCTAGCCAACTGCTTAGTGATGATAAGCACAGATAATTAAATTTGAGTAATCTGTTTGAAGAACAAATTTATTTTTTAATTGTCTTGTGGAGAGCGGGTTCTGTTTTACAGCTGATTTATAAAGGAGTTTGGAGACCCCTAGGTTTTCATAGTTGTTTAAGCCTCTGTTGTGGTCACACTTGTTTGTTCAGTTTGTGGCACTGTCCCGCTGTCTTTTATGAACTCATAAACCCAGACCTTCAGGTGGATAAGCATTACAGCTATTAATTTGGGGGGGTTAGAGAAGATGTTCAGCTAGCTCACAGTCTTGTAAATGTACTGTTGTGTGGATGAAACATCTGTGTTAAGGACAAAGTAATTTCTGAGTAAGACATGGTGGATTTTATCTTGAGTAGAGATGAATTGGCTGATCTAGAAAATCACATAGAAAATCTATAGATTTTCTATAGAAGCAGAATTTCCATCAGTTAAATACAAATTAATTTCTACCCTAAGAAGTGCTAATGGATTGTAGCCTCACATGTGTCTAATGTTTATAAGTATTTTACATATTTGTGAATTAAATACGGCAAATATACTTGCCCTGGATAACACACCTAAAATACTAATTTACTACTTAAACAGCTTAATAAATCCTACACATTTTGTGTAGTTTGGTTGTAATGTAAACCTAAGCTCTTTATTGGACACTGGGGCAGAAATATTTTCATTTTATGTCTGAGGCTAGGATTCAAAACAAGCTATATGAATTTGAAAGCAAAGTAATTTAAGAAGGGAGGAAAAAAAGGACCATTTATTTGAGTTCAGTCTCAGTTCTGCTGCTGGGTTACCCAGGGGGGTCTCCAATAACTCTGGATCTGATGTCTATCTTGAAAACTGCATGCGAAATCTGCTCTTGGCCTCAGTGTTGTTAGAAAGTAGATAATTCCTTCATTAGGAATTGAGGCTGTACTGTGAATACTTCTGATGCTGTGCACTCTGTACAGTGCTGTACACAGCACTGAGCTGTGTGAATTGTCAGCTGAGGTGAAGTTCCACTTGGCACACAAACTCCTTCAGACAGAGAATCATCCTTGTTCTGATTTGTCTGGTCTTGGTGCATCCTGTCTGATCTTGAGGCTTTCATTATGTAAAATGGAGTGTCAGCATTGCTGGTGATGGGAAAATATTCAAAGGTGCTGGAAAGGAGGATACAAAATCCCAGCCAGTGTGTGGTGGCCACATGTTGACCACTGGCCAGTACCACAGAGGGTACATAAGGTTGCTGTAAGAGGAGATGTGTTCACTGCTTTCCTGAGAAGCCTTTTCTTCTCTGCTCACTGCTGTGCAGGAAGAAATATTGGTGCTCTACAGTGTAGCAAAGCTTTAAGTCAGTGGATTTTTGTGTTTGATGCAGGCTGCTGTGACCCTCCACACTGGAGATGGTCACTCCATGGTTAACTTCAGCAGTACCTGGGTGTATGCAGCTCTTCCATCCCAGTTCATAGACCTCTCACTCGAAATTAACTGAGGCAGAAAAATGTGTGAAATCAAAGGCAGCAGTTCACCAGATGTAATTAGCGCTCTCAGGTATGAGAGGCTCCTTTTGTGCCTACCTGGTAGAACATCCAACTGAGAGCCTCCTGAATGGTATTGCAGTTAATCCTGAGAGAGTTTTGTCTGTTTACACTTCTTACACACAGACACAGAAGCGCTGAAAGCTGAAAACCCATCCTTCACAGGGGCCGTGGAGCAGGGGAGTGCCTTACTGAAACGTGCTGGTTTTGATGGAGAACTCTTCTTTGCTTTGTGTCCATTAGGTTCTACTAAGCCTGTGTCTGCAGAGATGCCAGATAAAACACCAGGTGCTACAGAGCCTGTGCCCAGAAGTGAAGGTTAGTAGTTTTCTTCCATTCTTTTGTCTATTGAAAAAAAAGAAAAAAAGAAGTGTTTGGATTCTGTGAAGAATTTTTTGAAGTTAAAGGCTGAGTTTCCCTTACTGGACTTAATTTTAAGGGGGAGCTGGATTAGTATTATATATGCATGTCTATCTAGGTAGCAGGAAATTTTCACTTGTCTTTGAGTAACCTCTACACCCCTCCCTAGCCCATCATCCATGAGAGTACTAAAATATATAATAATGGGGAAGTGCACTGCTAGGATTTCAGCACTGGAGATGTTTTGTCCCATTTGCTAAAGAGATCTTAACTGAAGCCAGTTTTTTGTACAAGATACTTGAGCCTCACAGAACCAAAGCTGACATTTAAGATGTGGGTTGATTGATACAAGGAGGAATTGTCTGTGTGATTTTCACTAAACCAGTGGAATCTTGAAATGCTCATTCAGACCATTTTGTTTCCTCTTGAGGTCTGTTAATTTTAAATTTCCACATCTGAAGGTTTGGTACTTGATTTCAGTGCAAATTCATTATTTGAAAACAATTGTAACCCTGCCTAACTTGATTCCTTCCTCAGAATCACTGCTGGATGTGTCATTAAGGCATTTTATAAAAAGCTGCTATTTCATGTGAAGTGAAATTTGCTATTTCATTGTGAGGTATTTCTGACAGCATTGTGTTAAAACTATAGTAGCTCTTGTATATCCTTGCTTTCTAGATCATTGTTGTCCTCACACAAGGACTATATTAATTCAAATGTGTGGTTTAGTTTGACTAAAGTTTACAGCTCAGGATTTTTTATTCTATGCCTCAAGACAGGTGTCTCAAAATTTAGTTTTAAGTATTTTTGTAGATTTTGAACCTCAGTTTTGGCATTTGAAAGGCATGGAGGAGCAAGCTGCAATAATAATTTCAAGAAGTGTATCAAATACCATAGAGAAAGGTAATTCTCTTCATGTAAAGGGTAATAACTTGTGCTTAACTGCGGAAGGCCTTTTTAAAATTTACTGTAAAGCTTAACATGTTGCTGGGAGAACTCTCCACACAAGAGGAGAAGCAATTCCAGCTAGTCTTTTAAAGACTGAGGTCTCTCTGATGCACATGTTGTCTGTCATCCTTTTAATTAAATGCTTATGCTAAAAGCATTGGAGTGCGTTTACTTGAAGCAAAAGCCTACAATAAAATGTAGCTAACTAAAATGATGAGATTATTCTGAATCTTCATTTTCAGTTATCATTGTACTTTGTTGTGATAAGAACTCATGAAGTATTTCCAGAGTCTGTATGAAATATACTTGCTCACTTGGTTAGAGCAGGGTGCTGATAATGCCAAGGTCACGGCTTTAGCCCCTGAATGGGCCATTCACATTAGAGTTGTACTTGCTGATACTTGTGGGTCCCTTCCAACTCAGAATATTCTCTGTGATTTTGTGTGTATGCTTTAACAAATGCAGTGTTTACTAAAACAAAATTTTATCCAGGTTCAATCTGGATACTTTGTTTTTAATTGCTACTAATTTTTAGATTTAAAAAATAAATGATGAGCTAATGAAAAATGATGAAGTTGCACTTAAGAGACCTGTTTTTATGTCTTGATGAAAATGCTCTACTATAGATAAAACATTCTAATGATATGAAGTCATGAGTGCTGGAAGTTAATGAGAGAGTTTGTTTTGGTTTATTGTAATAAATACATTCAAAGATGTTATGATAATGTTTACTGAAGAAAAAGATCAGACATATATGACAGTGGCTGCTGCAGCATGGATTGCAAGATAAACTTCCATAGTCTTTGATCATATACATCTCTATTTACTTAGCATTTATACAGCTAACTGGTATGTAGAAATATTTTGCTGGTATGACTGAGTAAGAATTGAGAAGTGGGTGTTTCATTTCTCATTATTAAAATAGCAATGCTCCATATGTGCATAAACATTTATGTGAACTTTTGCAATTATTTCCAGAAATCATAACATCTTACTACTGCTTGTGTTTTTCCCCAAAGAATTATTCTTGCAGTCATTGGTTAAAAGAAAAGAAAAATGTGTATTTGTTGTTACAGATTTCTAACAATTAACCTCTAATGTTCATCAGGGTCAAGTTGGGTTGAGCAAAGTGTTGGCAAGTAACTGATTATCTGGAAACTTTGAAAAAGCCAGTGTTGCTTTAACCTAGCAGTGCCCCTCCCTGCCCCTGACCCACTGCTCCATATACTCCAGTTAAGCCGTGCAGCACACAGGAGCAGACAATTGAGAAAGGAGTTTCCTGTAATTAAGTTACTGTAACTTAGTCCTTGACTCGAGGGTCCCCAGTGGGTGGGCAGACTGTTTGCTTTTCTGCCACCTCTTCTGTCAAACCTTTTAGAGTCAACAGTTGTATTTATAAATGTCAATGCTTGCTTTGTGCTATCAGGAGAAAAAAACCCAGGATATGGAGATTTGGTTGTTGCAAAGATGGAAGTGTGTGTGTATCACACAGGGAAAAATATTTTTCAAGAAGCTTGTCTAGCTATCAAGGAGTGGTAGACAAACAAATTAAAACAAAAAGCTCCTACCATGATCCACATATTCCTTAACTGTTTTCCTTTGGCAAAGCTATTATATTCTATTTACAATGGACACATTTAGAACAATGTACTATGTCAATACCAGGAAGAGGATTGAGTGTATTTCTGGTTTAGCTTGCAAAGGAATTAGCATTTTTTTTCTGCTTGTGTTTGCCAAAAAGTCACTCTTAAACTTCTAGTATAGTTAACCACTGGAAATGAGGCTGTGACAGGAGCACCCCAGCCACAGCTCAAATTCCTCCTCTCTCCTTTAGAGTGGCTGCTGTGATTCACAGTTGCTGCTCATGATGGTATTTGGAGCTGAGGAGTTACTTATTTGCAAAAATTTAGGGGAATGATTGTAGAATTCTTTCACTACAAATTATCTGTCTTATAGGATTACAACTTTTTCTACTTCAACAAAATTTTGATGATACTGAAATTTTTTTCATAAAACACAAGTGTTTAATCCGTGGATAGTGGATTAATTTTTTTGTCCTGATACCTATGAACAGCTGTTCACAACATAGCTAGGCTTGCTTCGAAGAAACCAGATGAGGTCTACCTTAGTGTCTGTTGGGAAGATTCACAGACTCAAAGTTTTTGGGATATCAGTCAAGTGCTACTTTAGCAGTAGCTTTGTGCAAAACACTTAGAACATATATATGGATGTGGGAACCTTTTTTCAGTTTCTCCAGTCAGCTTGACTGTTTTTCTGTGCCTTGAAGTAGGTATATTTGAAGAAGACATGAGGAAGTTAAACTCCCACAAAGTCTTCTTCCTTTCTCTCTTCCCACACCAACTTTTTCATTTAAGTAAAGAGGCATGACTTCCCACAGCTGGATCCTCTCTTACTGACTTCATGGTCCACACTTGCATCCTGAAGGAAACGAATGTTACACCTGGACTTTATAAACAGCCACTGACAAATCCCTGTGGACAGCAAGCTTATGTCATTGTAAAATATCCTACAGCAACAAGCAGTGGTTTTCCTTGCATTGTGTACCTGATGGTACTAATGGGAGCCTGCCAGCTCTTTCTGTTGCTGCTTGTGATGTCTCATTGCATTTTGTAACTCCTCTGACTTAGGTCTGTCTGCTGTTTCTGCTGTAATGTGCAACGCCGCACAGGAAAAACGTGCAAGCACAACCCCATGGATCATACACTTCAAATGCAGTGAGGAAAATAGCATCAGTATTCCTACTTCCAGATTTTGCCAAGGCTGATTCTTTAATGGCAGGAATGCCAGGGTGTGGTTGTATGGGTTAGTAAGTGCTGCTGTGCTGCCTTTTTTCCCAGTGCTGTGTGGGCTTTCAGAACATCCTGTGTAATGGAGAAAGTTGTTGTTACACTTTATTGTTACTACACCCCTTTTAAAGAAACAGAGAAATAGATGGGAAAATGAAGCATCTTATCTAAAGCTTTTTCAGATCTTATGTGCACGTGAAGTTATAGGAAGCTATGGTGATGGTGCACTTGTAGGCTTAATAGTACATCACTGGGCTGAGATGGGCACAAAAAAAATCTGTGTGCTGACACTGAGTGGGTGAGATGGAATATAAAAGGCCTTCGCTATTTATTCAGAAGGGGGTGGACATTGTGGACTTCCCTGCAAAATAATATTGTGAATTTTTAAAAATCATGAGTTGAAAGGGAGACCAGAGAAGACAGCTCCAAATAAATGAGCCACTGTAAATTAAGGAATGGTCTTTAGCTGAAAATGGTTGGAAGCTAGAAAAGTGATGGGGAAAACACAGTATGTGCTTTTTATATCCTCACTATCCCCAGTAATTTAATCTTCCTATGCCAGGTTATTCCTTAGTTACTACTCATAGCCTCGTTTTGCTATGTCCCGAAAATCATATATTGATGGAGGAGAAGTCTCTGTATAAGGACAGTATCTGAAATTCTTAACCCTAGTGTTTATAAAAGGAGGTGATGAAGCCTAAGTAGATTTGAAAGCTGATTGGAAATGTGAGAAAAGTGAAGTGGAAGGGTGATGAAATTGGATATTTTGTTACTGACTCCTCACTACATTGTTAGCTTCCCTACGCGCACTGCAAGAGGGTGGCACATCTTCCTTTGAAAAAGGGGTTGTGGGCTGTTGTCACAAGGCATAATGACTCTTGTCATAACTCTTGTCATCTGAGTCCGCAGGAGCTGAGCGCTCGCAGGAGCCCGAGGCAGCTGCTGTGCTGCAGCCAGGCTGTGCGGCCCTGCGGCGTGCAGCGCAGCTCGTGTTCCCTGCGGTGCCTGAGCCCTTAAACCCAGCCTTGAGTCAGCTGGCCATGCCATGAAAGCGCTTCGGTGAGCTCCTTAGTCACCGAGCCGCTCTGGCTGCGTCACGCCTTCTTCTCAGTCGCCAACAGGATGAACCTGGACTGGCTTCTAAACTTCCTCAGCTCAGTGAGGAGGAGGAGGAGGTGGCTGTCTTGATCTAGGGCAGTGAAGGGCAGACTGTTCTGGACCTTGTGAAATGTTTGAGTACAGGAAAGCCTGCTCCCCATCAGAAGTGAAGACGCAGTTGCTGTGATGTAATGGTGATTATGTCTCTGATTACAAAGGTTGGGCCATTAACAAGCAGAAGGACTTGTTCTTCAGATGCCTAGCACTTTCCCTGGTGTCCTGACTGGCTGGTATCCTGCCAAAGATCAGTGTTCCAGTCATCCACGAATTATAAAATATTTATGTGGCCTGAACTGCTTAAACTTGAGGTTTGGAAAACTAAGGATTTTTTTTTTTTTTTTTTTTTTATATCAGTGATCCCATTTTCAAAAATTATATTTTTCTGTTTCAATGGTAACTAATTCTTAGTTCTCAGGCAATTAAGAAGTGTAGCACTTGAGTTTGATGAATTTTTTTCTTTTGTATCAATAAATTGCACACAATGTAAAATTATGTGTATAATGTTTCACACATAATGTGCACATATTAAATAACCGATTTGGGGTAGTTCAAAATAGGGAGGCTAAATGTGGCTTGCATGAAGCAGTCAAATATGATACATCTTGATGAAAACCAGCTAGTTTCTTTAAAGCCCTTCTGAGTCCTAATGTTGTTAATTTATTTCTTAATTGATCTTTCAAATCAAGAGAAATCTAAAACAATTCAAACATTCCTGGAGGAGCAAAGGTTCCTTGCTAGAGAAAAGAAAGAAGTGGCATACAAATTTTCTGTGTATTGAAGTGTAAAAATTCCTTTTCCTATCAGGAATGATAAACAGTCTCTAATTATTTAATTTATTAATTATTTTGAGCTTAGCTGTGTATATAAAATGTTTGACAAAAAGATTGATTGAACACTCCTTTATGAATAGGTTTTTTAAATGTTTGTGTTATGTTTAGCATCTGTCTTGCTTACCACCTCAGAAATGTGCTGCTGATCATAAAGAAAGCTATTGCAGGTTTAAGTTATCTTTTTATGTTTAAAAATAATTTGAGTACCATGATAGTTTTTGGAGAAGGCCCCAACCAGAAGTTGCACTCTAATACTGCAGTCTTAGCTGTGCATGACCTGGAGTAAAAGCATAAATGTACTATTCTGTGACTATAGATCTTAGCATCAGCTCTTTCTAGATTGGGATTGATAACCATTGCTTCTCTTGAGATTGCTTTATTGCGAAGACTTTGTCATCAAACAGAACAGTTATTGTTGTTAAAGCAGCTACTAGGTGTTAAATTGCTATTCTGCAATAATTGAAACAGCTTAAAAAGACACTTATAATGAAAATTGTCCTGTTAAAAATGCTGATTTAAAGTAGTTTCCTTTGCCAGTTTCATAATGGCTTGGTTTTTGTTTTTGATTTTTTTTTTTTGTTTTGTTTTGTTTTGTTTTTTGTTGGTTGGTTGGTTTTTGTTTGTTTGGGGTTTTTCTTTGTGGTGGTGGTTTGAGGTGTTTTTCGTTACTATCATATATTCCATGTCAGTGTGTGGAAACGAAATCCAGATTGCTGGCAACTGCACAGGGTTAATAGACAGAAAATAAGTGATAGTAACAGTTAGTCTTTCAACAGTTTCCTAAATGTAAATCAGGTTTCATCCCCACAACTGTACTTTTTCCCTCCCTTTTGGAATTTATGTCATAATTTGCCTTGCTGCTTTATTCAAGTGACAAGCCAGAAGTCTGTTTTCAGATTCATTGATTCCACCTCCTCCCCAGCCATATTTCTTCCAAAGTTACTTAAAGGACATGGAGGGATAACAGACAAAAATGGATTACTGGCTACCAATTAAAGTGAACTGCAACTCTTAAGATAAATGACAATGTCAAAATTGCATTCTTTCATCTTGTGCTGACCATATCCTTAAAACCAAAAGATCCAAAGTAGTAAAAATAAAGATAAAACCACATTTTGCTGTTTGAGTTGCAGCAGCACAGGTACCTCCCCATTATTGACCAATTGATTCTGAAGAATTTTGACAGGTGCTATATAGATAGCAAATGTAAGCCTGCTAGTAGTAGGTATCCCTATTTTTTGTTGTTTATTTACCCAGTTATATGTCTAGCAGTAAGTTCAAACTATGCCACTGACATTAGAAGTGGTCTGAGAGGCCTCAATATGCTAAATTTAAACTTGAGAGATCAATATATACAGAGGAAAGCTTAGTTGTACTTTTGCTTTTTTAGTTGGTTCCCTGTAGTTTTATTTAGCTTAAAAAGGGGGTAAATGCTCCTTGCTGATAAACCAGAAGTGGAGGTAGCTTTGATGTTTTATGAGCAATAAAAAATTTTGAAGCGATATGTCAAACACCTGAAGTCAACTTCTTGAAGAGTCAGCAAGCTGAGGAGAACAGGGAAGGGGAGTAAAGGTGGGAGGCTGCTTTTGTTGTACTGTGCCCAGCTCCATTAGTGGTGCAGGAAAAAGAGCAAACAGGATACTTTAATTCTTTAAATTATATCCACATTAGTTTCTTTCTGGTCATCTCTTTGGTCAGAATATGCTGCAAAAGCAATTGTGCAGTTCAAGACATGAGAAGTTAAATTATTTACCAAAAAAAAAAAAAAATCTGTTCTTAGTTGTGGCTTTTGTGGAGTGGGTCTTAAGATAAATTCCATTACGTGCATCTTGGCAATGGTTCCTTCAACATATGTATTGTAGAATAATTTAAAAGGGACACAGCTTCCAGGTGAAGTAAAGACTTGTTTTCCCATATGCACACAATGTAGCCTGTGCTTCAAATGATGGAATGACCAAAAAATTGATTAAGGTGGTAAGAATTTGAGCTTAACCTCTGTCCTAGGAAATCTGGAGTCTTCTGGTTCAGGAAAGCCAGGCAATCCAAGTTATTTGGGTTCTGTTTTGTCTACTTTCTGTCGAGATAGTTATAAACCACATGCTTTCTCTCAATGTCTGTTTGTTAAGAAGGGTGGTTAGCAGTTTGTGTATTTGTACTTTTCACTGCATAAAAATTTCATGTTCATGGTTAAGTCTTATCTCATGAGAGGGTATGTGTTTCACAATGGAAAGCAATATTGAAAGCAACAAGTCATGTATGAGGCTAATTGTTAGGGAATTTTGCCTGATGTCTGGCCAGGAGATGGTTCTGTCTGGTCATATCTGAAGTAAGCAGTGTTTCTAAAGATGGAATGTCCTGCCGTGAATGTTTTGTGGTTTTGCCATATGAATACAAATTGTAGGCAACAGGAAATCCTTTAGGAAGATAAGACTCTGCTACAACTCTCCCAAAATAAAAATGGCTGCATTCAAGGTTTGTCCCCAGTTAGGATCCCTACCCTGTGAGAATCTTGGTATTAGATCCCAGTCCTAGGAGCTCTGTAGTCACTCAAAAACAAACACAGAGAGCCTTCTTCACACTGTAAGTATGTTATGTATAAATGGGATTTTTCTCATGTCATTAGTGATTTTTCCCCCCAAACTGAGTAGTAGTAAAATACATTGGTTTTTTTTAAAGACTGTCTACAATTTTTGAGGATCTTTTCCCCTTCAGAGAAGTAGCAATATTAACTAGAAGCACTGGTCTAATCTTACAGCATTTGGCAAATTTCAAATAGGAAATTGAAGGAGTTCCAAAGCTGCCCTCCTCAACCCCACCACGTAAATATTTTGTGACCTGCTGAAACAGGCAAAATATTTAAAGACCCATTCCATTGACAGCTGCTAGCTAGGTAATCCTTGCGACAGAAAGAAGACATGTGACAGAAAGATGACTTTCTTGAGTGTGAACTCTGTCATGAACTGTTGCTCATTTCTCTCCTCAGAAATATTGATGAAAAATGTCCTAATTGTATTTTAAATCCATATTCATTATCAATCATTGGTTAGTTCTGCTGCTTGCCACCCCCTCTCATTTCAACCTCTTGAAGGAAAAAACTCACACCTGCATCTTCTTACATACCTGGACACCACTTCTTGGGACTTTGGTCTTAAAAGAGCATTACAGTCCTGGAAGGAGTGGCTTCTTGTAATTATGGAGTAATCAGTGGGTGTGAGGAGCTATATGGGTGAGTTGTGTTGCAGCACTGAGGTTTCAGGTTACATCTTCAAATGGTAATTTTAGGACCTACAAATGAAAATGTTCATCTCGTTGCATATTTCCTGTCAATGTTGTGCACTTAATGAAGTGCTTAGAAATATTTTAAGTGTTTCATAAGAGAAATGCTGGAGAAAAATAATGTCTGCATTTCACATGGTGAAGAAATCGAATGCTGTTGAGAACCTGAGTTCCTGTGTTTGTCACAGTTTTTCAGCTCTTACTGCAAGATGTGGCTACAGCCAGGGTGATGGGGACTGATGGCTTTTTTGAACAGGTCGTATGTTAATGCCTAAGGTTTTCTAACAGTAAAGTTTATCTGCTCTCCAAGGCTTCAGGGGTACTGAAAGTACTGGATTTTTGGCCAGCACCCAAAGCTGAAGGGCTCATGATGACATGACAAGCTTCATTTGATTTGGAGAAGCAGCAGTGGGAACTCACAGTGCTTTATGCTTCTGGGGAAGTTGCTCTGTACACTGCTTCCAGAAACTTCTGTGTCAAGTCAGAAAGCTAGAGTTTCTGCTTTAGAATCAGAACAACTGATTCTATATACAGCTGTGCCTCTGCAATCTTCTGTTGTGACTTAAACTTTTGTATCATACATGGATGCTGTGCATTTATCACAGACCATGACTTGCTCATCACTTCAGGCCTGCCTGGAATCCACATTGTTAATACAGCAGCTCCAGTCCATTTTGCCACACATCTTTCAGACAGATATATACATGTGGATATGATTCAAATCATGCCTTTGGAGTAGTTTTGTGGTCTAAATCCAACTGTCCCAGTGTGTTCCTGTGCCCTGTGCTACACTGAGCTCTCTTGGCCACCAGGGAGGAGCAGTATGACCCCGTCAGAGCTAGCACTGGCCCCAGTTGGGGCTGTGTTTGTGTAATCAGGGTGCAGGAGAGTGAGCCAAAACCACCAGAAATGCAACACATTTTTAAGTGCTGAGCCCTCTTTCTTGTGAACAGCCTGAAGATAGTGGTTTAGACTTTGTTTGGATAGAGGTAATTTTTTATGAGCCCTGATGGGGCAGGATTTGACTCTGCTTCATGCATTTCTTTAGTGTTTTAAGAATGTAGTGTTTCTAAATGAGAAGGTTTTTGGTTTTTTATTTTCTACTTCTTTGTTGATGCTGAGCCTGTATTTAGATTTTCACATTTTTGGAAGAGAGCTGGGCTACCTGGATAGCTGGCTTCTGTGGACCCTTTCCTTGAGAGGTGGGGAAATCAAAGTCTTACGAAGAATAAAAAGTATTGCACAAGCTTTTTTTCACAAATTTAAAAGTCATGGAATTAATGCTGTGACTGAAGAGTACGGTACCCAAAACCAAGTTTGCACTTACCAATTGTGGGAAAATGTCACTGCATTGTTGTCACTTCTGAATACAGACAAATAACTGCCTTTTATAAAATTCTCAGAGTTTAAAGGCATATTTACTTTACAGCTACTTTTATAAGTTACCCACACCCTTCTCTGCATGTGAATAAAAGAGCTGGAAAGGCCACACTGATAATGTCATACCAGGAAATCTTTAATGTGAAATACAAAGAACATAGGGAGGAGAGAAGCTTGTGGGGCGGGAAAAATCACACTGAAGATACTGTATGGAGGGAAAGAAATATAGGGTTTATGCCTATTCCTTTTTTTTTTTTTTTTTAATTTTAAATTTAAAGAAAATAAATTTAGGTTGCCTTTGACAGAAAACAGCAAATGTGTTTGTAAGCCGTGATATACAGGAAGGCTTCTTGTTTCCAGGTTTAAGCCTTTAAAATTCCTCTAAAATGAATGCATATTAAAATGAGAAAAAAGAACCAGAAAACTAAGAAAACAACCAACCAACCAACCAAAAAAACCCCTGAGTCTCATAGAGCTGAAAATACTGCCTGTTGACCAGACTTGATCCTGCTTAATCTTTCTGCCAAGTTAGACATTTTGGCAAGCTTCCTCAAGTCTGGATGTATTCAAGTACTGTATTTGGCTGACTTAGTTTGTTACTTTGTAAAGATATATGAAAATCCCAGTTCAAACATTTCAGCCTATAGTTGTTTTTACAATCTGTCAAGAAGCACAACTAATTGATATTTCACTTTATACATCAGATATAATTTTTCTACCGGTACATTATGTATTGGAAGTACGTTTTCCATTTAAGCAAGTTCTGCTACTGTGTATTTTACCTGAAACACTTCATAGTTTTACAGAATATGTATAGTAAAAAGGTATAGTAACTCTTGGCAAGCCACTAAATTTTTTCTATCTTTTTTCAAATTAGCAATGTCTTCCAGGTCTTGGCTTCTAAGTGTTTCATCTGGCTTTGATGCACAGTCTGTCCCTGCGATGGCATCTGCGTTGTCTTAACTTTGATTTTATGAAGAACTGCAAAACCATTATATAGGAGACATTCTATATTTGAATACCTTTGATAGTTCCATCCCTTGTATAAAGCTGAAATTTAAAATGATAAAAGTAAAAGTAATCAAAACTGCATGGTTTAATTGTATATGTTAATTGGTCTTTCTTCTAAGGCCAGTGCTGATTTCAGCAGTAATTCTGCTTGTCAGTACACGTATTACCTATTGGATTTGGTGTACGAAGAAAAGTGGGAATTTTTGTCCTCACAGGAGTTTTGTGGACTTCTGATGAAGAGAATTAACACTGAATCTAAACATGTTGGAGTGGTGTCTAGAAGTTTCTAAAGCCTGCAGTAGGTGTGTGAGCCCATCCCCTGCAAAATGTGGTCTTTGGAAGCTGAAGACCTGAATTGCAAAGGTTTTGTTTCTGGGATCTCGTACTGTTTAGAAAGAGATTTGGACTTCTAAGTAATAACTTATATTGTAGAATCAAGCGTGACAAAAAGATTTTTATCCCTGATTGTGCCATCAGTTCTATCCTGTTTCTAGACTCAACATGTCTATGTGTTTAGCTTAAACCATTAAACTTTTGTTCGAAGAAATGCTTGTGACCCTCAGCTAGGTACCTGTTGACTGTGTAAATTGAACAGATTGAGCTTCTTTTGCCTGTTGTTACAGTGTAGGATTTCTGACAGCATGTGTTTCTCATGCCTTCTTTTGCAATCTTCACAATGCTTGGATGTTCTTTTAGAAATGTAAGAGCTAGAGCTTGAGTGCACTGAAATCCTGCACATCTTTTCATTTGTCTATTAGGCATTTTTTCCCTATTCCCACTTGATTAAAATGCTTATGATTATAAAGAGGGGAAAACTGGTCCCCCAGCTGTTTGGAATTGAAGTGTACAGGCAGAAACTTGATGAGTTTCTTTGCTGTGTTCCTAAAATAATGTGAAAGACTTTGTAAGAAAGGTACTATGTCATTAGTAGACTACACAGGGTTAAACTTAGGCACAGAAACAAGCCAAAAGTTGATTTTCTTCATTTATTTCTCACAAGAAGTCCATTTGGAACAGCAGTCCTTGTAATTGATGCAGATGTTCAGAATTCTTTTCTGCTGACATGGAATAAAGGCTAATCCAGGTCAGTCAGTACCTTGTAATTAATGCACATTCTTTTCCCTTTTTCTTTTTTAAATCTCTCTCTCTCTTTTTTTTTACATTTCTATTCTTCTTTTGGTAGGGAAGAGGGAGCAGTCCCTGGTTTAAATCTCTGAGCTAGTCCAAAATGATAATAAAAGTTTTGAATGGCACTCAAGTTACAGAATAAAACTATGCTAAACTACTAAAAATAACACAGCCCTTACATTTAAAATTTAATTACAGGTAGTTTTTAAATCCAGGGTGTTTTTATTTTTGTAATGTTCTTCCCTGCCCACCCTGGTATTGCAAGTTTGCAGAGAAGCAGTAACTTGCATTACCATATAATAGTGCAGGGTGTTAGAAGGGTTAAGCAGAAAGGAAGATATAAGCTACTTTGAGCTCACTTTGTTGCCTTGAACTTTGGATGCTGTTGAATATAGCAGTCATCTGTGATCACAGGTATCTTAGCAGCTGTATAATCAAAAACTATAAATGTCCAGATAGGAAATGATCCAGTAATTAGAGGAAACAGTACTGAACTGATGACTTAAAGTCACTTTCATTCTTAAATCACACAGTTGTAGCTGTTAGACTTTATCCTGTGATCATTTCTCAGCACCTTGGCAGAGTACTTGAAAACTCTGATAATCAGATTGGCTGAGAGTTAGAAAGGAGAGAAGGATTGGGACTGCTTTTTGTAGCTCCTTGCCAAAGGAGCACCTCCTGATGGAGAGGTGCTGTTGCTAAAGTAGACTGGAAGGAAGCTAAGGGCTGGTCTCTGTCTTACCTAGATGCCCACCTTTCTTTCTTTGTGTGTGTATGTTATATTGCAAATATTAATACAAATGCAAGGGAGGGCTCTGTATATGAGCCGCTGAAATCTAAACACTAATCAAAGCCTGAAAAAGAGCTCAGATTTTTAGCTTGGACAGGTTTCAGAATTAAGAAAAAGAAATCTGTGGCCTACTTACCAAACAAATAAGCAATACATTTTTAATTCCTGTGTGTAATACAACCGTGAATGTTCGAGGTTTGTGGGTTCTTTCCTATTTTTTTTTTATGTACCAGAAGAACATCAGGAAACATTCAAAAGTGAAATGGATTTGTTTAAAGGAAAGTGGGATTTTGTAATTTAGACTCAGACGTCATCAGTGAAGGATTTCCTAAAAGTTGTGTCAGACAACTCTGTTCTCAGAAGCCCAAAAAATCCCCTACCTCTTCTATGATCTTGAATAGTTGCTTAGTTATCCACGTGTGCACACATTATTATCTGCTTCTTCAAAGTAGTCGAGTGTGTTTTTGCATATTATGTCTACTAACCTTGTGCATGTGACTTGGAGATCAAAATAAAGACTCACAAATTCGCTTGTTGGCATGGTCATAATTTTGACTTGTATTACTGATAAATCCCTTGTCAACTCTTCAGATTCTCACAAGAGATTACTCTTGCTAAAGTGCCAAGAGTCCTCTTTATCAGCATTGAATACTGAAAAGAGTGTCGTGTCAAAAAGCCTCATGCAAAAGACACTGAAATATACCGTGATTCATTGGCTTTATTTACCACTGTGGGAAATAAGCTGATGCACAGTTATGGATAAAAGTTCTAAGGATGCTGCAATTGATGCAAAATTTCTGCTTAAAATAGGTCCCTTTTGAAATACTAGTATGTTCTGGGGAGATGACTAATCTAGGCTGATTTGTGGATTGCCAACTTTGAGAACCAAAAAAAAAAATCATCCCTGAAGAAACTGTGTCCTGAAGCAAATATGCAGACACAGACAGACAAAATCTATTTGTTTTCTATTTTGGCTCATAGGTGGTTGGGTTACAGTCCAAGTTATTGTGCTTTGTCCTTGTAACTACAGAATAATTGAGAGTGTCTCAGAATAGTCTTCTGAAGTTCATTCAGTGTGCTTAAGGTACTCTGAAACCTTCACGTCAAGATGTCATAGCAATATTTTGTGTTTAAATTAGGTGTGAGGAAGGAATGTCCGGAAAGCTTAGGTGTACTTTGAATGCCATTCCTCTGCTTAAAAACCAAAATAAGTTAGTTTTGAAACACCTCCTGTAAACTATGCTGCCAGTAGCATCAATTCTAATATTAGCATAGAGAAAACATAACTTTAAAGTGCCTATTGAATCAGAAATCAGTATATTTGTACTCAGTACAACCGAGCTCTCAGAACAAGACATTTAAGCAAATGAGTAACTTTAAATTCATAAAGGATTCATAGATATAGAGAAGTTGGCATGCTCATTGCTAAATACTCACATTAAAATTTCCAGCTTGAAGGAAAAGAGCCATGATTTCATGATACATGCAGATTTATCAGTAGTACCATAAGAAGGAACAGTCCCATCCTGTGTCTAGTTACATATTCACTTACCTCTGCTTGCTCTCACCCAGCATGCAAACCACAACGTTTCAGGAGCAAGACCAGCAGGAATGTCATGGTTTTTTTTTTTTCATTTGAGGGTTTTTTTTGCATGTGAACTGATTCACCATGCCTGAGCCCACTTACCTTTGGGCTTTGCTGCTAAACATCCATGTTCATTTTAAGTGCTTTGCAGGGTAGATCATACTTTGTGCAGTGGATTTGCCCAGCTTCATTAAATGTGAAGTCTTAGTTCAACATTATTCAGGCCTTAGTAATATGTTCTCCTTCATGCATGCTGAAAAAGTAGCTGTAACTCATTTTCCCTTCACTCTGGTGTTAACTCTGTGCTAATGAAATAATGGAATTTCTGGACTCAAGCAATAAAAACATCACTTCTGAAGCAGTTGAGAGGCTGTTTCTCATCCAGCCAGAGCAATTTGATACTTTTAATGCCAAGTTGGGAAAGGATGTAATTGATAGCTTTACACAGAGCAACACGCACAGCTTGCAGAGGGAAAGTGGCATTTTTGTTGGCTCTGGGACGAGACTTTGAAATCTGGGTCTGTTTATTTCCTTGCCTGTAAGACTTAAACAAGTCCCTGACTTGCCTAAGGAACCTGATAGGAACTGGACAGTGTTCTAGGCAACCCGAAGGGAAGAATTTAACCTGTCATCTCAGGGGAATTTTCCTTTTTTCTCCTCCATGGTTAGTACTTAATAATGTTTCACTCTGCCTTCCACCCTTCTTTGTCCCTATAGTCCCAGATCTTATCTAACTAAGGCAAAAAAAGATGCTGCTGACAATAATTTTTTTTATAAAACAGTAACTATCCACTGCTCTAAGCCTCTTTAATGCCTACTGCTTGTTTTGTTACAGGAGATAGTTGTTTGGAGCTGGAAGGATGAAAGTTCTGACTTGGACACAAAACTGAGGTGTAGTGGCTGGCTCTTTTTCAGGGGAAGCTTCACCCATACTGTAACACAGCAAGCTTGTTGGCAGATTTTGTTGAAAGATTAAATGACAATGATAGTTACTCTTTGGTTATGGATTTACAGAGGATGGCTATTATATACAAATAGAATCTTAAAAATAGTTTTACAGTGATAATTGCGTACTAGAGGTCTCAAACTCTCACAGGTCTCTTCCACTCAAGGGGAAGAAGCATCATGGCTCTAAAATCCAGGAGGATCTCTGTTGAACTGCAGATTGCAATCCAAAACAAAGAGCATGAAACGTACTCTTTAAAAAAATACTAAAATCTCAATGTCATGACTAGGAGAAATGCAAGTGTCATTTTACTGACAGATTAAAAGGTCCCAGTTTGAAGGGGTCAATGTGCACATAAACACCAAGAAGAATAAAAAAGGTATCCAGGGGTTTCCTCTGAAACTGCATCCCTTGAGGGTGGATGAAAGGCGACCTTATCCTTACTTGAAGGATTGGAAAATGACGTAGAAGAATGGGATTTGCCTGTAAAATACACCACAAATATCTGGGCTTTCTTGGAATGAGTGCTAATTTTCAAAGTTCTGGAATTATATTTACCAATGATTTGGTAGAATTACTTGGTTGTGTTTGGAATGCAGTGCCCAGACTAGCTTATTCTTTGTACAATGGTATTTAAATAAAGCCTGTGATTATGATCTGTGCTCTCCAAATCTCTAATCTGTCTGAAGGAGAGCAAACAGGAGTTCTCATTTTAAGGTGTGGTTTTGGTGGGTTTTAATTTTTTTTTACAATATTTGCTCAGTGGTTGGTATAATCCTGTTTAAAAGGCTTTTTTTGCTTATTGGGCATGTTCTGTCTGGCTACCATTGTTTCATCCCTCATTCATAACTGAGTAACTTAATACTGAAATCAAACAAGTTGGAGTTTCAAACCCAGACAAGGGTTTTTTTTATCATCCTATTTTCATTTTGTTTTGTGCAAACAGGTAGTACTTTTGTTGGCTGTTCTGCAGCTAGTGTCACAGTGGAAACATTTAAAGCCAATTTTTGTACAGAGTAAACATCCTGTGGTTAGAAGGGCTTAATTAGCTTAGGTGCCTTTACTGCTGGCCTATACCTCCTTATCTTGAAAGCAGTGTCCACCAACTAATCCTTTATTTATGTTGAGCTTTGGAATTTCCCTTGAAATGCCTTTTTGTAACCTCTCCCAGTATAAAGGCAAGTGAATAAAGTGTCAGGTAAACAGTGAGGTTGCTGGTAAGCAAATTAATAATACAGATGAATGTAAGTTTCTTCTCACTGGTGGCAGGTTGGATGCCTGTGATTAACCTTGGAAGGAGTGCTGGTGATGTGCTTATGCCTGTGATATGGTTCGTTACCTTTTGTTGTACCATTTTACAAAGGAATCTTTTTCTTTTGTTTGTACATGGGAGGACTGAATTTGTTAATCAAATGTCCAAGGCTATGTTTTCAGTGCTCCAAAGGAGGGAATTGTTCAATGACAATAGCTAATTTGCGATAGCCATCGCAATGTGAAATCCTAGCGGGCACTTGGATCTCTTCGTCTAAAGCAAGCTGATATCACGGCGTATTCTACAATTCAGCACGAACAAAATGGGAGCCTATTTCCATTTTGCAGTGATGGTACTAGCTCAACTTTACTCCCCTGGCAAAAAAAAAAGGTATCATTTTAGTTTGGTTTTGGTAAATTCTTAGCCCCATTGTGAAATGGTCTTTCTGATTACAGGATTAAAGGTAATCCTAGAGAATCCTGATAGTGGTGGCTGAAAAAGAAAATCTGTAAAACCATTGTATTCCGTTTCTCAGATTTCTGGTTCTATAATAGTGTATGATTGCACTGACAACTGGTTAATTAAGAGTATCCCATCACAGGAGGAGAACAAGGAGTATGGCAGAAGTTAATGCTTTCTCCTGTCCCACATTGAGAGAATGGTAGTAGTGTAGGGAAGTTGAAAGTTGAAATAGACAGAAGTAAAGAAATCATAATTTTGGCTTAACTGTACTCTGCATGGTAAAAGAAGTTTCTAGACATCGTACCTGAAAAAGCTGCCTTCATATTCTTTTTTTTTTTTTTTTAACCCAAGGGCCAGGTAGTTTGCCATTTCAGATTAGGTCATGATGTAGGCCTTCCTTACAAGGGAAAAATAAATTCTGATCTGTTTTGAGTTTGTTTTGTTGCTCTTATTCAAGATACTGCAGCAACAGCAATATTGCTATTAGTGTATAATGGAGTAAACTGGGTTAGATTAAGATGATATATCTCTGTGGTGCAATGGAGGCTGTCTTTTCTCTCATATTCCCTGCATTTAGGCTCTGAAGGAAGGATTACATATGCCCATAGTTGAAAACGTTTTTGAGCTTTAGGGGGAGTTAGTGGGAATGGACCCTCAAGCAGGTGTCATGGCCATGGGCACAGGTGTTTGAACTGAAAGTGATCACCCAGGCTCCATCTGGCAGAGGAGTGCAAGAAAAATGCTGGTTTAGACCCAATAAAAGCAAGTGCTCATGAATATGTTATTTCTGCTGCAAGTTTAACATGTAACGGTAGTACAGAATATGCCTGCTCAGAGGCATTTAACTTGGAATTCAGGGCTGACTTGTTCAGATCAAAGGGGGAACTCAACCAAAATACTCACTGAGATTTTGAAAGCTCAACTTTTAATTTTTTTAATGTTATTGTTATTTTTACTGTTTTTTAGAATGTAACAATCTGCACATCTGAATGTAATGCTGATCCTGCTGGTAAGATTTTAAGAGTGAACAGGTTCCAGGGGAAAATCGAAAGCATAATGCTTTTGGTATCCAGTCTCCTGTGGAATGGAGTCAGATCTTTGTTTTTTATCAGAGAAAAGGGTCATAACCTCATCAAGCATTCCCTCCCTTCCTCATGACTCCCCAAAGAAGCAGTACTCTTAATTGCTTTTGGCAGATAAAAGCTATGAGGAAGTCGGGGAATATGTTTTATTTTATGTTACTGTCATTAGTCTGAACTAGTTCTTAATCTAACATTACAAAGACATTGTTTATAAGGATATATCTACTGCAGTTTCTGTTTCTACTCCTCCAGGTTATAGAAGACAAACAGTAAAAGATCTTAAATCCTTAACATACTGAAAATTCAAAATGCTGCAAATTTTTAAAATTCAACACTTTCCTCTTTGTTTACAAAATAATTGAGCTTCTCTGCATGTTAGCTTGATACAATGACTGTATCTATAGTCCATATACAACACTGACTATTTTTCATATATTTATAGTCAGTCGCTAGGTCTATGTAAGAATAAATTGTGAAGTGACATGAGGTGTTTCTAATTAATATAGCAAGTGAACTAAAATGCAAGGCCTTGCTTAGCATTTGATCCTATTTTTGTGGGAAGACTTCTAAATCATACTATCAAGGCAGCAAATAATCTGTATTATAAGCAAATAATCTTAGATTCTATATCTAGACCATACTGGCAGTGTATGTTTCATTCCGCATTGAATACAATCCAGCAGTGATGATGGGGACTTGGTAGTTCTGTGGTTCTTCCTCCTTGGAGCTGAGTAATGTTAAAAGAGCTGGTGGCCCTTCTGCTGCTACATTTGTACCAGGGTGTTGTCAGTGCCTGCTCAAAATTCAGTAGCTAAGATGGTCATGTGACTGTATCTGTCCTTTCCTTGGTATGTCTAAAAGTGCTGCCTTTAATGTGTTGCTCTCTGGCCTTTCTGTTTGTTTTAGGGAAATCCTTTTATATTTTCACTCAAATGTTACTCTGTAAAAATGCATATTTACATAAAGAACTAAAATTTCTCTGTAGGATAATACACTCCACAACAGAGCTGTGACATTGTCACAGTCTAGGCAGGTTGTGTAATTCTGATGGAAGAGCTTTTAATAAAAAACAAAACAAAACAAAACAAAAAAAAAAGTAGGAAATGTTTTGAGTGAATTCATGGACATATAACTTCTAAGTAAGATATGCTTAATATTTAAATGAGGAACTCTGCTTAAGAGGACAAGTGAGATTGCTCTGACCTTGATTCTTTGCTCAGAAGAACAAAGTTAAGCATATGTGATAAAGATAGAAGCACACATTGCTGTTTGGTGAATTGGGGCCACTACTAATATTTGAATGTGGTGGCCGAAGCCAAGCCTGTAAAAATGGGAAACTTGGAATCAAACTGAGTATTACCTGACAGAGTAGTACTTTTTGATACATGTAGCTGTAAATCTAACCCTGCTTCCTCCAAATTCTTCATGTGTATTAGACAGGTGCATGCAATTTGTCAAATAACTTCATTTTTGAGCAAGTGTGATATAAAAACTTCAACTTTTGGATGCTGATTACAGTAATGAAAGGAACAAATGTATTTTTGGTCATACAGAAAAGAGTTGAAAAGACAAACACTGTATTTACTTGTAAATTTTGGTTCAGGAAGATGTAGCTCATTTGCTTAGTGCTGCCTGAGGGAGGGAGCTGGAAGACTATTAGTTTTCTGCTTGTTTGTTCAGAGGCTTCAAGTGTTATCATTGGGTTGAGTTTATTTTTCTTTTTTGATCAAAGTTAGGTGCAGAACTGCAAAGTTAAAAATTACTATGCTGATGGTGAGAAACAAGCTGCCTCCTTTGCTCCTTCCTCTTTGCTATCCCAGCTCCTTTTTCTCCCATCCAGCCCTAAAACCTTCTATAATTACTTTGATGATTGAAATTATGGAAATGTTCCCAGCGGTCCAGACCTGCCAGTACTAATTAAATCTCAGGATTTGTCAGTCTTTTCAATTTAAAATTAAGCTTTGTAAAGCCTATCTGAAGACATGATTTTCTTATCTCTAGGGCCCCTGACTCACTTCATGCTTTAATATGATTTCCAGGGAGTAAACATACTTTATCTTTAATTCTCACAGCTGTTGAAAAGAATTAATGAAAAACCTTCATTACTTACATTACTTAGTCTCTTTCCATTTGCAGCTTCCTTGTTGCAAAATTTGGTCAGGACACATGAAAGAAGGGACAGGTAATTTCCCTGAAGCTTAAATGAGGAGGCTGTTGGCCCCCACCCATGAAGTTGGCCTCCACCCATGAAGTTTGTTACTTTGGTTTGTGGGGTGTCTTTTGATAAATGCTGGGAAGCATGTAGCTCCTGATGTGATAACTGCTGAAGTTAGGTTCTGGAAAATACAGTGAGCTTTCTTGTAAATTTATTGCTTGGCATGCACATAGCTGTTTGACAAACACTGATGGAGCATTCTGTTGTAGTTGTTATTCAGCTTAGCACTTATTCAGTGTATGTATTGCCCTCCAATACAGCTAGAACTTATCTTTTAATGCTAGGATAATTTCAAGTAATATTTTGACTCTTTATGAACGCTTTACTGAGGCCTGCATTGTACTACTGATAATACAAGACACAGTGAACACAGCCAGTGATAGTGAGCAGTAATATGTGTTTTAGAACTTGTGATAATTGCACATCTGGCATGCCCTGCCCTTTGAACAGCTAATTGATACTTCTGGGACCTAAACTCTTGTACTCTTTAAGGGCTAGAGTTGGCTGTTTCAACATCAGTCAGGGTTCCTTATTATGCACAGTGCTCTACCCTTTGCTTATCTGCTAACATTATTTATGTGTGAAACCTCATACAATTAGTGTGAGTGTGGCTTTGCTAGCAAGAGGTACCATATACCATAAGTGTTTTTGTTCAAAATAATGTTAGAAAAAAGGAAGATGCTTGCTTACATAGCTTCATGGCAGTAGTGTTTTCTCTCTTTTCCTGTTGTTTCCGCTCTTTCTAAAGATTTGCAAGCTTCAGTTTTGGATTAGCAAAAAATAGTACTTACAAAATTAATAATTAAAACCCCCAAAAACAAAATGGAAAACAACTCTGTCTCTCCATGGCTGTGTTTGAAGAGAAGAAAATTTAGTATTCATGCATACCATGGAAAAGAAGTTAGGCTGATACATTTTAGTCTGTTTCCAGTAAAGAGATGTCCACTTTGGCTTTGATGCTGCTTGGTAAATTCAGTAATTCAACCATGTGTCTAGAAGGGAGAATAAAGAAGGAGATGTGTATATGTAAACGTGCACTTCAGAAGTTTGAGAAGATTCTGCTTTTATCCTTAAGTTATTATAATTAATTTAATCTACAACTAATTTATTTTATTTTGGCAGAAAATAGAATTTTTCTTCCCATTTCTCTTGCCAGATTATATGGGTCTAGGTTGGTGATGTGGTATGTGCATGTGGTGGGGGTGTTTCTGTTTTAAAAAGTCTTTTCTGTCAGTCTTTTCTGCAGTCTGTACAGGAGCTTGAGTCCTAAGCACTGTGCGGATTTATCAAGCAGCATTTCCCAGACAGCTTATAGAAAACAATCCTGGAGGACTCCCAAACTTAAATAACTGAAAGATACTGCTTGCTGTGCCTGCAGCTCTCTGGAATTGGAATGTAAAACTGGCAGTGGAATAAACGCACTCCCCGAGGAGGCTGAAGATGCTGCAGAGCAGCAGACAGGGAAAAAGAACTTTCCCGAAAGAACGAAATACACTTTTTTATTTTTTTTTGTTTAGCCTTATTCCTCTTTGAGGCCTGCAGTGATGGCAGATGTCCAGCTCAGTATCAAAACTGCAGTTTTAAAATTGGAATGAAGGGATGGCTCTTAGCCACTCGTTTATCCTGTGCTGAAGGTCTCCAGGAGAGTGCCCAGTTACTCAGCTGCACAAGTGCACCAGTAATCACCGTGGGGTGGGGCGGAGGGCTCACTCTGCAAGTGTGTTTCTGGACAATAACACTTCTAGGATATTTGAGAAGCATAGTACCTAATTGTCTCCTATTTGTTGGCTAAATTGGGCTGTGTGGTGTATATAGTTATGCTTCCAGAGAAAATGAATCTGCATTTGCTGTAGGAAGACTTTTTTGGGGTAAGCTTTTCCTATTCTTTTCACCTTTTCCATCTTGCTCTCATTTGCCTGCTTCCTCTAAGAGTTTTCCCCAATATTTCGAGTTCTTATAAGATCTTAAAATTAGAATATTTTCTAAATTTCTGATAATGCTGTTCTCTAAAACTGTGTATGGCATTTTTTTGGTTGATATTTTCTTTTTGTGTACCAGCTATATAATGTAATGCAATAAGCATTGCGTGTTGAGTCATTTAAAATAGAAGATTTATTGTGCTATTTCAATTAATTTCTAAGGTAAGCTAATTTTTAAGAATTAAATAGCAAGAAAAATGACAAATAGTGACACCTTGTATTTTCCTGACAAAATTTTGAGAGGAAGGTCTTTGAGTCACCGAGTCAAGCATCTCTGGGATGACCAGTCATTGTGGCCATTGAAGCTGGTCCATCTCTGTGTGCATGTGTTCTGTCATCTCAGTCAAGCACCTAAATGTCTTTAATTCACTGCCTGAGTGACAAATGTTAAATGCTGTGGGACTGATTTGGTCATCATGGTAATTGGATTTTGTATGGGTTGATGTAGCTGCATAAGAATGAAAAGCTGTGTTACAACCTGAAATATGTTGTTTCTGGATGTTTCATTTGCCATTTCTCTTTGAGATGGGGAAAAAGAAGCAGAAGATAGAGAGAGAAACTGCAGACTTTGAGTGTTTTAGGGATTCTTCATGTTGTGTTTGTACATAAACCATAGAAGTGCAAAGTCTTTTTTATTTTGGATGTCATCATAATATCCTATTCCTGTCACTGCTGATGTTGTTTTATCTCTAGAGAGATAAATCTAGATTGATTTGCGGAAGTGTGATGTGCAGACACATGTAAAAACACAAGTAATTGTTGTCTTTAGTTAAAGGTTAAGGAGATCATGGCCTCACATATCATTCTAGTTTCCTTTTGCGACTGAAAGATTTGCTCTCTCTAAAAGTTGATAGCTACAGGAGAAAAATGCTTTCCAGAAGCATTTTTCCTTTCACTTGCTGACTTTTTAAGTTCAACAATTTATGTTTCTATGGTTCAAAATAAGTCACTTGTATGTCTTGGCCTCCATTTAAGTGATCTACAAAGGATGGATTGAAATGAAGCTATACTTGTTGTGGGAGAATGTGGGAAGAAAGAAAAAGGATATATTTAACATTCTTCAGAGGAACTATCTCTAACAGAGATAGGAAGTCCCAAAATGTACATGTGAAATTATTGAGGCTTACTGCAACTTGGTTTTGTTTGAATCAGTTGACATGAAGTGATGTCTATCCAAAAACTAATGTGGCATTTCTTCACACACGTACATGCACACAGACACACAGACACACACATGTTGTTAGATTTATTAATTCCAGTTCAATGACAGTGCATGCCTGAACCTAAAGTCTATTTAAATGAGGATATAAGGAGGATATGGTCTGTCGGTCTGCCCGTCTGTCATCAGGTTCTTATGCTTTTTAAAAACTCACAACACCTCCCCAGAGGTCCTTTGATAGGCAAGGACATAGGCATGTTTTCTAGTTGAACCTGCACATCTGTCCAGTCTGTGGGACAGCTCAGGCTGGTTTTTGTGCAGCTCTGGCATGCAGGTACCTTTGTTCTCCCCGAGTTTTCCAAACACAGAGGAAGCTGTGGTCAGTGACAGAGGGGATAATTCTTCCTCCCCCTGTAGCCCCTGGGCCGTGCGATCTGTGCCACTCCCTCCCTGTGGCAGGAGCAGTCCTGCAGCTGCCCAGCTTGAGCAGAAGCCTGGTGCAGGTGGAAAGGGAGCTGGGTGTCCACAGGACCATTACTGCTGGAGTGAGCTCTTAGTAAGCTTGAGGGTGTGTGATCCAGAGTCAGAGGAGAGAGGCGAGCCCACCAGTGGGCTTAACAGGGATTTAAAGTGACTCCCGTAGAGTGTTCTGAGGCTGAACTTGTCTGAAAATTACATCATAAATACATTTTGCTGTCAGTTCTATGCTTAAGATAGCATTAAATCCTCTTGCAAGGATTTTAATTAGCACATAAACCAGATAACTGTTTCATTACAGCCTGTCAAAAGGAGTAAGAAAATATTTAAAGACTATTTATTGATAAAATATTTTTTAAAGATAGATTTTTCCTATGCCTTTAGAGTACAGACAGAAAGACAGCAGATGGAAAATGCATTCTATTATTGTTTCTTTCAGGGATGAATGTCTTGAATGACAAGAGTAAAAATTTGGGGAGGTATGTTGTGGATTTTTTTGCAATGCATATAAATATACTTTAATCTTGTTTGCTAGCAATGTTAGATACTACTACTTTTTCTGCAGCCGTGTCTGGGATTTGGGAATAGTCTAGAGAATACATGTCCAGTTACTGTAATCTTGGATAGCTTTTTGTAATCCATTTGTTTTTGTAACCTGGGGCTTTCCACTGCACTGAGTACTTACTGACCTTTAATTTCATTTTCTGGAGGGTGGAGAGGAAAGAGGAGAAAAGAAAGGCTTTAGGAAATCCCTTTCCCCACCCTGCAGAAGAAGGTAACTTTCTCTTTCAGTCTTCTTTGGGTTTAAAGGCTGTAAGCAGAGGAAAAAATACAGATCATTTTGTGCTGTGCTGCTGCACCACAACAATTTTGTATCCTTCATAAAAGCCAAATGTTGAAAGTGAAGTATGAAATACTCAGGAGCATTACAGATTTGATGCAACCTCTGGAATAGATGAGTAAAATATTTGTAGTTCCTGCTGAATAACCTTTATGCTGATACATGATTATTACTAATATGCTCTAGTTAATATTTCAATAATGCTCACTTAAACAGGGTATTTTTTATAATGGATTTTGCTTTGGATTAATAATGCACACCCAGATCATTAATCTCTTAAGATGCTTTTCTTCCTACTTAAAGATCATCTGGTTTTCTCCAACTGAAAATATTTCCTTATGCATTTTCTTACTTTTTTTCTAGATTAATTTAATCTGCTCCTTTATTTCCATTTTAAATCAATACCAGACATTTAGTATAAAGTAGTACTTTTTTCTTGTGATCTAAAAGGTTGGGTTTGTCAGCTACTTTCCTACAGCTGGGGAAAATCTATTTGTTCATTTCTTAACCTTTTGACATGTCTGTTTTTACAAGCCCGGCTGTTTGTGATGGGGAATTGAAGTACAGAGTAACAAAAACAGAAGGAAACATCCCTTGTTATGATCAGAGTGTAAACTGAGCCCAATGCAGCGAGGGGTTTGTAAACCTACTGGTTTACACAAGATTTTTGCACACTAGGAAAAAAAAAAAGAAGAGACCTCTTCTTCCTTCACATGATTCTATGTTGAATTTTCATGTGGTGTAACAAAAAGTTAGTTTTTAAAAGTTTTATTCACACTTCTTGGACATATGACTGTAAAATTGACTTGCAAATAGTTTAGACCACTGATTCTCCACTGTAAAAGGAGGCTCAGCAAAGTCACAACTGTATTTTCCTTCTGTTCATGTGGCAAGTGAGACAGGTCTGAAAAGTCAAGACCACAGAGCCCTGTGTGAAGTTGCTAAAATGCCTTTGTTGTTATAACAAGCAGGGAAATGCAGGAGTTTAAAGCATTTGGAAAGGAATCAGTTGACAGGGTCTGCACACTTAAGTGACCCCAGCCTCAGGAGTGTCCCAAGTTGCTGGTGCATGTAGGTGCTGAAGAAGGAAGATGTTCTGTCTTCTGTCTCGGAGTGTTATATCTATCAAACCTTCAGGCTTCAGCAACTCAGTGCCAGTCCTACTTTTATCACACTTGGAAAGCATAACCATTATATCAAAACTATTTAACCTTGCCTGTGTTTTTCCAGTAAGAGTGGAGAGTTGTAATTGTGACAGTAGATCCAGCTTTGTCCTTCTTTCTCAAAACAAGGTGTATCATCCGGCAGCAGGTGATTATTATGCACGTATTTATCCCTTTGAGATATATATATATATATATATATATAAAATATACCGTTGAAAGGTTTTTCCCCTCCTTATGTCATAAAAACCGTACCTGAGTGTGTTGCAGTGCCAAAGGACACCACAGTGATTACATGTGCTATAAGCACGTGTGAGATGGCTTCTGCACTGAACTGAGGAACAGTTAAGGGGCTGTGTACAGCAGCACAAGTATCAGAATGGGTGCAGTTTTGTTCTGTACCCTACAGAGGCATTAGCTGAGGCTTCTGTTGCCAGTGGGATTGGGAATCTGTGGTAGACAGCCAGCTATGCCCTAGCACAGGGCTGATGGCAGACACTGCAGCATCACCTCTGGGTTATGCAGACAAAACCAGCTTGTCTTCTAAGTGTATTAAACTTTATTCTCATAGGCTACCAATAACTAATTACTAATGAGAAATATGGGTTTTTTCCTCCATTTTAGTAGGGTGGCTATTTTAGCTTCTGATTTAAATACAGTAAATGTTTCCTTAAAACTCACATGGAAAAAGTCCATGTCTAAGCACTTTGGAAATTTGAAAACTCTGACATGCTGCGTGTACATCCCTTCTGTACTGCTTTAGCAAGTCCAAAGGTTTCTTCTTTTCTTTATTTTCTCTTTTTTTTTTCCTTCCTTAAAATGAATCTATTTCAGATGAGAATGTGGAGTTGCATAGTGAATTACCTTTATTTGTGCAAAGTATAAGCTGTCACTGCCCACAGCCATTCATCTCTGTAACAAAGGGGATAAATGAAAGGGGCAAGTGGGAGTGCTAAGGAGGGATTCCTAGCTACATCACTATGTGCAGAGTAATATTAGAGGCTCAAAACAGAACCACTGGTATCAGTGATACGTTGCTAAACCAACTGTGTTAGTCTGAAAAGAGGAAAGCAAACATGAGAGGAGGGAGTGTCAATACTGGGGCTGGGGGAGGGAGGAATGGTGGGCTCCAGTATAACACGCTCAGTGCATACTGCATAATTGTTTTCCTGTTTGCTAATGGTGATTATCAGGTCTTTTATCTTAAATATGCTTCTTGCCACCTTTGGATGTGAGAGATAGTGCTGGCATAGTGAGGCTTGGAGTTTGAACTGTCCTTTTCATAGTAAATAGAACTTGATAATGAAAAAACCTCATGATCCCTCCACTTACAAATCTGGCAAATCCTTATGATATTAGTTTGGTCCCATCCTTGTATGTCAGTGTTATTGTGACTGCTAAGAAAATCCATAAAATATAGGACCACAACTCAGAATCTTACCAGTTGGCAGTGATGACTGGCTAACACTATTGAGTGGTTAGGCATTCTGTTCTTGCTTCCCTAGGCTTTCATCCTCTCACATTTCTCCCTGTGCAATATTCTTCCATTGTACAGTTATTGGCAGATGCAAAAGTATCAATAAATTATCAGCTGTATCAGGATCTTTTCTTGAATGTTTTTCTAACACAACAAATTATTTTTTTCCTGGGTATGAAAGAGTTCTAAACAAATCACATATCTAACATATGTCAATATATGTTAAATGTAGTGATCAAACTGGGTTAGGTTTTGTACAATCCTCTGGCAGATACTTGTAGAAACAGTTTGTGTCAGTGCTGTTCATTGAATCTTAAAAATTACTTAATGTTATTACACCTTGAAGGGCAAAGGGGATTATGGATATTGAAGCCTCTTCTTGATAATTTCAGTGAATCTGTGTTGTGCTTGTTGGGAGATGCTTTTTTCCAGTCCCTCTCTGGTAATTTTGCCATTGAAGATCTCTTACCCATGGTGATCCACTGGCAGCTTCTCTTTCCATCAATGTGCACGTTCATGTCACATTGATGGAAATGTCACAGTTTAGTTGTGGCACTCTTCAGTTTTTGATGTTGCATTTTTCTGAGTCAAGATTAGCTGTAACAATTGCCATGCAAAAGGCAGCAATGTGACCACTGTCAGTTTGGCTGTTCTTGCTATGAAGTGTTCAGGCCTTCGGTGCAAGATGCCTTTGTCATTATTTTCAAAGAACTTTGCTGTAATTTCGTCAGGAGGGGAATGTTTCTCCCAGATTGTTTTTCTAACCTTCAAAATATTTTGCAATGAATTTGTAATTGGCAGGGTCTGTGCATAGTTTAAAGGTTTGAAGTGTTTCAAGTCCATTAGTTTTACATTATAAAGAACACGTATTAATTGAAAAATCATTGAAGAGGAAATTTTAGTATCTTTTGCTGCTCTGTTAAGTGATAGTGATCAATTGTAAAAGGGGCTTGTACTCTCAAGAGAGTCATGCCAGACTCTCTTGGTCTAGCAAAGAATATAGCCATTCTTATGACCTGTGGTATTAAGAGATACATGGCTTTGGATAGAGAAATAAGTAAAGCTGATTTCATCCATGTCTGTATTTAGAAACTAGTGCAAAAGACGAAAAAATTGAGTAAACCCACCATCCTTCTCTTTTGCTAAATAAAGTTACTTGAACTGAACTGGCCTGCAAATAATTTCATCATCTTACTAAATTGTTATGGCTGGTCATCTGTTTGCATTCACTTACTGACTTAATTACAAAAACTTCGCAAATCTTTTGTCAAGATCTTTGTTAAGGGAACACTTCAATAGTGACAGAATTTCTATATAAATGTAAAAGTGAATGCTTCGTAATGAAATTCTGCCTATGTGAGTCATACTTTATAAGTAATGCCAGAGAGGAAAGAGTAGGGAACTGCCCAGCTAAACTTCTATTAACCTGTGCCTCTTTGTAATAAAATAATGGTAGTCAGGGTTTCCAAAGAGATGAGGGTTTGAAAAGTGAGCATGCCAGCTAATAGCTGTGGTAAGAGGCTGGAGGCCGTGGAACAATGCCGGTGCAGCGGCCTCTCGGTGTGTCTGCGCCGCGGAGCTCAATAGTGAATGCGCAGCATTGTTCGGCTGAGAAGAGTCTCCGGGCGCTGGGGATGTCAGGGCAGACCGAGGGAAACTGATTTTCAGCTTGTGGCCTCCTTGTCAGAGGGCTGGGAGAAGCCTGGGGGCAGTTGGCCATTCCTCAGGGCTCCTCTGCTCTACCAGCTTCGTGCTCCTCTGTGGCGATGAGTCCCTCTGTCCCTGCGGGGATCTAACACTCAGCAGTGTGCCCATGGGAGAGCATGAAAGAGAGGGGAAGGATTTTTCCCCCTCATGTTTGGTTTATGTTTGAATGTTAAGTGAAAGCTTTCCCTGAGGGAAGTTGGAAGGCGACAGTTGAAATTAAGGAAAAGCGTGGACATAACAGAAGTTATTTCATTGAGGATTTATGGCTTAATGGTCTAAATTTGGTCACAGGTTTTGGAAGAAGAGAAATGTTTAACTGTGTGGGGGTTTGGGTGTTTCTTAAATAAAAAGAGACACTAGATAAGTCATGAAAATGGCTCTTAAGTGAATTACATGGTAGTTCCCATGTGTGTAGGCCACAGAGTTGAGAAAGCTTTGATGTTCTCTCTATAAACAGGAATAACAAAAATAATTGGTTTTTAATATGGCTTGTTGGGGAAATCCTGCAGTTCCACCACAGAGTTAATACATCCTCCCCTCCTCAGCCCCCACCCTCACCTGTCTTGGACCACAAAATTGGCCTTTGTGGCCAAGTTTCTCAAAGTCCAGTCTGTGTGTTTTGGTTTTGAGAATTTGATTCAGATTCTAGCTCTAATATTTTAAAACTGAAGGATTTGCTACTTCTTTCTTGTAGAAAACAAACAAGTTGGAAAACGCAAACAAGGAAAGTGGTGGGACTGTGTCCCTATCTGGAAGAAATATAAAGTGCGAAGGAAAAATCTGAGAAAAATAACTGCTTTAGCTGTACTAACTGGATTTAAATAGGAGTCTAAGTTTTTGTTTTCCCTGTCTCTGATCTAATCACTGAGAAGATTCATCTGAGCTGTTTACTAAATACCAACGGGTTTAGATGTTGTTTATTGTAGTTAACAAGAACTCTGAAAACTGGTCTATATAGAAGTGCTTGAAGGCTGCAAAAGAGAAGTAAAGTGGTACTGACTAAAAAAGCCAGAAAAGCAGAAGGATGGTAGCAGACAGTTGTTATCTGATGTCTTTTCATGAATATTGTAAATTTCAGCTACCTTGCTGTGACCCACAAAGTGATACGTTTTTAAGAGGTTTCATGCCCCTCTCTTGTTTGCATTTGTCAGGGTCTTTTTTTTCCTCCAGATTGACAAAAAATTGCGTAATAAATCCGGTGGTCAGAGGAAATCTGAAGATCTCTTTTTTTACTAACTTTCTTCGTGTGGTGCTACATGTCTATAAAATTCAATGAATATACCCCTGGATAGGAATGTTAGTGAATTTTGATACTTTGAAATCTATAGGATTATTTTTCTGTAGCTGTTGGTAAAGAAGGCACAGGGATTCTGCAATATATATAGCTTTAATAAAATGACTGTCTGGTTCAAATAAAGCTTTTTATTGCTCTGATAAGAAAGCAGAGAGGGAGGCTTATGACTCAGGAAGTCAGTTGCTGTGAATTATGCACCAAATGTTCTCTGTAACCAAGTCTGAGCCTCTAATCTGTTTGCTTCTTGCCCTGTGGCTTCTGAAGTGTGATTGTTGTCACTGTTAATCTTGAATTCTGATATGTCAATAAGTGCTGCAGGCATTAACACCATCTGCATATGGGTGCAGAGGCTGCACTGCTCTGTACACTGACATTGCAGAGATATCAATCTCAATTCACACTTTGCTTCTTGAATACAAAAACTCTAAGGAAAGCATTGCTTGTTGGGATAGGAAATTTGCTCTCAATGGTTTGTGTCCATGAAATAACAGCAAAGAAGTAGTAGGAAATATTGTAGATGCTGCAGAAGGGCCTTAAAGCAGCTCTGAAAGCATTGTGAAGACTTCTTCATCACAAACATGGATATGTTGGAGTGGCTTTCATAGACATGGCTGAAAAGCTGACAAGGCAGGGAAGGGAATGGCAAGGAAGGGAGGTTTCATTTTCATGTAGCGCTGTATTTTCTCTGTATTGCAGTAGGCAAGGACATTGAGAGGAAAGGTGTAAAACATAATTTAAAAATGCAGATGTTCTCCCCATGTTCCAAGGGGCAATTTGGAAAGACCAAATCAAGGTAAACTGCAGTCCTGATGTGATGGGGTCATCAGTAGAAAATAAAAAATGAAAACTGGGGTGGCTACATTTTTAAGGATCTGTTGTTTGTGGCAGCAACATGAAACCTTTGATTTTTCTGCTGTGACCAGTTATTTTGCTGCCATTTGGCAGTCTTAGTCTACTTGACCTTATTTATGTAAAATTCCACGCTTAGCTGTAGAAGTAATACAGTGAGAAGACATTGTGTATGTTAAACTCCTTTGAACCTCAATATCTGCTTAGTTTCTTTATATTTATTTTCATTTAAAGGTTTGTGAAATGTCAAAATACTGATTATTGTATTTTGTAAAAATCTGCTGCAGTCATTTATTAAATCCAGAGTTCTTTAACTGTCATTGCATATGTTCCTATTGAACTGGGATTTTGAAAGAGCTGTTAGCTTACTGGTGTAATGCCATCTTAAAAATAAGACGTAATGTTCCCTTTTAGGAGGGTGAGCACAAGAAAACAACTCACTTGAAATGCCAGAGCCAGTCTGTGGTGGAGCCAGGCCACCAATATGTCTTAGTTCCAACCTGTGTACAGTTTAAGGATTCTTCTCCCCAAGACGTAAACATGAACAGTGCTTTCTGCAACTTACATTTTTATTCAAGAGAAGAAACACAGAAGAAAGTTTTCATTTTGTTGTAAATGTGAACATCTGTTAGGAGGAGCCTGCTGTTACTATTTCAGTTCTTTTTCAAAATTCTGGTTGCTTCCTGAGGTGCAGAGGAGGTTCCAGTAAGTGGCTTTAGTTGGAAACCAAATGGGAGAGATCGTTTAGCTGTATTTAAAGAAAAACATCAATTATTTAAAGCTTCTGAGACTCACTTCTATTTGGCATCTAACATTGTCTGCTATATCAGAGAACTGGCTTTTATAAAATGTGTGTTGCTTCATGCAGGGTTTTCACTGGAAAGATTTGTGAGTCAACAGAGAATGTGGAGGCAGAAGCAAACAAAAAATTGTTAAAATGAGTTTAAAAGAACTAATCTATTTGTGCTAGATACTGCAGTTACAAGTTATACTGAAATTGAAAGAGGTAAGTTGTAAAAGGATGTCTTAGGGTCATACAAGTTTTTCATTGGAACTAGCAAGAATGATTCATGGATGCTTCCTTTCCTTCTGAAACTGTGTCTCACTCTCTAAAGTTTATTTTACCTGCTTTAAAGTGAGAGACAGTTAACAATTTTTAGTCTTAAAAACCTCCCAATGTTCTTGGTAAAGCAACAAGTGTTGTGTGCTATATTGGCTGCCTAACCAAGACCCTCTGTGTGCTCGTGCTGTGGTGGGCTTTGAAAAGTTGTGAACTTCAGTACCAACTTCAGGTTGCTTAGGTGAAGTTGAAAACAGTAGTTTGGCCTGGCAGGACGTTTGCTCAGAGCAGTAGATTAGTCCAGGAAGAAGTAAAAACCAAATGTGGTGTCCGAGCGCTGTTACAGTGATACAGTGTAGGATGGAAGCAAGACCTGATCCTCTGTGGTGCTGGGTGGAAGGAAGGCTGCGTGGGGATTTTCATTCTGGCACAGCAGTTTGGGTGTAAAAGTACTAAAACGTTCAAGCAGCGTCATATTGAACACATTTCGTACACTTCTTCACTAAATGCCCGTAGGAGCCAAGAAAAGGATGTAGAAGCTTTGATTGCTTGTCATCTGGGGTATTACCCCTCCTTGTCATCCAGGGTGTTATTCCTCCATATGCATTTACATCTACAAATCTTCACAGAATTTTCATTTGCTCTGATTTAGAAAAAAAAAAAAAAAATTAACTATGCTGTTTTAAAATTATTTTTAAAGAGGAGAGAAGCCAGCCTTCAAAATTGACAAGGATATGCAAAACAATTCCTCTAAAAGGCTTATAAATGGAGGATTGGATCCATATGCTCTGTTTGTGTTGCAGTACATCAGCAGCCTGTGATGGCTTGTTCCTTTTGTTAGGTGTCTCTGCAGCACTGTGTACAGATTAAATAGCTACTGCATTGCAGAGAGTTATTAATACATTACATTGCACTTCCAGGGAAGATGTCAGTGTGTCCTTTAGCCTGAATGTACCTTGTGGTTGAGTTAGGGGTGATTTTCTAAAATTTTGCTGAGGATAATTTATTTTTCAGTAAATTCTTAGCCAGCTGAGAACTATAGAATAACATCGGTCTTAATCTCTATAAATTTCACTTATTGTTGAAGTTTAGAAAAATCAAAGCCTTGTTCCAAAATAAAAACAGGTCACCCTTCTCAAATCTTAATCCTGATACACTAAAATTGTGGTCTTATGGCACTGTACACACAATAGAAGGAAGCAGGAGATGGGGCAGAGAAAGGTATGCAACTCCTAAAAGATAATGCAGATAAAGAAAATGCATGAAATACCAGAGAATGAGAAGTGGGACCAACCTATTATTTTTCTGACACATCTGTGTACTATGTCATTTGTGATGCACATCAGTAAAACAGGAGGCTTTTTGGTTTCCAGTCTTCTGCCCTGACAGCTCTCAGAGTTGTGCATGTTTCAAGTGATGGAGGTTGAGGGGTTGTTCTTGGGGAAATTCTTATGTGTGGGGGAAACTTCTGCTGACTTACACCTGGGGATGGAAGGGAGAGCTAAGGTCAGGTGTGGGTGTGCAGAGATGAAAGACCAAGACAGAGCAAAGTAAGGATCTCAGCTCTGTTTCCCTCTTCCTCCACACACAGGAGTGCTCATGAGAGCTCCCTGTGCCAATTCTGTGGCTGAAGCTCACACTGCAGGGCTGCAGCCACTGTTTTTACCCAGACCACTGAAACAGATGTGGGACACTTTCTGTCACTGAGGCAGAGGAGTTCAGGAGTTCAGGAGCTTTGTCACCATTAAATGATGAAGCTGCTGATACTACTTGTATTTCTTAGGACTTCACAGAATTGACCAGGTAGTGCTCTATGTCTGGTTAATGCTCTACAGGTCTGTCCAGGAATTAGTTCAAACCTCTCACTTGGAGGTGATAGAAGCTTTGTAGGCAAGGTGGGCACAAGGTGTGAGAAAGCAGAAGTCCAGATGAATAAATCATTAGCTCCTGACAGAAATATGGGTGCATGTGGAACATAGCAAATGGATGGTATATCTGCCATATTCAAGTGGTTTGAGTAGCTGGGTGCTGCACTGTAGATGTACTGAAATTTTTGGCACTAGTGTTGGCCATTCTGTGCCTTTGAGTGTGTCCAGGACTTACATATATGTGGTAGTTCACTCTAAAGTATTTTGCACAGATCTTTGCAGGAAGATCTTTTAATGTAAATATGTAAGTATTTAAAAAAATCCTCAGAAGCTGTGGGAGAATCCAGAGAATACTGGAGGGAGCATATCTCAGTGATCTGTGATGTCAGCATGGCAGGCTGTAAACACCTGATCTCTCAGCCTGGGTAAAAGGGACTTTCACCCCAAGAGCCCTGATGTTCAGATCAAAGTGTTTCACAGCTTTGCCAATGCTCTCAAGGCTTCCTTTTCTACCTCCAGTTTCCTGCTGTAAGGCGTTGTTCAAGGACTGTGCTCTTTAGGAATACTCTGAATGAAGCTGAGCCTGTCATGTGCAAAGACATAGGTACTGGATTTCAAGTATAATTTTAAAGATAGAATGCCTCTTTGTGGGCTACGTTTCAGCATGCAGCTGTGAGAGCACACCTGGAAAGTGGTGCCAGCAGCTGGGAACTCTTCTGACTTCTTTTGCCTCCCAGCTCCAAGATGGAAATGCCACCACACCCTCTGCAGGCAAAGGAGATATCAGCTTTCTCATGGGTTAGCAGGTTAGCACCAGCCTATATACTTTTTTCTCATTTTCTGCTTTTCATCTTTTCTCCTGCTTCTCCTCTCACTGTCTCCTCTCCTTTCTTTTTTCTTTTTTTTCCCTTTTTTTCTCTTTTTCCTTTTTCTTGTCTTCATTGTGATTTAGCACAGAACACTTGATCGTATGGGTTTCACATTTTCTTCTGAAATTCATTTGTCTTGCCCTGAAAAAAACCCCAAACCACTGAAGCTTTGCAAGCACTCTGCAAAAGCCTGTTCCTGTTTATGTTAGGGCAGAATAAGATCCAGAATATTTCCCAGGATCATCCTATTATATTGTAAGTTCATGGAAGTTTTTAACATAAACACAGAAATTTCACAGTACCAGCAAGTGATTTATTTGCTATACATTCTTATCAATATTGTCTACAGATAAGCAAACAAGTGCTGTGGAAGTGGGGGCTCTATTTGATGTTTGCTCAGCGTTGTGCCTGGAAAAATGGAAGTTAGTGGGTGTTGCTCAGTGAAGTGTGCATTTTAAAGTTACCCACATTAAGTGATGCCCATTGTCCTGTCCCTGAATTGCATGATGTCATATGTCATTTAAAGCTTGTAGTGATGCCGAAGGCTGTCAGTGCGCTGGGAAAAAGGCGATGAGAAAGTTGTGAATCAGGTTTCTGTAAAGCCTTTGTGTTTAGGGTTGTGATAGATAAAAGCTGACTCATGCAATATTTCTGGCGAAGGAGCTGTACAGACTAGTAAGAGCTTCTCGTTTTACCTGAGCGCCCAATGAGCTAATTCGGCAACAGCTGAAGTCGGAGCTCGCGCCTCTCCTCTGCCGCACAGGTAGGTCGTGGGCTCTTCGGAGAGGACTGAAAAAGAGAGAGGACTTGTTCAGCCCGGGCGCCAGGAGCCAGAGACATTCCTCAGCGGTGAGATACTGTCGCAGAGGATTTTCCCTTGCAATAATGTTCTCGGGTGTTAGCGTGCTCGGTTGTGACAGAGGCTATTCTGCTTTAAATACTGCAGGCAGAGGGGTTGGGGGGACAGTAATTGGATTGAGAGAAGCACATTAGTTGGTGACTCTTTTCCCTTGTTGTGAGATTTCTAATAAATGGGATTTCTGTTCCTCAAAGTTCAGTTAAAATACTTGGCAGAGGATCATTTGTGACAGGCCAGGCTAGACATCTAATCCTGCAAATATTGTAGCTCTCTAGTGTGATATTTTCACAGAGGTTGTTAGTTTTAGAACTGATATGTATTCATATACAAAATTTAGTGATTAAAAATCTGCTGACCTTCACTTGGAAGCAGAAGATGTAGGGAGTGTATTTAAGATCATTTGGGATTGGTACAGAATGGATTTTAATCTTTCTCGGGAAGCCGGAGAGCGTTTTTGTTTCTCGGTTCCAGTGTTGCATTTTGAATTTGATGCTGAATGTAGAAATTGTCCTAAACTACTTTGCTTAATTATATCCACAGTGTGAATGCTTTATTTGCAATATGAAGATATCTCAGGGGGAAAAAAATGGGAAAGGTATTTCTTGTAGTCTCATTGCTTTTTGGTAGCTAAACTCCAGAGGATGTGAGTACTGTAACTTCTGGTAATGTTGACTTTGTAGATAACACCTGAGGTGCTCTTTTTCTTGCCAGGAGAAAGGCAACAACAATGCTAATCATGAATATAGATTAACTTTGGAGTTTTTACTTGTGCAGTGTGTCATAAAATTTCATGTGCAGTAAACAACTTGGAGGAATAAACACCTATATTTAGATAGGACTTGGGGATCTTTAAGTCAGTTTTGTATTTAAAGACAAAGCACTTTATCTCTCATTGTATACTAATGTTCTAGCATAGCCAAAGCTGCAGAGATAATGGAAAACCATTTATCATTACCATGAATATAATTACAGGAAGGAGGTTTTTGTTAAAGGAAAGCAAATGATAGAAGAAGGTTATGCATTTTTGGTGAGAACTTGTTTATGACTGTGCAATGAAAACCCAAGACATGCCAAGATGGTTGTTTTGCATGTGCCTTCAGCCTTGTAACTAATATTAGAGTTGCCTGTTGGGATGAAACAGTAGTATTCCTTGCCCTTGCATGTCTGGGGAGCAGGGACGTGTCATTGTTCTTGCTGGGGAGCGCTCTGGGGTTGTGCCATGCCAGTGTGTGTGTGACACTGGAGCAGGGAGCTTTGCAGGGGCTGGGAAGGGGGAGAGAGTAACTGAATTAATGCAAAGGCACAAACAAGAAATGACCTTGTTTGGGCAGCATGTTTCCTTGTGAGTAGGGACAAGTAGTAATTATCCTCCTTTCAGTGCTGAACTAACAAGCAATTACTGTTATTCCTTAATTAAAGTATGCAAATTGAAGATTTCTTTTTTTTCTCCCCAGACTGAGTTAAATACCGTTATTCACAACTGACAAAAGTTCTCCATATTATTTTGGTTCATCCTTGAAAAGGTTCAGTAAGCAAAAGAAAGCCTAACAAAAAAAGCAGTGAACCAGGCCAGACATGGGTCAGGGTATAGAAGAGTTGCTCAGAGTGTGTGCCTGTGCAGGCTCTGGGGATACCTATGATTTCACACAGTGTTTGCAGACTGAGTTTTGATGAATGCACCTACCCACTGGTGCTGCTGCTGCTGGAGCTGCGAGGGTGGAGTGGGCTTGTAAATCAGTCCCACAGGATATGGGACAAATTACTTGCTTTTTATAGTAAGTTTCTATGAAAGAGAAAAATTTGCAGGAGGTTACAGGGTTTGCAAAGGCACTGGGTCAGTTATGATTCATAGAGAGCAATCCTAGGGAAGGCTGTTTGCTCTCTCTTCACTCCCATTAATTCATTTGTGAATTTCTCACCAGGCATTTGCTACAGAGGGTGAAGTTACTTAGTGGTACAACTGCAGAGTAAAACTACTCTTTGGAGTTCAGAAAAGCCAAATACAAACCCTGGCAAGAGAAAAAAGGATAGGCATGTGGTTGTGAACTCCATTCAACTGCTCTCTGTCCTGATGCCCTTGTGACTGCAGAAATCATCTAAAAATTCTTCCTAATTTTAACAGCAGGGGTAACTGTAGAGGTTATTTTCCTACCTAAGTGTTCTAAGATGATCAAGTCCAGCTGTTAGCCCAGTGGTTATGCCAATTCCACCACTAAACCATGTCACCAAGTGCCACATCTGCACATCATTTAAATACCTCCAGGGATGGTGACTCCACCATTTCCCTGTGTACCCTATTCCAGTGCTTGACAGCCCATTTAGTAAAGAAATATTTCCTAATATCCAATCTAAACCTCCTCTGGTGCAACTTGAGGCTGTTTCCTCTTGTCTTAACATTTGTTATTTGGGAGAAAAGGCTAACCCCCACCTGGCTACAAGCTCCTTTTAGGTAGGTGGGTATAGAGAGCAGTAAGGTCTCCCCTGAACCTCCTTTTGTCTGAACTGAATACCCTCAGCTCCTTCAGATGCTCTCATAAGATTTGTGCTCCAGACCCTTCCCAGCTCTTTTGCCCCTCTCTGGACACACTCCAGCAACTCGATGTCTTTCTTTCCGTGAGGGGCCCAAAACTGAACACAGGATTAGAGGTGTGGCCTCACCAGTGCCAAGTACAATGCTCAGATGCGTTTCTGAAGAAAAACTTGTGAAGCCTTGGAAGATTAACAGATCCTGTGTTACTGGGAAGGGCTGTAGGTTTTTCACAGCTACCTGCACCTGAGGCAGGAACTGAGAGCTGGGCAGAACCAGGGCGTGCCCCCAAGCCCTGATTTCCATGAGCAGGGTGTTTGGTATAGGACTTGGCAGCTGAGGAAAGGGAGCTGCTTCCTGGTTCCGTGCCATGCTGAAATCCCTGGTCCGCTGTGCCCTGACTTTGTGCCAGGTGTGCCAGCTACCCAGGTGCCTGCCTGCTGCTCTGCAGGAACACTGGGCACCCTGAGAAACACATTTTACTGGTTGGAGACACAATGGACAAAATCGTAACAGAGCTCTCCACAGAGAAGCCAAGTGCCAATTTATATCCACCTGGGAAAGTACTAAAAATGAAGTAAAAAGTAACTTTTCAGATTAATAGTGAGGATGAGGCTCTGGGGACAAAACAGACAAAGTAGTAAATGCCTAGTTTGGTGTAATTTATGTAGAAGCATACAGGAGTAGCAATTTCTATAAAAAAAAATAGAGGAACTTGAATCAACCATGTTGCATGCACTTAATTAGCCATGCCTTTTAGTTACCTGGGGTTTGCCAAGGTCTCTGGGAATACAGGTGTTAAAGAGCAAGGCCATTTTAACTATTCCAAATAATTCTCAGCTTTTTTAATAAGCAATGACACTGACATTAAACAAAAGAATAAGTGGGTTTACTTTGGTTTTCTAAAACGTGTTAGGTTCTCCTAATGCTTCTGGCTACAAGTGTGTCCTATGTAAAACTACCTTACCATTTTTTCTGACTCCAATGCCATTGATGTGAACTGTATTTTGTTTCTATTCTTTATATTAATGAAATTTTTTGTTAAGCAAATACTGCTATTAATGCCTTTGCATTATTACCTGAGAGGCAGACCATATGTCAATGAAACAGGAAGAAAAGAATGTGGGGTAATTGAACTTCATAAGGTTTTTGCCTTTACTTCCTTCTTAAATGTAGTGAATCAGGTGTTTGTCATGTAATTTTAGTAAAATACTCTGGAGTAAGCTAGCAGAAGTGCTACCCCTGTTATCTTGTTAATCCTGCACATTTTTCAAGGGAGCATTTTTCATTCAGCAGTGTTGTGTTTTCTAACTTGAATATGAAAAATTATCCAAAGCTGATAACAAAAACACATTTTTTCTTATGAAAAATGTATACTTTCTTATCACCAGTAATAGCAAGGCACACATCATTTTCTGTGCCCACATAGAAACAAGAGAATATAATTTTTCTGGTTTAATTTTTCTGCATTTTTCTGTTTTAATTTTTTTCCTATTTTATTGCTTTATATTTTATTTTCTAATTGGTACTTGATGTGTTTTTTTCAAATATGCTTCTGTGCTTCAAAACTAGAAGAACCTGGCACAAAGAAAGGCTATAGATTTTCAGACTGCAAGATAAAACCAGAGGTGCAGACCTTCCGAATTAGGTTTTTAATCTAATGGCCAATTTCTAACCCTTGTAATGAGCAAGTTACTCTCAGTGTTAATTCTTTACATCACCTTGAGGGCAATACTTCTCCTTAATAGAAAGCTAATCCCATCATGACTGAAATGGTGCTAGTAATTACTCAGATACAAATAAAATCTTGTGCATTCAAGATAGGCCAAATAAACATTCTTCTCTGGTATTTTATTTCTGTTTGCTTTGGATTTATTTTAAAAAATGGGAGAGTTGCTTTCAGCTTTGGATGAAATCCTCCCCCTGCTCTGACAGCTGCAGGAGCTGTGTGTCCAGGAGGTTTCTGCTTGTAATTGCATAGCAAGTCTGACTCACTTCAAGAAGGGCCACCTTAAAAGCTGGGTGGGTTTGATTTGCAGCTTTATGGTTTCTTTACTGAAACTGTTGTCAAGAGCTGTAATTACTGGTATGAATTTTTGAAAAGTTGTCACTGGACTAAAATAAGGACTAAGCTACCGTGCTGTGGGTAGCTTCAGTATTGCTTTTCTTCCTAAATTGTCACAAGTTTCTCTTTTTTCACAGGACAGGCATTATGAAATTCCCTGAGTTTGTGGCAAGATGTTTTTTGGGAGGAAACAAAGCTTTGAAGTATTGAATTTACCTGTGACTACTTTTGCAGATTCTTATGCTGTATCACACACAACTTGGCCAGAGACAAATCTGCATTGCATCGTGGACAGTGTCCTGCAGGGCAGTTTGGCAAGGAAAATAAAGCAGAATTGAAATGCCAACAGGAAGACAGACATATTATTTTGTTGTTGCACTGATCTGAAAAACAGCTTTGGGTCAGTTCAGCAGGGGGTAATATTCTGGCTTGAGCAGAACAGTTTTAGAATTACTTATTTTTCCCAGTAGAAAACTGAATTATTTGGCAGCATTCTTTCTGGTGGGGACTCTCTCTTCAGAAACGATATTATTTTCTTTGGGAAATCGTTCTGCTTTTAGTATTTTTGTACAAGCCACAGAGCTGGTAATTGATAACTGCTTTTAGTTTTTTAAAGACTGTTGGCTTTACGGGATTCAAAATGAAAGACACTTTCTGGTATCACTCTGTGTTTCTTGAGGTTTCCAAACCTCCCAAGCCAGCGTCAGGGCTCAGCTGGGAGACAGCAGGGACTGCTCCCAGTAAAGTTGTGGGGGTCTTTTGTAACCTTAAGGAAAATGTTTTGAGTTCTCTTTTTCTCCTGTGCTGAGCCTGAGCAGTGGATGTGCTAGCAACAAGCACACTGGCAGAAAAAGGATGTGCCAGAGACAGAAGTGTGAGCAGGAGGAATGTGGTGTTGTAGCTCTCATTGGGGGATCCCCACAACCTAAAAAGCATTAGAGTTACAGTTCTGCCCAAACCGTGTTGTTCTGGTTGTCTTTTGGTTTAAATAGAGTTTTGGCTGCTTTCTATGCAAAAAGCTTTAAAAGTATCTGCTGTCAACTTTTGCCTTACGTGGAGCAGCGCAATAAACCCACTTCTTCTGTTTGTTTGTTTGTTTCTTTAGATGACTTCCACTTACCTCTTGAGGTTGTACCAGCTGTGACAGAGGCCCTTGACTCCAAGAAGAAGGAGGAAGATTTGCACAAGGAGAGCAGATCTTTCCGCTACTGTGAGAAAAACACCATGGACCTGTCAGACAGTGACCGTCCTGTCAGCTTTAGTTCCACTTCCTCCTCTGCATCCTCCAGGGACAGCCACTGCTCCTTCGGAAGCAGAATGACCTTGGTTTCAAACAGCCACTTGGGTTTGTTTAACCAGGATAAAGAAACAGGTGCCATCAAGCTAGAACTAGTCCCAGCCAGGCGATTTTCCAGCAGCAAGACACGCAAAAACTCTGCTGTGGAGCAAGAGGATCCTGAGGGAAGCCTTGAGAAAAGGCCAAGCATGCCAAGGAAAGCAGAACCAAAAGGAGCAAGCAAAAACTGTGCAATGTCCCTGGTCACAGAGCCCACCAGTCCGAAGCTCCTGTACGTAGACAGAGTTGTCCAAGAGATTCTGGAGACAGAGAGGATGTATGTGCAGGATCTAAAAAGCATTGTCAAGGTAGGGGGCTTGGTTAAGACAGTGTTAACTGCTCCATAATGCCATTTTTTACACTGCTTGATTTCACAGTGGGACACATGGACTTGACAGTGGAACCGGCGTGTGCTGGTCTTTATAAATTAGTGTAACATGGCTGTTTAAGTGTATTTCTAGATTTTATTTGATTGGATAAATCTAAGATGTTACTGTGTGTTAATGAAGAAATAACAGAAAAAACATCCTACAGCTGGCAGCAGTAGTGAACAAAGAGTGATAAATGCTTTGTAGTAAAAAAAGATAATATTTTTATATTTACAGAAAATTAATTAGATTGTTCCGTGTCCTAGGATGTATAGCAAGAAGCAAGACAGACTTAACTGCCTCTTCATATGCTTCATCTGAAGGTTCTTACTGATTTTTCCCAGCCCTCCCAGAGTCCTAGCTCTGCAAGTTCTTTCCTGACTTTTCCCCTGTCCCTTTCATACACCTCACAGCTGCAGTCTGTTCACTCTCTGTCCTTGCCCTGTAGTATTGAATATGGCGTATGTATCTGCTGGAAAATACTGTTGTTTGGCTGTAATATGAAGGAATTACATTTTCTTTAATACTTATTCTGAATGGGTGTAGCATTTATTAGCAGCAGTAGAGTTTATGTCCAATCCCTAGCCTAACAGTACCTTTCATTTCCTCTTTCTAGTACAGGGAAAAATACGGATAAGTCCTTCTGTGGATTGTTCTTTTCACTCTGCACTTGTGTCTGTGCCATCAGCATCATTCTGCTTTGCATTTTTTAAGGTGACAATTGATTTCCTTGGCTATTGTTTGTAGCCTACAGGTTTAACACACAAGGAAGTGCTTAGTGTGCTGTTTGTAGAACCTAGAGCTCCAGGTAGGTGTATGTATCATCTGAGATAGGAAATATCAGGCAGCTGGAGACAGTCTTCCCCACTTGCAGCTCTAACCTGTGTGGTCCCACAATAGCAGGGGGAAAATGTGAAGGCTTTGATAACTCAAATGCATGTTGTGATTAAAACACCAGTACCCCACCCTGCAAAGTTCTGAGAAAGGTTGCTGTTTCCACAAGATTTCATTGGTTTCCATAGCTGGTGCTGTTTTACTACATTCAACTATTGCCTGAGTTTCATTTTGGACTGTTTAAGATTGTCAGATGTTGCAGAACCAAGTCAGCTTCTGTGCATAGTAACCACCCATTAGGCATGACTTCCCATGGTTTTGGAAGCCTTAGCCCTCACTCATCCTCCTATGCTGTAAACTGTACAACTTGAGAAACTGAAAACTGAGTATCTTGTAACAGATTTTCCAATTACAAGGAGGAATACTAATAAATGCTTTCTGGAAAATACTTCAAGCATCACTACAGTAGATGTAGAGTAAATAAGGCAAATGTGTTTTTTGTTATGGAAGAACTGAAGGAATTGTGAACCTGTGATATGCCCAAGCCTATTTCCTGCAGCAACTAATCATGAATCTAGAAAGCTTTGTATGAAACTACCTGGTCCAACCTCCCAGCTCAAGCAGGGCTGTTCTAGAGCACTTGGCACAGGATTGTGTCCAGATGGTACTTGAATACCTCCAGTGAGGGAGACTCCACAACCTCTTTGGGCAGTCTGTTCCAGTGCTCAGTCACTCTTCCTCATATTCATGTGGAACTTCCTGTGCATCAGTTTCTGCCCATTGCTTCTCACCCTAGTGCTTGGCACCCCAGAGAAAAGCCTGGAAGCATCCTCTTCACACTCTCCCTTCAGGTGCTTCACTGACAAAATTCCCCTTTAATCAAGGCTGAGCAAGCACAGCTCTCTCAACCTTTCATTGTAAGAGAGATGCCCCAGTGCCCTAATTATATTCATTGCCCTCCACTGGACCCACTCCAGGAGCTCCATGTCTCTGGTGCTGAGGAACCCAGGACTGGACACAGCTCTCCAGATGTGCCTCACCAGGGCTGAGGGGCAGGATCACATCCCTTGACCAGCTGGCAATGCTTTTCCTAAGACACCCTAGGATGCCATTGGCCTTCTTGGCCACAAGGCCCACTGCTGGCTCATGGACAGCTTGTTGTCCACCAGGACCCCCAGAATCTTATGTACACAGTCTAAAAGTAGTAAGGAGGGCTGGGTGTTTTTTTTGTTTCAGGGTGGGGTTTTTTTTTGACAGAGGGAGGGAGAAAGAGGAGGGGGGCAACCCATATATAAAGAGCTAAAATCTGAAGTGGTGTCAGATTGAGAAAAGCATAAGAACAAAAAGGAAAAATCAATAGGTGCTATTTTAATCACCCTCTACCACCATCTGAGAACTGTCAGTAGAGATGTAGCCTAATGCTTTTTGTCCTCTAGTAGAGGGGATTTGTTGATGCTACATTCTCTGTAGGCAGTAGAAACATACTTAAAAGGAATGTGTTCCCACTGTTGTTCCCAGGACTTTGAAACAGGTTTCAGGGCTGGAACTGAGAGGGTGTCAACGCTCACATCCATGAATCTACATTCTCTACATTTCTGGTATAAAAATGCAAAGCAAATTTGCATATAATTCCCCCTTCCTTTGGTGGTGGTGCTATTTGTGTGGGTTTTAGATTTTTAGGGGTTGGGAGCTTTTTTTTATTAGTTTCAGTGGTGGTGGTGGGGTGTCAGTTTTGTTTATTTCTCTTGATAATTTCTTTTTATATATCCACTCTTTTTCCCATTAATAAATAGATAAACCAGAGTGGAACCCAGCATTAGCCCCTAGGGTATGCCACTAGTCACTGATCTCCAACTAGATTTTGTGCCTGTGATCACCACCCTCAGGTCCTGTTGGTTCAGCCATTTCTCAGTCATACTTACTGTCTGCTTGTCCAACTCCTACTCCTTCAGCTTGGCATGAGGGTCTTAAGGGAGTTAAAAGCCTTCCTGATGTCAAGGTAGACAACAATATCCACTGCTTTCCATTCATCCACCAAGCCAGTCATATCATAGTTAAAAGGTTATCAGACTGGTCAACTTTCCCCTGCTGAATACCTGATGACTGTTCTTGATTACCTTCTTGCCTTTAGTGTGCCAGGAACTGGTTTCCAGGGCTAGCTGAGCACAAATGACCTACTAACATGGATGATTGTGAAATTGCATGTAGCATCCTGGTACTAGTCATAATATCAAAAGTCAGCTCATTAAGAGTTAGCCTAGCATAGTATTTTGGGCAGTGTCCTTCCCAACCTATGTTGTCCTTAGAGCATGGAGTTGTCATGCCTGAAGTAAAATACTATGGAGGAATGGAGCAAAATAGAATTTTATCCTTTTTATGCTTGTATTGACCTAATGTTGTTAGGTCATTGGTAAGTAAATAAATAAAGTAAAAAGTCATAACTTCTGTTGCCTTTTGAGTATCTGGGTGATCTTAACAGTGCCAAGTTGGTAGGCAGAAGTAGAAGTTGACTTCATGGGATGTGGTTAATGTGATTTTTAAATGATCCTGGAGAGCTGCTGAGGTTTTCCAGTTTTCTCTCCAACTGCTGACAAGAAGTATTTGGCAGGATGAGGATGAGGTACAGGTGCTATTTGGCACCTTTGCTCCAGGATAAGCGTTTAAGAACAACTGCTTTTCTAGCCAGTACAGCCATTTTGCCTGTGACCTGGAAGGACAGTTGGGTTAGGATTGTTTTGAGGCACGCTGCTGTGATTCTTGCACAGGCAAGCATTGCAACAAGGATAGAGTGAACTTTTCCACCATTTGGTGTGTTTTATCAGATGATCTGTTAAGGATAATTACAATTTTGAATGAGTACAGCTTGAAGCTTGTTTTGGGCAAGTTTGTGATGAGAAATTGGATACCTCTGCTTCCTGCTTGTATCATGCTGACAGGTGTACTGGCCAGGGCAGAACTCACTGACCTTTTCCTCTTCAGGACCTAGCCTGACTTTTTCAAGTAGTAATGTAGTTAGAATAGACCTAAACTTCAATTAGAGTCACTTACTGAAGTGATTTTTTTTTTTCTCCCATGGGTAAAATTCTCTTTCTGAAGCTATTAAAAAATCTGTGTTTTGCCCTTGCAGTTCATAGGAGTCAGAAGCCCCCATTCATAATGTGCATAACTGTTTGTAATTGTAGAAAGACATCAACATTTCTGTTTTACCTTTGCAAAATGAAAGAATAATGCAAATGCACTATTGCAATACTTACATCTTCACCCCTATCAGTATAATAATATAATTAAAAGGTCACTGGTATCTACAGAATGACTAGAGGGGTCTAAACACATTGTCAGTGTGTTTCACATATATTTGATGTAAAGAGAGGCTGAGCTTCAGAAATCTTGAACTCTATCTGAAATCTGGGAGACCACTTATGTGAATGAATTCCTCTATAGTTTAATTCCAAATGTGGCTTTTTTTTTTTAAACCATCTCCACTGAACTAGTTGAAGTCTTCGTCCTTTCTCCTCTCCAGATCTTTTGTCCCTGGTCCCCTCCTTTTATACTTAAGTCTCCTCATTTGAAAAAGTTACATTCCCTTCTGCACAAGGGTGCATTGTCAGTGTGTTTCACGTATATTTGATGTAAAGAGAGGCTGAGCTTCAGAAATCTTGAACTCTATCTGAAATCTGGGAGACCACTTATGTGAATGAATTCCTCTATAGTTTAATTCCAAATGTGGCTTTTTTTTTTTAAACCATCTCCACTGAACTAGTTGAAGTCTTCGTCCTTTCTCCTCTCCAGATCTTTTGTCCCTGGTCCTCTCCTTTTATACTTAAGTCTCCTCATTTGAAAAAGTTACATTCCCTTCTGCACAATCTCCTGCTTATGATCTTGCTGCCTCTCTGTCCTAAGTCTTCTCTCAGTAAATCCCATCTGCATCCCATCAGTATGTTGTCTCATTTCCTTATGCGATCTTTTGCTTTTTAGTATTAATCTTTCTCATGTTCTTCACTTCTGCTGATTCCAGAGCTCTCTCCATGGTTCTCTCAGCAGGCCTGACAACATTTTCATCACCATTCTAATTTTTCTGCCCTCTTAAGTACACAGAAGTTAAGAGAGGTGTCCACCAGGCTTTCCTTGGTTCCCATTTTGTCCTTCCCATCTTTCTGTAGTACTCCTTTATGTCTTCTCTGCCCTGAAATTGCACAGCATGCTTTTCTATACTGTTTATGGCTTGCCGAGAGTCGCTGAGACATGGGAACAATCTTTTCCATGCTCTTGCCTCAGAGGATCGGATCTGAGCCAGATGTTGCTGGCAGCACCTGAGAATGGCAGTTGTGCGTTAAGGCCTTGTGAAGCCTGAGCTGAACCTTGCAAAGGACCATTGCTAGAAGATCCTATTGAGAACACATGAATTTGGAGGGTTTCTCTTCCCCCGCACACCACTGTGGTCAGAAATAGGGGAATTTACATTAAGGCAGCAAAAGGCATTTCTCTGAGAAACAAAGTCTCCATTATGCTTGGATCTGCTGCTGTCTCTCCCTGAGACGTGAGGATATGGTTCATGTCCCTGCTAGTCAGCCTGGGGGTGCTTGCCTTCTCAGGGGAAAGGTCACCAAAATTTTTCAACATGAGCAAAAAAGGGCATTCTTTCTCAAAAAGCCTCAGGGGAATGGCTTTGCTGAAATCTCCTAGAACAGCTCATCAGGGAGGCAGGTTTCTGGCATGGAAAGCTTCATCTGAGGTGAACACGTCTGTTGGAGCTATATACCCCTTGTGGGGTGGGGACAAGCCTTGCAAGGGGAAATGTTGGATGTTTGAGGTAGATAGTGTTGGGGCACCAGTGATGAGGGGAAACCCTTCTGAGAGGAAGTCGGTGTCGGAATGTTATTGTTCCCTGTTTCCTGTCTCCCGGTGCTGCAGCTAGAGGACATCTCCTTCTGTGTTTTAAGCAGTTAGTTAAAAAGAACACTCTGAAGACTGCAGTGTGCACATTGTCACTTGTGATGTGTTAGTAAAAGCATAGCTGCTTGTGCTCTGGGTCTGCTGGGTAGTGTAGCTCTGAAAGTTAATTTTTTGTTGATTCAAAACCTGGGAATTCCAGTAGAGCTGAGACATCCCATAATGTTTGTTCCCACATTATAGTTAATTTCAACACGTGACCTCTTTTTCTATGCTTGCTAGACTGCATACCTGAGAAAGATACCTTTGGATTGCTGACATAAGTTGCATGTGAAAATTTGGATAAACAATATAAATTACGTGAAAAATATTATGTTTTGTATATACTTAGTATGATTATGCAACAATGATAAGTTTAACTGTGATTAGTATTTGTTAAATTTTTGAGCTGAACTTTCTCACTGCTTTTCTTTTATCCATGAAGAAAGAGCAGTGTCAAATTCTGATTGACCTCCTTAAGGGAAAGCTCGGCTTAAAAGCAAGGGAAGTTTTGTCCAGTAATACTGAGATATGACAGCTGAAACTGAAGCATCTCAGTACATGTCCAAGAGGCCTTGAAGTTTTTGAAGTTTAAACAGAGCAATATAAATCAGAGCAGAAAAATGTTCCACTTAATTAATTTGTAATGAATTTGTAAGTAGGTTTATTAGAGGGCAGTAATGTTGTGTTTTGTTTCTGGAGTTGTTGTTTATGAATCAGGACCAGTGCAGGCTGCTGAGAAGGGAGGTAGTCAGGAACACCACAGGGTGAGTTACCAAACAGGTGCAAATAGCTATTCTGGTTACCCTTAAGTAAAAGTAAATCAGACTTCTTTCTTTTGATGTATTTCAGGGATAGTTCAGTTTTCCCTGTGGACTTCTTCCTTCCTGTGTGTGAGCCATATTAAACATCCTTAAGCAACCTAAAGTAGTGGAAGTATACACAAACTGGGTTTTGTGTTTGTGTCTTAAATAGTTTCAGATGCGGTTGTTTCTGGGACTCCAAGATCTTGAACAAAAGTGTTTTGCCAGCTACATATGCTGTGAACTCCTCATCATGTGTGCCCTTTAATGATGCCTAACAAAAGCAGAAGCAAAACCCAAACCTCACTTTGCTTCTGGGCAGGATGGGAATGGTTCTGGGTTTTGGAAAAAGAGGTTTTATAGCTGTACAGTAGGAATATCATGTGTTGTGGACAGCCAGAAGTAACCTAATAAACAACTTGTGCAGTGTAAGCATCTGCTTATGCTGTGGCATGAGCAGGGAGCTGTTTGTAAACTAACTTCACAGGAAATACACAAAGCCAGGGTTAAATATACTGATGCATGGTTTTTCTTATCTGCATCATCACTGCTTCGGTCTTACTTCTGCTGGCAGCATTAATAAATTTCTTTCATTCAGCATGTTCCCAAGTACTTGAAAGACGCTGAATAAAATGTCATTGCTGCCTTCTGTTTCCTTCACCTGTACTTTGCATCCAGTTCTTATTTTACAGCTACATTGCAGAAACTTGTTGGGACAGAGGCTGTCTTTGTCAGGTGACTGTGCAGCTTCACTGGTTGACTGGGACTGCAGACGTTAAGACAGCACAAATGTATAGCCACAGCTTTGGGTTTGTTTTAAGGTCAGCTCTGTGTTTGGACAGCACAGAAGGGTGAGTTACACTGCAGTAATAAATGAGCTGTCTATAAATGTACAGTGAGCCTTTCTTAAGCTGTGGGTGGGAGAGAAGCAGCAGGGAGGGCTGCTGCTCTTCCAGGGAGCCACAGAATTGCCGAAAAGCCTGGCTGCTGTTGCTCTTGTCCTCCCTTTTCTGGCAGCAGGGCGTAAATCATTCGACCGTGCTGTCTGCAACCTCCTACCCACTTGCTGAATGTGAATGAATATAGATTAAAGGATGAAAGTTAATCTTCTGTTCCAGAAAGCTTTATTCTTTTGGGACCAGGGAGGCAAGGGGAAGATGTAATTTAAATATGGAGTGTGCCATTTAGGAGTGCTGGTGGCAGCCAGGGGACTCCAGGATTGAAACGTCCTTCCTGTGACTGCACTGAGACTGGAGCAAAGAGTTGTATCCCTGCCTAGGGGGATGCATGGAGCCCTTCTGGGATTCAGGAAGTAACAAAAGAGAGGTCTGTTCACATCTGCCCTCTGTCTTGTTGTTGCTTACTGGCCGTGGATAAGGAGCTCCGCAGAGCAGAGCTTTACAAAAGTTTATAGAGTAGGCAGGAAAACTGTGAAGAAGAGGTCTGAGAGATGAGAGGCAGGGAGAGGAAGTATAGCTTATGCTGCAAAATTTTCAGTAAACATTACAATGGTTTGACGAGATTATATCTTTTTTGCAGAATGGTTGGGATTTTCTGTAAAGAAATTTCATCATGTGGAGGTGATATCTTAAGATAAAGGCAGAGACATTTCTGCTTTTCCAGCCAGGCCATAGTTTTTGGAATTTTCTTTGTGTATATACCCATTTCCAATTTGATCCATGGAAACATTTGACTACTTTTAAAGTTGTTATATCACTGTTATTAAATATTACTTGTCAGTGAACAGTGTTCTAGTAATCCATGACCTTTAAGCCTGAATGCTTAACAAACCACATAGTAGTCTCTCCCTTTTCTGCTCTTACCACTCCAGCAAATTAAGGTGTGGAGGTAACTTTGATTTTTCCTGGTTTCATGAGCAGACCATTTTGCAAATAAGACACTTTAACAAAGTTTTTCCTTGCAAACCACCCACTATAAAGTTCCATTTCATTGCTCTTCGTATATTCACAAGAAGAGCCATCCAGAAGTCTCTGGTAATCATGTGGTTACTAAGGTTAAGATAAATGTGTGTTTAGGATCTGTGCAGATTTTCTCCGTTTTGCTGGGTTTGTATTTTCATTCTTTGGAAAACAGACTCTTTCAGTTTCCCTTCTTGTGTTTTAAAATAAACATTTCTCTTCTGGAATGTCTCATTTAACTTGTAAGCATATTGAGATCTCTTTTAGAAAATGTTGTCATTCATTTGCCTTACAAATTGGGGAAAGTTTATTTAACAGGGCAAGGGTCTACACCACAAGGCTCGGGTTCTTTTCCTGGGTGATTTGTATACTGGAAGGCCAAATATGCCTTAATAATTCTCAGTGTCTTGTTTGATTATGGTTCAATAATCTTATAATCAGGCTGACTAAAGTGTGTTGTGAAAAATAATTTATAGATGTCCTGATGAAGTTTAATTAATTTTTTAAAATTTATAATTACTAAGCACTTCCAGCTGGTACTTTTTTGAGTAAGATTGAGGTTATTGAATGATGATGGTGACTGACACCAATGCTATAGATCTAGAAATCTTTATAGCACTTCATCTGCCTAGTAACCTCAAACTAAATGACATCCTAATTACTGTTACTGCTAATAATATTACTATTATTATTTTCATTTGGATGTTTTCATTACTGTAGCTTATTTCTTCTATGTTTCCTTTTAACTTTAGAAAGGCATTACATGAGGGCATCACATTGCTCCTTAATGACATGTCAGTAAACTACTGATAGCATTTGTAATCCCGTGATCTCCACCTGTGCTCTGAACTTGCTTCTTACCACACCTCTGAGCAGCAATTTTGAGGGCCAACTTCTGGGAAAAAAATCTTGTAGCTGTGATGTGGCAGTGGGTGCTGGCTGATAACTGAAGATTAATGTGGGACATGGTTTTAATCAATGGATTTCAGCTTCAATAAGTTAGTGTGCTGAAGTGTCTAAGTGGGGTTTCATGTGAGTTTCTGTTCTGGTGATTTACCCATAATCATCTTTACAGATGTTTGACCATTTACAGGACTTGTCTGTGTACAATCCATCAATCGCACTTTCAATTTGAGTGCTTTTAATGCATCTCTATCAAATTACAGTTTCATTTAATTGACAGTCTGCCCTCCAAGGTGTCTTTTTAAGATGGGAGATTTTAGCATGGAATTCCTGCAGTTGAACAAGGGAATATTATTGAACTCTGACTGTGTTTCATTAGAGCAAAAATTCACTACGACAAAGAAGGCAAAAATCCATGAGAGCAGTCCATCCGGGCAGGCTGACAGTTCAATGCTGGATCAGCTGGTGTCAGGTTTTGACCCTCCCAGAGAGCGTTATAGGCACAGCATTCATGCTAAAACATCTCATGGGACACAAGAAGAAAGCATATGCTGGACAAAAAGAAATTACATAAGACCCTCGACTGGTGGAATAGGACATGTGCGTCCTCCCACCCCAGTCCTAGAAGAGAACTGTGGGACAGAGCTGGAAATTGATACAGGCATCCTCTGACACTGGGGCAGGGGCAAGAGGATGTGCAGAGCTTGCTTTAAAGGCTCAGGCTCTAAAGCAGAGAGGGGGAACCCACAGCTGCAGGAAGCTGTTCTGCTATCTCCCAGCCATGCACACTGGCCAGGCAATTGTCCTTGCCCAGGGCCCCGGTGAATGGATTCGCAGAGTGTTGAGGGACCTCTCACTGACAGAGTTTTCCAGGGCAAATTCTTTAGTTCATTTCCTGAGATTAGCTGTGCCCTGACAGCTTGAAGTCCTGTGACAAGATCTCCTGACTGTTAAATTGTTGACATTGATGTGCCCTAGAAATTTCCAACTTTGTATACAACTGTGCTTATCTCATGTCTCTGATTCATGTCTACATGGGCACAACTGTTCAAAGGCAGCCTAAACCAAAGAAAGAGTGTGTTTTCAAGGTGCAAGGCATAGTGTTAGGACTCAGGAATCTCTCACTGCTAATTTTGGCTGACACATAACTCCCCCTGTGGCTTTCCATGCGTGTGGATAAAGCCAAGGGGACCTACTAGAGGTCACTACATCCAGACCTTAGTAACTGCAAATGGGACAGTGTTTTAACATCTGTAATATAGGCGAGGAAGTTGATTATCAAAAATCTGTCCCTCAGGAATAGCTATATAGGAAAAAAAAAATTTTTTTAAAAATTCACTTTTCCAGGTAAAATTTAAGTTAATACTGTTAACCTCACACAGTTAGGGTGTAATAAGCTAAGTGTAGGGAGATCTCTGTCACGATCACCTTACTCTGCAATGTTAAACAGTGGAAATAAAACTTACATGTGCTTTCTCTATTTTTAGTCTTTCCTCATACCATGTTCTCACGAGTGCTACCACCACCAATCTTTGCCCTTCCTACACGCAGTCAGTCAGCAGAGTATCGTCTTACCATGTCACGCTTTATTGCCGCTACCCGCGGGTTGCGTGTGAGCCAGCTGCACGTGTCAATTGGCACTTCCCAGGAAGCTGGCTGGAAGCACAGGTGAGCTCAGTATGGATCCTCCACCATCCGCCCAGGGAGAGGACTGGTGCTGGTGACGTGGCCTCCTGCCAGCTCAGAGACTCAGCTCTTCTGCAGGGATATCGGAGAGGAAAGAAATCAATCACAAACCACATCTAGTGTCAGATTTGTGTAAGGCAGATGGGTTATCTTGGCTGCTCCCATATGGAGGGGGGCTGGCTGTCGGTGCTGGGAGGTCTTCTTCATGTCCTTTTGCCTTGGTGGCAGAGTTAGTGCTCTCCAGGCATGTCCTTGGACGTGTAGGTGTGTTCTCTGAAGCCCACCTGCAAGGCCTGGCATGCCCATTTCCCACAGGGCAGAGCTTTGCTGCTGCTGGCAAGTGCCAGTCTAACATGCAAGGTACCGAGAGAAATAAAGCAAATGGAAGAGGTGAGGAGGAAGCACAGAGAGCACAGCTTTCTGCTGAAGGGAGCACAGGAAGCTGTGTCTCCAAGTGTGTGTTGTCCTCAGAAAGACCCTGGCTTAGGCTGTTGGTCAGTGCAGGACCGTGCTGTGCCTTAGTGGCCGTAGCCCCAGGTAGGAGCTGGTCTTTCAGACCTGTCTATGCTTTGGTCTATGTGAGTCTTTTCCAGCTTCAGATGTCTGTGTAGAAAACCCCACCAAATACCAGTAAGTAGAAGGACATGCTCACAGAAATTTTCTTTTTTATTTAGGTTTCTGGGTTTGCTTGTAGTGACTCTGTAGGGTGGACAGTGCAAGCATTTTTAGGTTTCAATCCCTTGGACTCATATAGTGAAAGGAACCAGAGCAAGATAGAAAAGTATGCTTAGTATACAAATGTACATTGCCTTTGCAGAATGCAGCAGTACTTTAAATATTGAAAAGAGCTGCAACGAACTGCCCTGACTAAAATTCATCATCCTTGGCCACCTGTTGTGTGGATAGCATGCTATTCTTTGAACCACAAGGCATTCAGAGTATGCTGCTATACCTGCTGGATAAATTAAAAAATAAAATAAATAATGGAGAAAAAAGAATAGAAAAAAAAATCAGGGAAAAGGTGAATTGGTACACATTACAGTTACCTGTAAATTAGCAGAATAAGCACTGGGAAGCATTTCATAGTGTCTATTCTAATCTACATCTGATGCCCAGTTTTCTTAGTTTACAAGTGTGTGGCTAGTTTGGGCAGCATGGCTCAAGCTAGCAGGCTACAAATAGGATCCATTCCGTGGCATCTTTTCTTCCTGGCCTGCAGCCTTTTCCTCCAAGTGGTGTGGAAGTAGTGCTTAGGTGGCTAAGGCTGCTGAGCTGTTTCAGTGGTTCCTCTTCTGCACAGCCATCTGATTTTGGATAGAAGGGAGTTGGAAAAAACATATGGCTATGAGTATGGGATAGTACCTAGGAGTAAAATCTGCTTTACTAGTAGATCTAGGGAGTATCAGAGAACTGGGGGTCTGAGTGATGCTGTGGCACTGCATGGATCATTTCCTGCTTGATTTAATATTACCAATCCCTCCTCTGTCTGCAACACTACTAGAAGCCACTGAAGTTTTGATAAATACCTGGTTTTAAGTATTTTTAGATCAGAGATTGAGGTTTTGTGATGTAAGTCCTCAGCTCTTGAACCCAGAGTGTGTTGCTGAAATCAAAGACATAGGGCAGCTTTGCTTTCTCCTGCAGCTTGTTTAGGCATTAGAAAGCAAAGTTTCCTAGTGGATAGAATAATTTTTTGATTCTTTTTTTGTATTGATATTTAATCAGATTTTTCAGTCCTGTGTGCCTTGTGTATCTGCGTCTTGGCAAAGGTGTACCTGTGCAACTACACTGCTCATTTAACAATTTTGCTTATCTTTTGTGATATTTTTATATGCACACTCCTGCCCTGTAAAGGGATTACTAAGAACTTACATAGTATATATGTTTATTGCGGAGCAGGATAAAAATTGATTCTCATTTTACAAGGCAGTGTGGTTTTATGCCCATTTTTTTAGAATTACTATGTTAATATTAGCATTAATATTATCCCTTTTAATGTGTAATTTTAACTTTACCACAGTAATGGCTGATTTATACTATAGATAACTTCAACAATAGATGAAGTTTTTAAAGTTAAGTGTGTGTGTATGTGTTCAAAGGAAAACTGGGGTGGCTGGATGAAAATGTCCCACTCATTGCATTTGGTTTCTTAAGTTTGGTCATGGAAAACATTAATCAATATCTGAATATATTTTTGCTTATTTTGTGCTTTTCTTGACAGTTTTCTCTCATTTCTGATTCATATAATTATATTTTTTAGCCTCCAAGGTTAGTGTTTTTATAATTTTATTCCTCTAGAGATCTTTTTTTTTTGTGATTGTGGAAGAGGAGATGGTAGTTAGGGTATGCAGCTTCTAGCAGACGTTCCTTCTGAAGGATTTGCCATGATGAAAGACACATGGGGAGAATGCCAAACCCGGCAAGAAAGGCAGGGCAGTCTGGCAAGACTCTCCCAGTTTTTGGAGAGTTTCAAGGAAAAGGGAGGAGAAAATTGTGCAATACCATGAGAGCAAACCATGGTCCATAAATCAGTCTAAGGAGACAAACACTTGTGAGGGGTTTTTTTTCCTCCTGTAAAGTAAGCTAGATGTTGATGCCATAACTGCAGAGAAGCAATAAAAGGCAAAGGTTATAAACAAATCATTCGGTGCCGACAGAGGGTTCATAGATGCTGACAAGAAACAAATAAAGTGAATAAGGCCAGTACTCTGTTCTGATAAATTTCATTGATTTCTGCACCATGTCATTACATTTGCAGCCTGCCCTGTTATCTTGTAGCTCCAAACCTTTCATTATGGCTCCAGATGATAACAGCTGTTGATACCCTGCAGTGACTACCATGGGGGTAAAGTACCATTTGCTAAGAAATAATTAGGAAAACCCCCACGTCTGGGTAGCTTTGATCTGCCTGTGGTGTTGTCCTTGCAGAAGACATTATAGGCCAATTCTGCATCTGTTTCCTGGATGAGTTCATGAAGCCTTTATGAGAGCACACGTGCCCTATAAAGCAACATAATCAGACAGGTCCCACTGGCTGAGCCAGTGCAAGCAGTGTGCTCCTGTGCAGGGCCTGACCTGCATGACACCAATGTGTTAGGACTGTCCATAGTCCACCTTTTTCAGAAAAACTTGAATATCTGGAGCTTTTTGCTGTGTCTGTCTGCTTACACCAATAACAGCAACGTAAACGTCTGCAGTCTCGAGTAATACTGACAAAGTTAGAAAGCTAAACCAGGACAGCAGTCCCCAAATTGTGTCATTTCCTAGTAGTACCAGGTGAGGTATAAGGTAACTCTGAATCCCAAGCATTTTGAGCAAATAAACTTTTTGCCTTACGCTAGGGAAGCACACATCCACCCAGTTGTTTCTGGTTTGTTTCTGATCTGAGGCTGGATGAAGAAGGGGGCCTAAAGCACAGTCTGAAGGAACCTCTAGCAAAATGGAGCACAGACCGTGGGTGTGTGGTGTTCGTAGACTGATACTGACATATGTTACAGGAGTGTAGGAAAACTGCCAAAGCACCTGCAGGCTGCTGCTTGGCAGCAACATTTGAAAGGTACCTGGTTCCCTCTTTCTTACTAATGGTTGGTAAAAGACTGAGAAGTGTATGTATATGTGGAGGAAAATCAGGATAAGAGAACAAAAGGAGCAGAAAACCAGGTCATGCACTGTCTACAATACTGGAAATAACTGTGGACTGTTTGTTATTTTGAAGAAACGCAAGCTCCAGCTATGTTGAGATGAATGAATTGGAAAGGAGCTCCTCTTTATTCATTAAATGTTCTGTATGGAGTTACTTAATGTAGGCTTTCCATTCCCCTGCAGCCCAACCTTGTCATATCAGCTCAGGGTACTGTGGTGTCCCTGCAGTGCTAAAAATGTTTTCAGAGGATCACGATTCCACTGGAGCTTTTCTATTCTTTGCTTTGATATAATGAAGATTTGTCTCTGGCCAGAAAAGGTTATTTGTTTAATACTATTATTGGAGTAGACTGGAATATATTATCTGCTTCTGCCTTTGACCCAATGTACTGCTTGCTGCAGTCCTGTCTGCCTCGCCATCCTGAACCTTTTTATTCTTCTGCAGCTTCTGAGTATAAATAAAAAGCTGAAGTTCAGGGAGCCTGTGGATGTGATTCCAATGATTTCCAGCGCAAATATATTTCAAGGTCAAGTGTGGGCTCTGAGGCTGCTGCCAGCCAGGAGGGAAGGTAGAGTAAGTTCAGATGCTATCACAGGAGAGATGACACGGCTCTCCAGGGACTTGCCTGCCTACTGCCACTCGTTGCTCTTCTTAAAGACACTGGGGTTACCTTGAAATAGACTTACTTGCTTTGCCCCAGCAAAAAATACTGAGTTTGGGGGGTGATGAGGGCTACCTTTAACTGGCAGTGATGATGGAGTGTGGATTATTGTTAGGGGGAGGGGACAGGAAATTCTGCTGATACCTAAACCTAAATCTTGGTTACACCTCTAAGTTTGCTGAAACTACTTCAGTTGAACATAAGGATATGGGCATGGAGGCTTAAATGCTGTAATTCTTAACCTTCCTTTTGAGGACACCTAGAAACCAAAAGTCAGATCCTTGGCTGATTCAAACCCTTTGTCTTCTCAGAATTTACACAGAGAATAACTCTTGGCCAGTGTATGTGTTCTATAATACCTTTTTCTGTAGGACTCTGGAACACAGTTATATCTTAGAAGTTTGCATGGTTTTGTTGGCATTTCACAGGGTTCCTTTCCTGCAGCACCCTGGAATGCTGTGTTGCTTTTGGGAGGTTGCCACACCACATTGTCTAGCCACAGGCTAAAGGATTTTATTTATTTTTATTTCACATTGTTTCAGCTGTTTTCACTTGTATTTCCATACTCCAACAGAATTTCTTCATGAATGTGGCAGCACATCAGGTTTCTTGTTTCATGAGCTGTAGTTAAATAGCCTGCTGGATTTGTTTGCCCTTATGAGAGACTTTTAATACTGTAGCAGCAACAGGAAAAAAGGTGACATTGAGCTCTTATTGAAGTGAGGGAAGAGGTGGGAAAGTTGTTCTCCCAGAACACTGCTGATCTGAGGTTTTTCTAGCTGTGATGTTCTTATTCAAATAAAGTCCCTGGATGAGAGCCTATCAATCCTGTAAGGGCAATTGGAAATTTTTGCTAGAGTATACAGCAATGTAATTTGCAGTGTAACTCTGTGCTTGGTAAATTGCATGGACATAGATCCTTTGAGATCTGTGTTCTACATATTCTGCATTCTTCAGTAACCATGATTTTTAAAAAAGTAATTTATTCAGTGGTTGCTTTTCTGAGCCTCTCTTGCTTGCGTGCTTTCTGTTCTTCATTATATAGCTTTCCTGTTTCTAAGACTGCATTAAATGACATTCTTCATCGCTTACATTTTTTTTGTCTTTGAGCCAGCCAAATGATCAATTAAACTGTCACTGTGAATGAAATTTGAAAACATTTGTTTATCAGTAGTGAGAGAAACATTGGCTGTGCCGTCTAAAAGGTATAACTTAGCTTTAAGCCTTTTGTTATTTGCTTGGTTTCAGGGAACAGATAAGTACTGTTACCGTTCATAATAGAGTGACTGTTCTCAGAGGGGCTGCTGAAGGCTTTATTGTAATAATAAGGTGAAACTGATATTCAGAGACTCATCTTGCACAATAAAACATAGTTCTGTTTACTCATCTAGGAAAGGAGGAAATGTCTGAAGACGTCCCTCTCATTTCTCTTGTAGGATTACCTTGACTGTATCACTGATCAGACCAAGCTCTCCCTGGGAACAGAGGAGCGATCAGCCCTGTTTGGAAACATTCGGGATATCTACCATTTCAACAGGTAAATTCATTTTTACCTAAATGGAAACATTTCAATAGCCTGTGTTAACAAGAGGGAGCAAACCAGCCAAATTCACTCTTATCCCTCTTAAACAGCCAAGACCTATAAATCGAGAAATTATCTGATTTTAATTCTAAGCAAGGTTGGTTTGCTGACACCAGATTTTTTAGCTTTTTATTTGATGCACCAAGATGGTCTCCATGTCCTTTTTTTGCTTTTATGCTGGGTATTTACGTGAATGTAAGCCTAACCTGCTCTGTGCTTTAACTGAGCTTAATGGAAGATATTGTAAAAGAAATTCTTGCCTTAATGAAGAGATGTTTTATTCCTACTATATCAGCTCCTTTTGTGTACCTATGTACCTCACCCAGATCTGGCTTTTGTAGTGCTTTATGCTATTAGGTAGTCCCTGAATTAATTTCTCAAAACTGTATTCAAGTACCTTCCCTTAATTGAAGTTTTTTGTTCAGTGTCTTTGCAGCCTTCTCTAAAACTCTGCAGATGGAATTGCAGTGTGTATTGGGAGCCTGAAGTAAAATGTCTTGCTTGCATAGCTAGTGCCACATTGTGCGGGATCTCAGTATCTGCAGTTTGAGGAGCATGCTACAGCTACTTCTGTCTGAATCCTGTTGCTATAAAAATTATTAACTTAGTCAGCATTTAAGGAAAACCTGACTATTCAACCAGTGCAGGAAATATATTGACATAAAGTTCCTACATATTTTATATACCAATACTCCTATAAAAACTCTCTTAGCTTTGCTGTAGTTGACAAAACATCTCCCAAACAACTGTGTTCTTTGAAGAACAACAGATAATTTAATTGAATCAAAGGAGGATTCTGAAGTGCAGTACTTGTGGCAAAGATCATCTTCAATGTTTTTCCATCATCATGGGAAGTTACTTTTAAGGGCTTCAACTGCTGGGATTGCTGTTTCGTGTCAAAGGAAAGACTGAGAATGGGTCTATTCAGAATTTATGGACAAAGATGAAATCTAAAGTCTTTTCCTGAAGCTTAAAATAGCTACTGCAGGGTAATGGAAATATGCTTAACTAGAAAGATGCTGTGTCCTTCTTCAGCTACAACAACTGACTTTACTGAATGTCTTAACAGCTGGAAAATACATAGTGGGAATATGCTAAAATAGGCTCATGGACTGCTTTAGAGCCATGAGACAATGATTGTGAGCTTACAGATTCCCAGTGGTCACAGAATGGAAAAATACAGTCCTGGCCATTATATTTTCTGATCCTTCAAAAGCTAGAAAAACAAAAGACTTGATATCTAGGATGCATTTATGCCAGCTTCATTGCAAATATTGCCTACTAAAAATACTTTCAAATATGATCAGTTGTTATACAGAATTACTAAGCTGTGCAAATAAAATAAAATTGCAGCAGTTGAAAAAAAAAAAAAGTGGTTTTGGCAATTTTAGAGATAGATATGTTAGAATGGCTAAAACTTACTGGAAAGTTGTCCAAAGTATCTAGTAAATTACTAATGTATTTCAGGCCTTCTGATATAAAGTTCTGCTTGGAAATTGTGAGTTCTTAAAACTGAACACTCACTGTAGATCCCAATATAGTTTCAAGGATTAAGTTTACTCATGTGTGAAATTTGGCATGTAGCTTTGGGGTCCTAAACATACTCTAGAGCCTTTTTTATTTATCCTTAGCTTCAGAAAAAGGTCCACTTGGCAGTTCTATGTTAGTAGTTTCAGATGTTTTTTGTGAGCATGATTTTACAGATTTAGAATTCCCTTGTTTTTCTCAACTTTGAATTTGACCAATAATAATAAATCAATAATCAAAGGTTTCAGTCTGAGTTTTTTTCAGACTTGCAGATCTGAGAGATTTCATTTCAGTGAATGGGAATTGCTCTCAGCTAAACTACTTAGGATTTTCAAGTGTTGTGTTGAATGGCAGAAATGGTGGTCATCATGGTGACTGCTAGCTACTGCATGATTATGATCTCTTTTTGAAAAACTATTTCTTTCTGAGTTTCATAGTGGTAAGGTCTGGCTTCTTCTGAGGAGAAGCCATCATAAAGCTTCATCAAAAAATCAAAGCATCCTAAAAAGGCATTGTAGTAAGACTTTCATTCATTTGACTTGAAAAGATAACAAATGCACTGTATGCAAAATTGTCAGTCTTTATGCTTCCCTCTCTCATCCCAAAGGATGAGAGAGGGAAGCAGTTAGCATTAGCTCCCAATGATGTTCATACAGATTCAGGTTTTCCCAGCCCACAGTAACCCAAGCTCTGTAGCTCAGTGTGGTGTTAACTGGCCCTGGCTCCTGTGTCATGCTTCAGTCTGGATCTTGTTAGTGATCCAGCTGAAAGAGCAGCGAGCTCCTCCAGCAGTGCTCGCTCTGCTCCCTGCCTGCCTGCCTGGCACAAGCCAGTTGCAGAGGCCAAGAACTGTGACGAGCAGAAAACCTCTGGATATTCAGGTGAACAGGACCAACACTTTTCTCTATTGTTCTTTCTGCCTCCTGCCAGGTACTTAAACATAGCCTACAATAATAGCCATACTTTTTCCACATCATCTTGGTATTATAGGAATTTAATTGAGATTTTCAGAATGCCTGAGCATGACATTTTTGCTGTTTTTACAGTGGCAGACTGCTCTTAGCAATCCTGTTCTTACCATCCAGCTGAGACAGAACAGAGTGCAGTAGGTAACAAACTCTTTCAAAAACAGCCCTTACACTCTGGGCTTGTGCTGAAGACACAAACCACTAGTGTATTGAACACATACACGTGGACTCAATGCATGAATATATAAAATCTGTCATGAAGGAGAAATTATGTGGTTTTGTTGGAGACCAGTAGGAATAAAATGACAGTCCAGGTGCTACATACTTTAGGAGAATGTCCGACTGCTAGACAGCAAGAATCCTCTGAGCCTGTTTGGCATGTTTGATGTTATTTCCAAAACTCGCGTATGGGACACAGTCAGTCAGTATAACTGATGGCTGTGGTCACCATTGCTACAGCTTGCTTCTTTTGCTGATGTACATGAGCTTTGTGAGGGTGGGGTATCAAACAAGGATCATATTTTTATTCCTGTTTTGATGAAGGGAGAAATTGAGGCATAGAGGTTAAATTGTCACTGTACAAAGTGACTTAGTGACTGCAGAACCTAAGGTCTTTGCCTGTCTTTGTTTCTTGTGACTGCATGTTGATGTCTCCCTTTCCTTCCTTTAGTAATTAGAGAAGCAAGGAACGAGTCAGGAAACTCTTCTGGTTTACTCTTTTTTGTACATGCAGAGGGAAATTGTGTCTGCTTACAGGGGGAAAGGGTAGATCCCTAGATACAGGCATAGGAACTCTTAGGCAAAACTTGTTCAGGGAACCAGCTGTGAATTGGGAGAAAAGTGGCCCTAAATGGAAAATCATCTGTGGGAGTGTGTGTGTGTATATGGGTGGCTGGGGGAAGCGTCGGGGGGGCGGGGGAAGAGGGTGAGGAGGAGGAGGAAAAGAAAATTCTTTTAGAGAACAATTTGACAGAAAACTCAGTTTCTTCTCTCGTTTTTCTGAGTATGTCCTTCAGTAAGACTGAAAACTCTTTGGATCAAGGAGATAACCTGTGAAGTTTTCTTCTTGTACTTGAACTCTTTCACTGAATTTACTTTCAAGAACTGAGTTTAATTCAACAGCAAACAGGCTCCATTGTTGCTTTGCTCCTGGTCAAATTAATTAATTTTCTCTTTGGCGTGTAAAAATTATAAAATCCTCTCAGGTGTTGTTTTTATGCATGTAGAGCATATATGTGTATATATTCCCATACAGAAAACTTTTTCCAGGCTAACCATTTTATCTTCAATGAAGAAACACACGAAAAGTAGACTAATTTTCCTGAGTGAGCTTCATAACATTCTCCATGTATGAGAAATATATCCCCAGTTCTCTCCACTATTTTTGAGAGCATTTCATCATCTCCCTTGGTAAAGTAAAGCTTGTAAAACATGGAAAGTCTTTATAGGACAGTGCATGTGTTCAGTGGCTTTTAAATTTTCTTAGTCAGTTTGTTAATTAGTTTTATGTCATGTTATTTGATATACAAGGTACACAACTGTCTGATTGCACCACTATGATTATTGTGAAAGAGCTGTCAGTCACAGAGTCATGGAATAGTTTGGGTTGGAAGGCACCTGTAAAGGTCATCTAGCCCAGCCTCCTTGCAATAAGCAGAGACATCTTCAATTAGATCAGGTTCCTCAGAGCCCCATCCAGCCTGGCCTTGAATGTTTCTTGGATGGGACATCTACCTGAAGGAAGGGGCTCAGCTTTGCTTAGCAGAACAACCAATCCATGGTCAACCTGATGGCTTGAATTTTGAAATAGTGGGAATACCATTTCCTTATAGTTCTTCTCTGCCTAAAAAAAAAAACCAAAAAAACCAGTACCTGGAGGGGGGAAGGGGCATCAGAGGTGTTCTTGTTCCCTTTGTAGGACTCCGTGCATCATTAAGCGCTGCCACGACTAGCACAGCAGTGTCTGGTTCTGAATACACAATTGTGTCTAATCCAAGGTGTGCCATAATTGTCTTACCTTGTCCTGTTCTTTGTTTTAGTGAACTTCTGCAAGATTTGGAAAACTGTGAAAATGATCCTGTGGCTATAGCAGATTGCTTTGTTTCCAAGGTAAGTCTGCAGCACCAGTTGCAGAGTGCTGTGGGGGAAATAAGATTCATTTACTGTTTTTTGAGACCTAATCCTGACAGCTTGTGTAATGTTAACCAAGAAAAGTCAGCAAATCTATGGAAAGGGAAGGAATTTCTCTTAGTAATTGATAGGGACATGCCTCTGATTTGCATTTCTAAAAAATCAAGACAAAGGTGTAATTTTCTTCAATAAGTGTATCTGAGCTGGTGGAGCTGTTTATTGAGTTCATTTTTAGGATTTACTTTTTTTGGTCAGCTCTTACAGGGGCTCTCTGTTTTACTTGCATCTCTTAATGTAGGTGATCAAGTGGTACTCTGGTTATGCCTTGTCAGCTTAAAAACAACCAGAGAATAAAACTTGGCTGCATTCTTAAAAAAGGCAATAACATTAACACACAACATGTGGCCATATTGTTTTCTGAGAATTTTTCCTGAAACTCACAACTATACCTTAAATTTTCTTTTTAAATGGAATGGCCCGAAGTCTAGCCGTAAGATTCACATCCCATTCTCTCTGTAATGCTTTGAATTTTCTGAACATTGACAGGGCATCTTGATTCTGTTGGGCAATACTGAAGCCAAAAATGTGGAGTATGGGAAGTCGTTAGATGCAGCAGAAATGCAGGGAAGAAGGTGACCTTCATTGTAGGAAACACAAAGAGCCAGCCAGGGAGGAGTGGCTATAACAAGTAGAACAACAAGAAATTAAATTATTTGGGCTACAGATGATGCTAGTTCACTGCGGACTTCACCAGACACTCTACCTATGTCTTGAATCTGTAGAGCACAAATGTGTTAAAAAATAGTGCTCTCTCTGTGGTATTTCTGGAGGAAGGGAGATCATGTAGTTGTCTAAAGTTGAATAATCGCTTTATAGGTGTGTTTGCCTTTTTGTATTAAAAAAAAAAAAAACAACAACAGCAAAAACCAAAATGAAAAAATACAAACATGAAAAAACTCCAAAGAAACCAGAAAGCCAAAGGCTGTCATGTTTTATACTTTGTCCTGAACTCAGCATCGTCAGCACCAAGCACTCAATGTAATAAGTCTAACACATGGATTTAGGATTAACAGGACCACCCTCTCATTAATTCAGTCATTTGTTTGGCACTGTTGTGACATAAGGGATTTTATAGTAAATTGGAGTGATGATACCAGCTAAGTGCTGCTGGTTCACCAGATCTCTTCGTTCAGCTGGGTTTGAGAAAGCTGTAATTTATCTAGTAATTGGTCTTTTGTAAGCACTGAGAGACCTTAGTGTTAGCACCACTAATGCAAAAGTAGGATGCATTTTTGCCCCATTGCAGTGGGGTTTATAGCATGTTGTTATTCCTACAGATAACCTGGATTCAATTGAATTGAAGGAGAGAGAGAACAGGATAAGGGCAGGTGCAAAGTCCTACTTCTGGAACAGGATAACCCTATGTGCCTGCTGAGTCTGGCTGACTAGAAAACAGCTTAATAAAAATGATCTGGGGCCCTGGTGGGCAGGAAGTTGTGAGTAAGTCAGCCGAGTGCCTGTGCAGTGACGGCCAAATGGGAAACCTTCAGGGTATTTACAGATTAAACAGTTTGGAGCTGGTAGATATTTCTGCTGTATTGCTTGCTTGTAGCTGGGACCCTGGGACTGCTCCTGCTGGGATGCAAAACAGAGATGGTGCAACTGATAGTAAGAAGTCCAGGAAAAAATTGTATTCTCATTCAAATTGGCCAACTGAAAGGGCTTGTCTGGTAGATTTTCTGGCCATTAGTTCCAAAACCCATCTGCATATCATTGCTTGTGCCTTTTGTTCCTTTGTCAAATGCTTTTAGCATTTGTATTATTGGCAGGCAACTGCCTGATGGCTCAGAAATTGCTAGATTGCAGTACTAACAGGCATTTTTTAGCTTCATCCAGACAAGTGCAAACACTTAAAAGCAAAGTCAAACAATACCAAAATACCCCACAGTTCTGGTTTTGGCCGTGAGGATTTCATTACAGCAACTGCTGACTGCCTTAACAAACTCCAGTTGTCCATTCTTGGTTGCTTGTGTCTTCCCAGGACCAAGAAGTGGAAATAAAACTGCCTTTTTTGGCAGCATGTGCTCCTTCAAGTCTTAAGAGACTTTGGCCATTTATTGTTTCATTGCTTGGAGTGCGTTAGATCTTCACTGTGAGTTAAGCACGGGGATGTTATCATGCTGAAGTCATAGCTCACAGCCTTAGCTAATGGATATAGCTGTGCTGGAGCTTCTTGAATGCTTCCAGTGGAGCTGTGCTTAGGTTACACGAGCTCTGGACCTAGTGCCATTTTTTCACCCATCTGTGAATGTTGTAGGTGTTGCAAAACTTAAGGTATAACCAAGTTTTCACTCTAGTTACTGTGTTTGCTTTTTGCACTCTTGAGAAGCTCAGTAACTGCATAACGTAAAAGTTGTTTCTTTCTTAGGATTCATGTCAAATCACATGAAGTTGGTTTGCAGTATAACAGAACAGTTATGGTTAAAATAACTCTGGAGCTTGTTGTATAAAATGTTTTATATTTGTGAAGACGTGAGGAGCTTGATTTTTGAAGTTTTGGATCATTCTCTTTGTACTTTGTTATTTGGTTTAGCTCAATAAAATTTCTTGTATAGCATATTATACTTCCCTCACACAATCATACATGACTGTGTTTCCTGTGTATAACTTTAATACTTCTGTAGTAAAAAGCCTTGTAACTTTTAAGGGAAAGGATTATCAAAACACACTTCAGTGTAATTTGAACAAAGAAATACATCATTGCGGGTTTGAATCTTTATCTTAACATTTTTTGTGCTGAGGGCCCAAAGTAAATAGCCTCTAAAATGGCAGCTTTGATTTATTAACAGATTTCAGCAATGTTTTTAGTCTAAACTAGCCAGTAACATAAAACTCATTAACCAATAAAATAAAGATGCAAAGCTATGACTTTAAGGAAATGGAAATATTTAGTAGCAACTTACAACATTGTATTGAATCCCTCTGCTTCCAAATATTTTAATACATTAATAACTCACAGGCAGATAGACACAAATGCAGAAAAGCACACTTATTTTAAACCTGCTATCCAATCATGAATTGCAGTCTTTTTTTCTGCCTCAAGATGCAGATGGTGTGGGTATGGGTATTTGTTTTACAGTGTGGGATGGCTGCTGCATGGAAATAACCTGCCTCTGAGGGTAGTGTTGTACTAGTTCAGTTTGTACCAGTTCTGATCCTCTCTCTTTGTCTAGAAGAACTATATTAGCACTAGATGTAAAAGTTCTTGGAGACATATAGTAACTAATTGGAGACTAATAAAAAGGTTCCAGTGCAAGCTTAGCTATGGCTTAATTATTCACACAGAAGACTGTTTATAAGGGGTTTTTTGCCAGTCCAGTCTTTCATTTTCATAGTAATGATGCCAGTGTTAATTAGAAGATTGACTTCAGTATTCTGTACGTTTACATTTAAGTGAGTTGTTTTAAAGGAGAGTTGAATTCTGGCACATCGCTCTTCTCACTCAGCACCCCAGAAATTCAGAACATATGTTTTCTGCAAGGCACACTAACAGCTTAACCAGGGGGAAAGGGAGAATTACTTTAATCTAACATCTCATTAGTTATGAGCAAATCCAGGCAATTGGCTTCAGTTTGTACACTGACTCCACTCATTTTCTCAGTCTCCATTTTCTTTTAAAGTGCCTTTTATGGCTATAAAAAAGCACAGTGCATTAAGAGTTGAGGGAAGATCTGGAATGTATGTAGAAGAGATGTGCAGTGAATTGATTCCAGTGTGAGGGATCAGTGTAAATATAGCTGGGGTCTGCTCACACTTGGCTTTGCTCTTGAGAGGGACTACCAATCAGTGTGGACAAACTCTCAGCTTGAGTCTCAGGTTTTTGCAGCTTCTACCACAACAGCTTTGGGCCCCCAGATTTAAATTGATCCCTGGAGCAATTCCAATCTCCATGCAGAGATCAATTTTAATCTGGTCTGAAGACAGTTGATGTGAACAAAACTATTTTCAAGCTGAGTAAGTTTAAGAATGTCGGAAGAAATACTGAAGAGCATGGCTGGTGTTTTCCTTATGTTGTGAAAGTAGTCAGAAAAATAATAAAACCATCTTAGCTCTTGTTTTTTCTTTTGCTCCTGTTCTGAGCAGTGCACTTTTGTCAGGATGAGAAGAACTTCTCTTAGAAGTGGCTCTCTTGGCCACTTTCCCAACATGTTCACATGAATCCGGCTAATGCCTGGGCAAGGTGTATGGTGTTGATTCACAAGAGAGCTGCAAGTTTGAGTGCGTATCAACAATCTCATCCTGGAGGCAAAACACATGTCCTTGACTTTCTCCTGGCACTATGCTCGCATTGCTCAGTAAAAATAAATGCTCTCTGATGGTTCTGTGTGGTGAAATGAGCTGTGGCTCACTGGAGCGAGTACACAGTTAAGTGCAGTGTGGAATTTGGTGTTATGTCTGTTCAGAAAGCAGGGGTGATAGTGAAACCATTCTTAAGGTTTAGAGGTATCGAGGGCATAAGAAACTATCTTTTGTTTTTACTACAAATTTGTTGCATTTAAAAACCAAAAAAAAAAAAAAAAAAAAAAACAAACCATTAAAAGTATTTCTGACCTTGTGTAAAAAAACCCCAAACCAAAAACCAAACCAAAGAGCGAGAGTGTGAAAAGGCTCCTGGGGATTTCAGACATGCTTTTGATTTTGAGGAGAATGTGCACACAGCCTACTCTGTAACCCTGAAGTGTTTGGCCTTGTTTGTTTTACAGACAGTACTTTCATTGGTTAAAATTTTATAACAGATGCTCTTTTCCTTTTTGTTTGAAAAGCAGACTAATCATGTGATATGAGCAGAATAAAAACATAAAAATGAATTGGCTCAAAATATTCTTCACTCTGCTTATGAAGTCGTTCTATAAATTATATTATTCTGTTAAGATAGCTATGGGAATATATTAAAATTTATACCAAAATCCCCTGAATGAAAACTTTGAATTAATATACGCATATGTAAAATAAATTACATTTTTTCACCATACTGAATTTCACCTTAATGTTCTTTCTTAAGCATCCTGGCTTATTATGAGTGCTGGCTAGTTTGATAGTGATTGCCAAGAAAATTACACAGTGTAATAGCTGTAGCTCTCTAAGGTCTGTTAATTCTTAGTTTTGAGGGGAGAGGGTTTGGAGCTATGTCTGGGCTTACAGGCATGGACCGGAACTGCCTGTGACACAGGCTCACTTCCTCTGCATGTGGACGTGGGACATAGGTAACACCACCACAAAACCGAGCTGCCATGACAAAGTTAGTTCAAGTGTGAAAAACCAAGCTAAATTATTTAACTGTATTTGTATCAAGACTACTTTTAGTTAGTTTGTTGGTTTCTAAGAGATGAGCAGTTTAATAAGCTTACAGCCCACTAGTGAGTAAATGGGGATCACAGTCCCCTGGGGAAAATTTATTAGAAGTTTGCTTGAGTTATTTTTCTCAGAACAGTGAATAGCGAAATCCAGTAGGACATACTGAAATGAATTGCAATGACTTGTACTCCTGCAGGGTAACATCTTACTTTCTATGGGGTCCTTATGGATCACTGCTCAGTGCAGAGATGAATGGCACAACCTGCTTTACCCTCGGGAGAGGGGGACAGCACCAGTGCTGTTGGAATTGGCAAAGGGCACTGCCTGAGATGGCTCTTTCTGATGAATAGCTGAATGAAAAACAACCAAACCCCAACAGTGAAAAACAAAAGCCACAGCCTGTGTCAGCCATCTCCCCAGGGGTGGTGTTCCTCAGAGCACTGTGCCTTCTGTGAATGCAGATGTTTGGTCTTGCCATTCACCAGCAGTGATGCCTGGGAGACAGCCCCTCGTGGAGCACAGCTATTGTGCTGCAGAATGCCAGAGCCCGTTCTGAAGATGCTTGGGGTGGAAACTGGGGTCTTATTCACTGCTGGAGGATTGTGTTTTATCTGCCAAGGGCTTATTAAAGGAAAAGTGATTGATACAGGGAGTACTTTGCCATTCTACAGTGCTTTCTTCGCCTTTAGGACTCCAGTAAGCTGCAGAAATTGTGTCTTGTTTGGGATAGAAGTTCATAGGCAGATGTGGACTTAGAGCACATGGGAATGTTTCTGGAAATCTGTTCTTGCATAGAATTAAATTGTGATTATTAAGAAAAAATCTTCAGCCAGGGAAGAAAGAAATGAAACTCAGACTTCAGCTCTGAGAAGCTTATCAGCATTAAGTTTGAGTAACTTCAGTGTGACAGGCAAGTGTGGAAACCCACCCAGATCTAGTTACAACTTGTTGGGGTAATAGCTGTCTGCTTTCACATAATTTACTTCTTAAAAAAATCGCTTTTGTGGCTTCTAATTTCACGCTTAGACTGTGCTCACCTGTGAAAGTATTTATAATTGCTTGAAAATGGCACACCAAACATAACCTGCAGAACTTAATTCTCCCAGTAAATACACCAGGTATGTGGTGTGATTGTTGGGGTTGTTCTGTGCAGGGCCAGGAGCTGGTTGTGAGTCCCTTCCAACTCAGGATATTCTATGATTCTGTGACATGGGTGTGCTCCAGCACACAAAAAAACTAGATAAGTGCAGCCAGCTGTTTGAAGGACGTCTGTGTAGTGATGGTGTTTTGGTCAGGTTTTTGGTTTTTTGGGGTTTTTTTGACATGCATAGATTTTCATAGGGTACCTTGGAGGCTTTGTTGCAAAGTCACTTATTTTATCTGTGTTAGGTTTTCTTGATTTTTTCTTTCAAATAAAGGAAAAACCTCCCCCACAAAAAGATGAAATTAAATTCTGGTTGTGTTAGGACTATCACATTGATCAGAAGTTGAAGCAGGTGTTGTCTTGACATCATCTTTATCTTGCACACATTAGCTGCTAGTTTGACCAAATCTCAATATATGCAAACTTTTCCTCCCTGTGCAGAGTGAAGATTTCCACATATATACGCAGTACTGCACCAACTACCCAAGGTAGGAATTATGGGCTCCTTTTCTTCCTCTGTCCCTTGGCCAGTTTGTGTAATGCAAGTTACACTCTAGGGAAAAAAAAAAAAGAAAAAAAAAAGCTTCTGCCCTTCCTAAATTGGAGGGAATTTACCTTTTATGTAAAAAAGAAAAAAATATTTTTTTTAAAATTAAGTTTTGTTTAATCTATTCTTGTGGTTCAGTGCTTTACCCTTCTTTAGAAAATGATGGTCTTATTCTGCAACGTTGCTTATACAATTCCCAGTAAGAGAGACTGGTTGCATATCAAGGGAGAACATAGCTGAATGCACAAGATAAGTTTTAAAAAAAGCCAAACCAAACAGCAGAAACAGCAGTTATTGGAATGGGAACCTGCTGCCGCTTTTTACAAGCTAAAAAGGAAGCAATTCTTTACTTTACCTACAGACTTATGGGAACAGAGTGTCTTAGAGCCGTGTATGGATGTTTTCAGGTCTGTGGCTGTGCTGACAGAGTGCATGAGGAACAAGGCACTGGCCAAGTTCTTCAGAGAGCGGCAAGAAGCACTGCAGCATTCTCTGCCCCTGGGCTCTTACCTCTTGAAACCTGTCCAACGCATCCTCAAGTACCACCTGCTTCTGCACGTAAGAAATGCATTTAGTTTAGGGCTGCTGCACGTAGGAGTTCCTTCCTCTGGTACAAGGTTTGGTGGTTAGAAGGGTTCTGGTTTTCCCTAAATGCTCATGCTTTTGTGGGTATTTGATTTCAGCATGTGGAGACTTTCTGTCTTTGTCACTTCACACCACATGCATCTATTTGGAATGGGGAATTTATGGTAATTATTTTAGACACATTGCATCAGTCTTTGCATCCAAATAATTAGCACTTTTTTTGAAAGCTGGTCTGTAATTCTGGGGTTGTTTGGAAAATTCTTGTCATGATTAAACATTTTGTACACAAATTTATTGTTCCAATGAAGAACAATGTTTTTTCACATGTTGCAATGCTGGGGGTGGTTAACAGAAGGACTAAATCTATATAAACGCCCTGACTGCTAAGAATTTTGTGGAGAGGAATGATGGAGGAAATGGGAACTCTTTCCACATTCAGTGAATTGAGTTAAGCAAGTTTTGGAAATTCATGATTTATTGTTAACATTTTCCACATATGTTTCCTATTAGAGAGTCATGTTCTAGTGAAATGTAAAGACACTGATCCTTATTTTAAATGCCTCCTGCTTTTCTGCTCTCCAACTGTAAAGCAAAGCCTGGGGTAATTCCATCAGAGTTTTGTAAGTGTGTAGAAATGTTCTGTGCTGTAGGAAAGACATTAAATGCTGTCTGAAAGATCTCCTGTCAGTGTGCTGCGCCCTCTTTCTGTGCCTCTCTGGTCACACTGGCTGCTGCAAGTGTCCTTGCTACCAAACTGACCCCAAAGCCTTGACTTAGTTTGTCATCTTGTGTGAATCAAATTGATAGCAACACGCATCACTAACAAAGGCAGGAACGTTGCCTTGGAGTGATTGCGATGCACAGACAAAACAGTACAGATAAAAACACAGTATTGCATTTGACTGGGAAAGTTCACTTAGGAGTAAGGGGACTCTGGGTTTTTTTCCCTTTGTCTTAGGAAATAGAAAACCACCTTGACAAGGACACTGAGGGCTATGATGTGGTGCTGGATGCCATAGATACCATGCAGAGAGTGGCATGGCATATAAATGACATGAAGAGAAAACATGAACACGCCATCAGGCTCCAGGTGAGTTCCCAGAGAAATGTTAGGTGTGTTTGTGAGCTGGTTTTGTCAATATATATGCAATTAACATTTTTTAGTTTATCTTTTCTTTTAATCTTTGTCAGTCATAATTTAGACTCTTGTTGAGCATGCCTGTGGCTGTTTGATCTTGGAAACCATGGTCATAACTGCTGCAGGAAAATCTCAGACATCTCTAACCTACAAGCAGCATCCTGTAAAGCATTTATTTTGCAGTAATATGGAACTTAAGATAACTCTTCTTTCTTCCTTTCCCTCAATTGTACAGCACTGCTGTACAACCCTAGGGCATGGCTTTGTTCAGAAATCCTGTGGTTTCCGATTTCTTCCCTTTGTGCTGATTAATTTTGTTTTGAGGCATTTCTTTTGCTGATTCTTGTTCAAGTGCTTTCCTCTTGGGTTTTAGAAAACTCATTATCAGTTGCTTTGTGAAAAGCATAAACCTAGAAACATGATACTTGGAAAAACTCTAGCTTCCCTTCAAATGAAGATTTTTTTGGGGAGAAGAAACAAAAGCTATGCCCTGAGTAATTTTTGTCATCAAGAGCAAGGAGCAAGCTCTTTTGTAGAATTTATGCTCTCATTCTGTTTCTAGGTTCCCAGTGAATCACACTTATGTGTTACATTTTCAATATTTATATCACTTTTAAAAAATTGGGGGGATTTTTTACTTAATAAAAGGGAGTAATAAACTTATCCCATTTCAGAAATGCATATAATGTAATTCTTTGCCCATTATTTTTTTAACATACATTAAATTTATTCACCCTTTTGATGGTTTTCTTCTTTTTTCTATTTTGGGGGTTTTTTAATGATTATTTTTTGTGTTGCTGTTGTTTATGTGTAAGGAAAATTTTACAATTCTTGGCTGCAGCAGGGTAACCTTTGCCACACATTGCTGGAAATGCATGCTAATGACTTTTAACAACAGTCTGCTATAAATCTGAGTAATTATATTCAGAAATAAATAGGAGTTAAATGTTTTTGGAAAAAACAAAACCTTTTTTTTTTTTTATTGAGCTCAGTTGGCAAATGTTTGGGTTTGTGGAAAATGTTTATGTTCATGGTTCCCTATTAAAAAAGTAAAACCTGCTTCTGCAGCCATAGGGATAGGCCTTCTGTGGGCTGTCACACTGCAATGTGGTCTGCAAGTACTGCAGCAGCAGTTTCTGCACGAAGTGTCTCTCAAGAGTGGTGTGCGTGATCCCTTTGCTGTATCCTGACTTACTAACAAGCTCCTGAAGAGATCTGATACAGTACAACTTTTTTAAATTCTTTTTTTTTTTTTTTTTTTTTTAATAAACAATTGTCTGTATAGTCCAAAGTTGCTGCTTTGGGGTTTTAGTCCTGTGAATGCTTTAGCCTGCATTGGTGCTTCAAATGGACTGTAATGTTTTCTAGCTGAAAGCTGTATTAAAGTCTAATGTCCTAGAGTGACCAACCTAGGATGAGGCAATCTGTCCCTGCTTTGCTAATGGTGCCAGGTTTAAAGTCTGATGGATGTTTTTAAAGAGTTTCCTAGTTAAAATTTTAGCTTGCTTTTAGAATTTGATGTGCCATGCTTAAGTCCTGTGTCATTGCCATTGACAGAAAACATAAGTACTTTAAGGAAACAGGATAGCCATAGCTAAGTGACACAGTCTTGTGAAGGTGTTCTTAGATGTTTCTCCAACTTTTTTTTTTTCCTAAATAATAAATAAGGTGAGAAATATCTGTGGTATCTACACAAATCATTAAGATACAAGCAAATATTCAGATGTTCAGTTGACTGAATCACTTGTGGCTGTTTAGTTTTCTGGGAATCTTCTCTTCAATCCAAACACCTCACAGATGTGTCTTCTGTGATGGGCCTATAGGACATGGACATGGCATTATAATTCATTCAGTGGGAGAACACACAACTTCAGGAGGATACCCAGGGTGAGAGGGAAATGTTAAGAGGGATTGGTTGGGGACTTGAAGGAGAGCATGAGAGAGACTGACGACTGACTTACAAAAGATTTTCTGTCTCTGCGAGCAAGGGGAGCAGAGATTGTGCTCTTTCATTACAGACTGCCCCAGGGAATTCAGGGCTCTTTGCTGGGTCCATGCAGAGGCAGTAACCAGGACTCAGGGCATGTTTTGGTGTGGGCTTTGCAGTGAGCCTCCAAGCACCTGGCTGCAATGTTACAGATAACCTACCAGCCTCAGGATTGGTGTCTGGTACTTTCCGCTGTTGGATGCTAAATGTTATATAGGAGAGTGCGAATGGCCTCAGCAGATCATTTGGGTCTTTTGTTTCAACAAGATCTCTGAAATTAATTTTGGTTGCTGTTCTTTGACCTGTTGCAGGAGATACAGAGTTTGCTCACTAACTGGAAAGGGCCAGACCTTACGAGTTACGGGGAGCTGGTGTTAGAAGGAACGTTCCGCATTCAGCGAGCCAAAAATGAGCGCACATTGTTCCTCTTTGACAAGATGCTGCTGATTACAAAAAAGAGAGATGAAATGTTCGCATACAAAGCTCACATACTGGTATGTCAGAGAGCAGGTGGTAATGTGCTGTCTAAAGGTCTCCCTGAAACTCCTCTGTGATCACATTGTTTCCTCTCTTCATTGCAGTGTGGAAACCTGATGCTTGTTGAAGTAATACCAAAGGAACCACTTAGCTTTAGTGTCTTCCACTACAAAAATCCTAAGATGCAACATACTGTCCAGGTACCACAGAAACCCTCCTGCCCACTGGATAACATGGCTCATGTCCATATGGCCCTGCCTAGTGTAGGAATGAATTTTTCTCATGGTGCCCAATTTTTTTATCAGGCAAAGTCGCAGCAAGACAAGCGCCTTTGGATTCTTCACTTGAAGAGGTTAATTCTAGAAAATCATCCTGCTAAAATTCCTGCCAAGGTAAAAAAAAAGCAAAACCAAAAACTAACCAAACAAAAAAACCAAAACATGCAAACAAAATCACAGGACACCTCCTTGTGAGGGAACTAACTTAGAACACTCTTGTTAGCTGCAAGATGCATGCAATATACAGAGAGTTTAGATTCCTGGATGTTAATTAATGTGTTGTTTCCTTATATTTTTAAAAAATTAGTTCCTTAGAACTAATGGAAAAGTTCTACTATAATTATCTGCAGGGTTTGGTATGGGAATAGAAGAATGGGTTAGCAGCATTTGCCTGCCAAGACATAAGTAACGGAGGTGCAATGTCAGAAAGCTTTACTCTGGGAGCACATTTTAGCTTGATGCTGCCTGTCTGCAAAGCAGCATCAAGCTAAGACTGAGATGCACTGTTTGCAGTACTGTAGGTTTTTTTAATCAGTCTTGGTTAGGTATCATAGCAATGAAGCCATTGGCAGCACACACTTCACTGCAACTACACACACCCATCCTCAACCCAGCAACCTTAGCTGGGACATCTGGCCCTTTTTGGTGGGATAGCTAGAGAGCTTTATGGCAGAAAAAATGAGGCACTGATATCATATTCATGGCTATAATATCTTGGAAAAAGGAAATCTCCTCCTCTTATTTATAAAATCCAGTCTTAGAGCTTTAGCTGATGTGTCCCAGTGTAATATACAGCACCTCACAAAATGGGTTGACTCTCATTAATTCTTGCCAAGACACAGCAGACACTGACTGGTGTGGAAACAGAATTTTTTTCACACTGAGTTTACTCTTGGTTTTTCAGTTTCCCTGGCTGTTTTTTTCACTCAGTTTTATGATGTAATGGCTAAAAAATAATACCTGTGGCTGACATACACCATACTGTACTCACATGCATTTTCAACAGTGTGACAAAAAGAGATGGAAGAAAAAAGCCCAACAAGTCCTGTTTTCCTCTTCTCTTTTTGTTAACAAAGTCTATTGAAGGTATAATGTTTATGCTAGTATACATACTTACACCGTAAATACTCAGTTTATTACATTGTTAAAAACAATACAACACGATCTCAGCCTTTGTATAATTTTTTCTCTTATTTCTTACTCAATTTTTATTTTATCTGTAGAAAAAAAATGTGAAAACAAAAATATTTTCTTCTCAGAGAAATCACTTGAGAAAGGAAAAGTCTAATGAAATAAATCTTTGAGGTTATCTGTACATTTTTAATTTTTTTTTTCCTGTCAAACCGGTAATTGCTGGTTGTGAAGCTTCTGTCTGCCCAGCTTCTGGAGAATGCAATAGTAGTCCACATGTGACGCCTGGTGGAAAATTACCAAACTGCACCTGTACAAGGGCAAGCATCTTAGACAGGATATTTCAGTGTAGATTATTTTCTTACTTAGTAGCTGATATGCTTCCTAAAACATCCAGAATTTTTTTCTATTTTAAAAAAGGGACAAATTTTAAGCCATCAGGAAATGCTCTTTATCCTGCATCAATCTTAGTTAAACCAAGTTATGAATTTTTTATGGCACACACTCTTCCTCTCCTTGCACTGCCTGTGCAGACATGGGCACGCAAGATAAAGATTCTGGGTGCAATGAACAACAGGTTTTGTGTGCAGACCTGGAGATAAGCTCTGGTGAGTTCCTGCCACCAAAAGTTTCCTCCCCGTATGTAACATGTCCAAAATACAGAGAAGAACAAAAAATGCAAACAAAAAAAATAATGGTGGTAACCATATTTATTAGTTCCCAAATTAAAATTGCTGTTATTTGCATATAAGCTCACTACTGTGTATAATATGCAATACAACTTGCCCTGCTACTAACAGTTTTAACTTCTTCTTTTGTTACTTTTTCTCTTCCAGGCCAAGCAGGCAATTCTGGAAATGGATGCCATACGTAAGTTGGTTCTTTTTCCCTTTTGTTTTAAAAATCAATAAAACCATCTTCAAAATTTTGGCTTTAGCTGTTGATGTCATCTGAGATGGAAGAATGCCAGGCTTATGTTCCTTGAATTATGACCCTGCTGGAAAAGGCAAAATTAGATAATTAGATGCAGATCCTGTGGATTTTGTTGGGAAGGCTCTGACTGAGAAAGTGGCAGACAAACAGGATGGTGGTGGATAAATGTTCCTGGGTTAGCCCTCTGGAGCCAGGCCCAGCTAGATGGGTAAAGCATTCCATGGCTGCCTGGGAAGCAGCTACCCCAGCAGCACATCTTGCTTGTGTAGCTTCAGGCTGTGGTGGGGTGCAGCTGGGTTAGGCATATAGGGATGATGGCACTGCCTCCATAGAGGGCTGCCAAGGCATGTGAAGTGCCATCCTTGTCACTCTCTTATTCCCTGTGCCTCTGCTTGTTCCACAGATCACCCAGGCTTCCACTATAGCCCAGAGGGAGAAATGAAATCATACCAGCCTAAGGAAGGCACTACTCCTCACAGAGTGAGGCGGAAATCAGGTGAATAAAGCCACTTATACCCTAGATGACAAAAGGAAAAACAAGCAGGGTTGTTTTAGGGGTGGATAGGCTGGATACATGGAATTGGTTTTTAATCTGCGCTCCAGGCAGGTAACATGGCACAGTATCTCTCCGATGTGGATGAAGTATCTTACTAACCATTTGTTGTTCTTGTAATTTAATTTTATCTACATTTTGCATTTAATTTAAGGAATATACATTTGTAATGGTGAATGTATAAAGAACACCTGGTACTCTCTAATAGATTAAAGTGCATATGCAGGAAGGCCAGTCACATTATTTAAATCTGACATTCCCCCTTACTGCAGTTACTGTTGTCTCAGAAGTGGTCCATCCTGATTATGATAGGCTATTATTTCAAAACATGATTACTATCTATACTTAGTGTCATGTTTACCTTATGAATAATAGAGATTTGAGAGGTGGTTTTGCTGAGTCTGGGCTTTTTTTGCCCTCCTAGCTCAAACATCTATCTATAATTACTCTCAAAGGCACTACCAATGTCTTTGTAGTTGGGTGACTACATATTGCAGTCCCTGTGTTCCCCTATTTGTCTCCTTAAAGACCTTTCCAATTTGGTCTGTAATATTGTGTTTTGGGAATGACTTAAACAAGGCTCATGAGAATATTGATGTAATGATTTAACATACAGGAGCATTTGTGCCTGAAAAGCAGTCAAATTCTAATTATGTTTGAGGTATGTTCTCCTTTGTTTCTGAGGTGTTTGCACACCTTTGTTGCATTGGTGCTGCTCTTTCTGTGAAAGCAAGAATACAAAATACTGACCAAAGGGCCTCCTATGTAATCTTCAGCTACTTACACTTTCTAAGCCATCTAAGACTTTGGTACCTTATGCATATTTCGAATAGAAAACCTCTAACACTGCAGAGCAGTAACAGAGGTGATAAGGTCTTTCGAAAGCAGGAATCTTTGCATGAGATAAAAATTTACGTGTGCCTTGATGAATGGAGGACAACTGCTGTTGCATTAAGAAACAAGTATGTGCTTTGGTAACAGCTGTAGATTTGACACTTCAACAGATCATCTTTGTGAGGAAATTTTGCAATAAAGAAAATCTGGCTTCACTATGTGGGCTCAGAAGCTTAAATTTTTATATACATGTTAAAAAAAGTTGTCCAGGATGCCCACAGCTTTCTTTGGAATGCCACAGTGGGTAAACATGTTGTTGTCTTTTTCAGAACCCTCATCTAGAGTCCATAAAGTTTTGAAGTCAAATGGTAAGATACTTTGTGTACTGTTTACTGACCTGGTGCTCCTGTACTTTGTAAAACAACTGAAGACAGAATCTTTTTTACTTGTAACTGTCCCTAAATACATTAAGGGGAGGAAGAGAATTTTTTTTTGGGGGGGGAAAACCAAAAAGTTAGTGTTTAAATCTAATATCTGCTTTTCCATAATTGGGGATTGGTCCTGTAAACATCCTAGGAACTGAACACACCAAGTCTTGGCGATTGTGAACAGTTCCTCACATCATAGCAATGCTGCAAAATCAGGGCCTCAAGTGGAACTCTGGTAAAGCTCATGCTGCCTCTGTTTTATCAGAAATCCCATATAGTCTGTTTGCTCAGTTGCTGCTGCATTCAACCCCCTTTGGGGAATTCATAACTGGGGTAGCATTGAAATGTGCATACCCTGACACCAGTTTCAATATTCATTGATGTGGTTTTGTTTTCAGATGTAAGCCCAGATATGCAGAAGGTAAGCCATTTCATAAATTCGTTGTTTTAGCCCATTCATGTGACTTTAGAGCACAGTATTTGCTGGAGAATCTGCATCTTTTTGGTTGTGTTGACCTTAAGAATGAAAACAAACCTATAAATGTTATTTAGCATCTCAAATAAGATTACTGGAATGAAAGAAGTAGAAATACAGCTTACTATTTTGGGAATATTTAATAAAGAAAAAAATCACCAATCCATATATGGTTGTGGCTTATAATACAGTCCAATCAATTACTAGTGTTACAGGATACTTAAAAATACAACTAGAATCAAGGAAGTGCAGTGTATAAAAATAGTGTTTATTCTTTGAATCATATTATCTTTGTGTTTATTAAATAAGACTGGAAAGTTTCAACTTAGTCTGAGATGTATATATGTAATGATACATCATCAAACAGCATGCAGCACATGCAGCTTAAGCAGATTGTAACGAGCATTTGTAATTTTTACATTTTCTGTAAGAATTTATATGGAAATTTCCAGTGCAATTTGAAAGTCTCATTTTGAATTTCAGGTCTTGGGGTTTTAGGATGGAATTTTTGAAAGTGTGTATGTTATAAACAGAGTATATTAGATATTACTTCATTGTCATGCCATGATATTGAAGCTCAGAATTTGATGTGAATGGGGGCTTTTGCATATATTTTTTCAGTTCTAAATATTACATGGAAAAGTACTGGTTGTTGTACTTACTTCTCTATAAATCTCAATTCACTGCAGCTAACTGACTGTAGGTTAAACCTTGCCTGTGAGTCTGATATAAGAGGATCTTACTAAAACGTAGAATCTCTAGAAACTTCTGATCAAAGTTTCATTATTTTTTGAAGCGGATGGGCATTGAAGGAGCCCTATTATCTCAAGCCACCAAACTAGGATCAAGTGAAGCCCTGCTGAATTCTAGGAAGAAGGTTTCACTGGAGTCCAGTGGGCTGGAGAGCCAGTTTCAAGAGTCTATTGAACCAGCCTACAGTAGTGATCATGATGAAACTCTTCAGACATCTGCAACAGAACAGATTGATGCTGATGATGAAGAAGAGTCTGAACAGGTAGGAAAAAGTGGGGAAAAAAATTTTTTGGGGAGAATGGAAGAAGGATTAAAATTACATGTACAACAGGCAGGAATGTGTTGCAAATGTTTACAACTTCCTCTCCTTGGAAACATTTTTACTTCGGCTTCACACATACTCACTTGCATTTTAACAGAGTAGATGTATAAGTCCCTACATAGAGGGAGAAATTCCCACTGCTTGAATTTTACTTAGTCCTTGCAGTCCTCCAACCTGGTTGTTACAGAAAAGTTTGACCAGTTGCACACAACTGGGTTTTCCTTGTTTCTTCAGCTGATGCCATGCAAAAACCTTTTTAGGACTCATGCAGAGACAGTGCTTTCAAAGCAAGGGCTTGAATATTATATTGAGATTCAGACACTGCTGCATGTTTCTTGATCTGTGAGCCTCTGGCAGTAGCTACAGATGTGTGAACTTGAATATGAGGAGTTTTGAGTAGGATTTATGAAAATGAGAGTCTTATCTCCTACTACTGCACAGATGGTAGTTTTTTCTTACTCAGTATGATGTTTTCACACATATGTAGTACCTTTGAAAGACTAAAAATCCAACTTCAAAATGTGCCTGTATTAAAGAAACTAGATGTTCAGTTTATTTGGTATAGTTGATACTGAGGTCATATCATTGTGTGGTTCATCTATTTTGTAAATTATATTAAACTAGTTATTGAGGTTCTTTTTGAAGCTGACAGCATTTCCTCTTTGAAATTATACTATTTTCATTATAAATATTTCATAAAATAGTATCTTGTATCAGTGTAGTGTACTGTCTTGTAATTCCCCCTCTTGCCAACATAATTAAAGACAAAAGAATGAGTAAACACAAAAAATGCCACCAAAAAATTGACACTATTAGCTTAGTGTTTACTACTAGATCTGGCAACTACTAGATACTTCACAGGTTTTATAATCTCTGAATTGTTCTTGTGGCAGTGCTAACGACTCATGAGCTGTTTCATCTCCCAGTATAGGTTCCCTGACTTGTTGTATCTCTAGTAATTCCTCTGAACTAGACTGTACAAAGAACAGTAGGTTTTATTACCCCTCACTTCTTTTTTTCTTTAAAATCACAGCAAAACTCACTGCAGAAATCAAAAGGGGGAAGAAAAAGACTTAATAGTCAAGCTGCTGAAAATGTTGAAAAACGGAGAAGTCTCAATCTCAATAAATGTGAAATGCAGGTAGGTAATTATTATTTTTTACTTCTATTTTGCTATGAATCATAGGTATCTCAAAGAAATCTGTTTTCCCTAGGTTGACAGATACATCATCTTCTCTTTATGTCATGCATCAATATTCATATCATTAAAATATTCATGTCTATGAGAAAAGACTCTTTCTTTTGGGAGCTGGGAAAAACAAGTAACTAACCAAACCTATCAGCTTTAACTGAAGATAAAAGGAATTATCTTTCCCTCACTCCCCCAAGCTCTGGCCAGCAATATCTAAAGCATCCTTTATGTTGGCATTAGGGAGCACGTGGCCTTGCTGTAAACTAGATCTGGATGAAAACTTACACTAAAAAGAAAAAGACATTTTCACTGGCATGTGCTAGAGAGCATAAGATTCCTTTCTGCTAGGGTTATAGGCAAGGAAAAGGAGAAGAACAAAACTTTTGGCACAAGCCCAGAGTCAGATTAGCTTAATCCAACTGTGAAACTGCAGAGTTAGCATAAAAGGTTTAATCCAACTCCTGCCAAACAAATTTGCCTTTAATTACTCATGCATTAACATAAGCTACTGTCTTGTATTTGAAGTAAGATGTTATTAAATACCGGGAGTGAACTCTGAGCCATGGTAAGGATTAGGAGGCAAAGTAGTCTGGCACTGCCACCTTGGCTCCCTCACTCTCTGTTGAGAGAGAGCACTTGCCCTGCCCATCTCCACATGATTCTCTGCTGCAGGACACACTGGTGCTGTTGCAGTCCTGTGAAAAGAGGGAATTGCTGTATTATTATTACAGGGATATACTAATGTTACCTGCAAATTTCAATTCTCCACAGAGCTCTAAGGACCCTTCAGATGAAGAATCAATGCAGTTGAATACTGATCTTCCATTTTCCTGCACAGCTAGACAGCCACAGTCTCCTAGACAGTTCAGCACACCTCAGAGCAACTCCCTGATCATGAATATCCTGGGGGGAGGTACCTCCGTCAGAAACATCTGGACGGACCATCAGATCAGGCAGGCATTGTTCCCCAGCCGGCGCCCACCTTATGAGAACGAGGATGATGAAGACGATTACCAGATGTTTGTACCATCAGCGTCTACATCCAACACAAGCTCAGCTCCTGGTGGAGAAAGGAGGGGTTCTTCTGGCCGTCCATGCAGCTGGCACTTGGGGCAAGCACATCAAAACGAGACTTCCAGCCCCACTCGTCACAAAATTGTTAGACGGGCCAGTAGTGCTGGTGAAAGCAACATGTGTCCAGCCAGCACCAGGTATAAAACAGGGGAGCATGGTTCTCGAAGGGAAGTGAAGACAGCAGAGGGGAGCAGTAGGAATGCGTATCCTGAATCTTCAGAGGAGCTGACTATTGATGATATTGAACATGTTTATGATAATATAAGCTATGAAGACTTAAAACTGATGGGTCTGACAAGAAGGGAGGAAACACATCATGGTCCCCGGAGATCCGCTAGAGACTCTCTGTATGAGGCTGAAAGCAAAAGCAGCTCAGATTCAACTTCCAAAAAGAAAACAGCAAATCAAAAGAGAATGTCCATTCATGCTAGCAGGGAGGAGATACTGCTCAGTAAAGAAGCACCAACTTCAAGTTTGGATGAGCTCAGAATTATTGAAGACAACATCTATGACACCATACGGCTTCCAGAAACATCTCTATTGACTTTTAAATGTGAACCCTTAAAATCCTCTAAAAGGAGAAGTTTTTTGGAAAAAGATTTTGCATATTGTGACAGTCTACGACATTTTGTTTCTGAGGAGAGTCTGCAGTTCAGTGAAGATGAAGGTCCTTACCATCGTGTTCCCATTGACACTGACTATTTGAGCTTAGTCGATAGCTCCTCCAACTCTGACTCGCTGTCGCATAAGTCTGCGGCAGATAAACTCTCAGAAGAAGTAGACGAGATTTGGAATGACCTGGAGAACTACATCAAGAAAAATGAGGAAAAGACAAGAGACCGTGTCCTTGCAGCCTTTCCTGTTTGTAAAGATGACATGCAGGAAAGGCTGCATGCTGGTAGCACACCTGAACTGAGTAGAGATGTGGAGTACTCACTGTCTACTCTCTCTCTGCCAGAAACTCCTATTTTCCCTAAAACTGTGAAGCCCAGGGCTGCCACCATAAGTGAGGCTAATCTGAGGTTTGAAGACAGTACACCATGCAAGGAGAACTCTTTCATGAGTTTGAACAGATCTTCTTTCTCCAGTGAGATGCCTTTTGTAGATAGTCCATATGAGCCTGCCAGTAGTGTTCTGTCCAGCACACCTGCAGAGGGTGTGGAAAATGACTTGGCTATTATGGATAAAACAAAGAACAGAGTTTTTATGATGGCAAGACAGTACAGTCAAAAAATTAAGAAGGCTAACCAGCTTTTGAAAGTTAAAAGTCCAGAGCAGGAACAGCCAGCTAGCAGACAACAGAAAATGAAACACAAAGATCTTGCTGCTATTCTGGAGGAGAAGAAACAAGGAGGTCCTGCTATTGGTATGTTAAAAACATTTCTGTACAGATACATTTCTTCAGTAACTTTCAGTGGACTTTGTGTTCTGAACTGGAAAAGTATGAATTTTTCTCATCTTGGTCATTGAGTATCAGGATCATATTTTCTGTGTTACAACTGAAATTAATTTTCTCACACTGCTTTAACATGAATGGTCCTTTCTATCTCATTTCTTGTTACTTGATAACTTTGGGAAGAAATACCAGGGCAGTGTCAGGAAAGAGCAATTCAGCTGAGGCTGGAAGTAGAAATCATGCCTGAAGCACTATTGGCCTCCCTACAGAAAAGCAGTTGTTTCCTTTAATAGCGTGTTCTGTAGAATTTGACTAAACCAGTGTTTTTTCTTGTCAGTCTGCCTTCTAACAAGTCACGTATATTTGCTCAGGTACCATTCAGAATCATACCCATAAGCATAAGGAATGTGGTCAGATAAGAAAGAGCTGATAATCTTTCTATCAGCTAATGAATGTGCAAAGTCATGGATATGCAACATGTCTGGAACTGTTTTTGTCCATGATCAGTTGAAACAAATGGAAGATGTGGAGCCAGCAGACTCCATGCATCAGAGTGTCATTCTTGCCTTCTTGTGATATTTTTAAAATTCCCTAAATATCTTATTTATCAGGCCATTTTTAGAATGTCCTTTTCCATTTTAACAAGAAACAAGCAGCATATTATTGGAACCCTGTGCTGCATTGTGTCCTGCATGACTGCTCACTGTACCAAGATATTTTATGCTTCTTTTCCTCAACAAAGTGTACAGAAATGTGATGCAAAGGCCTCCAATGTTTCATGTTACTTTGCAGAGGCCAAATTTATTGACACAACTGAAAGTTCTTCTCTAAGAGCTTTCTAATACTAAGTGTTTTGAGATATTAAAATTTTAGTATGATTCGCTGAAATGGATTCCTCATCTGTGCTAAGTTAATTCTCTCTTCTTTCTAGGTGCCAGAATAGCTGAATATTCCCAGCTTTATGACCAAATTGTCTTCAGGGACAGTACGCCTAAGGTCCAAAAGGAAGCTGGGGCCACTCCTCAGGAGCCATCAGCTGGGAGGTTTTCCACACCCATGGCCAAATGTCCTCCCCGTTCCCAGCCTGCCAGTGAATGCTCAAGAGCAGAAGATTGGCTTTTGCATTCCACGTACAGTAATGGCGAACTGGCCGACTTCTCTCCGTGTTCCGAATCCCAGGACCCAAAGTCCAAGAACTCATTTACAGAAGCTGGTACAAAAAGCAATTCGAAGCAGTTGCCATCAGCTGGCTCAGTGCCTTCCCTTCAGATTTCTAACCGTCTGCATGTCCCAGCACAGAGGTGGAGTGCCATTATAAGCCAACCAAACAAAGAAAACTTGCATCAAGATCATGTCTATAACTCGCTGGGGAGGAGAGTAAGCAGTGTAAAACCACAGGCATACAGCAGGTCGCAGTCCTCGTCCTCAATAGTGGTCAACAGGTCTGGAGAATCAATTGTATATGATAATGAAATTGATAAGAAAAGACTCCATTTGAATAGGAACTTTCGATTCAACAGCCATCAGACTCCTGGAATTGCTTCAGGATATACAGGGCCAGAGATCAGAAAGCAGATCCCTGAAAACTATTCAGATATGATTCTGCAGGATTCTCAAAAGGTCCTGAGAGTGAACAGAGCCTCCCCTCTGACAGCACAGATGGCTACTCAGAACTATTTTTTGAATTTCAAAGATTCTGAAGAAGGAGAAGGGGATGATGATGACTATGTTGAAATAAAGTCTGAAGATGAGGGATCTGACTTGGAGACTTCTCAGAAGCAAACAAGGAAATCAGATCCTAAACTGCGTAACACAGATGCTGTTCCTTCTGAAATGTTCTGTGGCAAAACTGTCTCCTGTACTCCTGCGAAGTCCGCTAGCAGCAAACACGCACTTACCCCATATCTGACTGCATACAGTGATTCGGATAAACTGAATGACTACCTGTGGAGAGTACCATCTCCTAATCAGCAGAATATTGTCCAGTCTTTAAGGGAAAAGTTTCAGTGTCTCAGTTCAAGTAGCTTTGCTTGATGCTTTCAGTAATTTCTAGCTGTACTGCCTTATCATGACAGAATATATACTAGGACAATCAGTACTGGCATCACGTATTTCCATAATATTACACTATCAGGCATTGTATCGCAATAATGTTGTAAATAGATGCAAAATGTATCTTTTAAAAAATGGTTTAGAATCCTGGATGTGAAAAAGGCCGCATGTGCACTGTCTGGGGTCTCTCTGTAGCACATGTGAACTTCTCATCTCCTACTGACCCTTCACATCTCTTCATTTTTTAGGTGTGATACCCCCTGATTTTTGCCATCTAACCAGGTGTAATAACATTTGATTCTTAAGCCATTTCATCATTTGGAAACCTTGGTATTTAGACTTTCCAGTTGGTGTCCAGTGTTCTGCATCCAAAATACCTGTATGATTACTCTGCTTACATACAGGAGCATTTAGCTGGGCAGCTGCTCCTGTGACTGTGCAGATTTCTGAGCAGGGTTCTGGTGATTACACCAACAGGCTACGTGTGCAATTGCACATAACCTTTTTGCACGTAACTTTTCATCAGGCAGATGCCAAGTGTGTGGGACCAATGCATGTGCTACATTATTTTAGAGCAAGCTTCTTACATTTTAAAGAAAATCTAGTCCTAGCACTTGTGCCAGACTGATAGCTCTGTGTCTGAAGCCTCTTCTACTTTCTGGAACTGCATAGGAGGCAGAAGACGGCAGTGGAGGCTTTTTATGAGAATCTGTGGATGTGACACAGTCCTTGCCTGGGGAATGGTTTTGGCATTAGAAGGGGAGCTGCACTGCTTGCCAAGAGGGCTAGGCCAGTCTTGGTATGTCCAGTGATGGTGGCGTTTGTGACACACAAGCAAGATCTGAGTATCTTGAGTATCTGAGCATCTTGTGACACGCAAGCCAAATCTGAGTTCAGCACCCAGCAGTCAAAAGCTGCTGGGTAGAGTTTGAAACAAAGCTGTGTGTTACACACAGTGACCTGCTAGGCAGTTGTTCAAGTCCCAGTGTCACTAACCCTGTGAGAGAATGAGGCCTGGCCAGATTCTTGGGTGAAATACTAATTGTGGGGTGCATTTGGCCCATAGGGTGTTTCAGTTACACTGCTGGTTGAGTGACAAGCTGCAGTCCCCAGGGCATGCATCTCCTGTAGCAGGAAGTGACCCTTCCTGACAGAGAGAGGTAAAAAAAAACCTTTTGTAAATCAATCAGTGCTGATTCTAATCCAATTCATGTACAATAAAAAGTAGCTTAAAAATGAGAATACATTCCATTCTTTTGCAAATAGTGTATAGAATAAATGCTGCCGTTTAGAGCAAGGACAGGCTTTCCAATACCATCTGCACTTAACTTCCCTTCATCATCTTTGTTGCACGGGTTTGGATTCTGTTACTTGAAAAAACATTGTACCGAAAGGAAAGCCTAGATACGTCTACACTGATCATCTTGTGTGACTGTCGTTCTTTTTTGGTGCTTACATTTTTCAGATTACATGGATAAAGCCAGTACCGAGTTAAACATATCAATAAACAAAGGAATTCCATTGAAATACTATTTTTACTAACCACCTATCACTCCCCTCAGTGCTCAGTACGGAGCACTGTACTTCTAGAACAGCTGATTATTAACTACATTGGTTACCATGAGGAAAAACTGAAGTTATCAGTGTACAGCTAATTACTTGTAGACTAAGATTTGAGGACTTGAATTTATTAGAACTGACTGTATTATTTACCACACGTATCTTGCATTGGCTAGGAATTGTTATTTTGAGGGCTGGTTGGTCATGGTACTTACTAGCTCGTACCACAGGGATACTTGTTACAGTCAGCGCACCCCCTGTGATAGGACCCCTATCTATCTAGTAAAATCCGACTGAAAAATAATGTTGTACATATTTAAGACGCCGAGGTGTAGCAGACCTCTCCATATTTATTTAATATAGCTTGTAAAGTATTGTAAATACGGATAGAAAGTAAATCTGTGGGCGCTCATCTAGATTTGTTTAAACGGCTTTAGGAGAATGTTTAACTCGCATCTCATGCAACCAGTGGAATCGGGAGGGAGGGGAAAACAACCAACCAACCAACCAGAAAAAAGGGACTTCTACTAGTATTGTAACTTCTCCCAGGGACCATTTCATACTATTTTTAATAAACGTTGAGTATGCAAAAGTTTTGGGTGCTTTTCATTGCGGGGGGGCGGAAGAAGAAAGTTATTGTCTTCTGCTTGTCGGAGCTGATGTTCGGGGGTGATTTGGACGGAGTTTTTTTTTCTCTCAAAGAAAAAGCGGAAGCGAAAGCAGGGGAGCGGCGGGGCGGGGAGCGGGGGCAGGCGGCGCTCCATCCCCGCCCGCCCCCCGGCCTCGCTGCCGCT